>NC_136421.1:319159745-319725491 GCF_052625555.1 Lactuca saligna
TAGACTATGCCTCTACTAGGCTACATCATACGAAACTATGGCTACTGCATAATCCGATCTTCGGGTAAGAAGTCCTCATTCTTGATTCCTTGCATGGTTCTCTGCCTCGTCAAGGATCATGTGAAATGCCCTCGGCCTTGGTGGCGTTTCTGGTCTTGCTGCTTTATTTTTCCTTGGGCAGTCTCTGGACATGTGCCCCTTGCCTCCACATCCGTAGCATACTTTGTCATTATGCGTGCAGTCTTTGGAATAGTGACCAGTCCTCCCACACTTGTAACAAGTCACTTCTTCGTTGCACTTTCCACCATGCTTCTTCTTGCATCTATCACACCATCTTGCTTCACCTCCATTTGCTCCTCCAAGCTTTGAGAATTTGCTTTCCTTGTTCGGCCTCGAAGATCCTTCAAACTTCCGCTTCTCTCCTACCTTATCTTTTTCTAGACCCTTTTCTCTTATCTGGGCCTCTACGTTCTTAGCTGCCCTAACAGCTGCTTTCAAAGTAGTTGCCATTTTGACCATTGGGCCAAAGTCAGTGGGCAGTCCGTTAGCAAACCTATCAATCTTGGAGAGTTGAGTAGGCACCAAGTAGGGGAATAGCTTCATCCTTTCGATGAATGCGGTGGCATACTCATCAACACTCATCTTCCCTTTCTTCAGGTTCTGAAACTCGTTGTTTAGGTCTATCAGGTCTATCTCCGAGCAGTATTGCATTTTCAACTGTTCCAAAAACTCTTCCCACGACATCCTTAAGGCTTCTCCTCGTGGCATCGTATCTGCCAATAGCTTCCACCAGCTCAAGACTCCAGTTTTTAGCTGTCTTACTGCGAAGACAGTCTTCTGTTTCTCGTTACAGCTGCAGCTCTCAAACACCATCTCCATCTCAGAGATCCAATCCATAATCTCAACCGGCTTCGGGCTTCCTAAGAGGCTTGGTGGTTTCGCACCCAAGAAATTCTTGTACATCCGCCCATCCTTGTTGTTTCTCCCTTCTGGGCCATCCCTTTGCTCACCTTGAGTCCCTACTCGACTTACTTGGTGGCTGTATTTCCCTTCCTCAGATTGCTCGGGAATTGGCTCCGTCGGTTCAACATGTACGGTAGGTTCGTCCCTATTCAACATCTGGCTCATTTCTTCCCTTTGTTCAGCTAACATAGCCCGAATCATGGCTTGAACTCCAGCCATGGTGACTGGCTCAGGCGCAACTTCTTCAACAACAGGTATTTGCTGAACCACTGGGGGTTGGTTCCTGTTCCCATTTGCGTTTACGTTTCCGCTACGGGTCCTTACCATCTCGATCTATACACCGAATAAGGTGAATTTAGACCTTTACTTGATGTTTAAATCATCCTTATCGCTCCGAAACGTTTACATGCTAGTTCTAATACCGTAGTCGTACGTTTAGAATCGTAAACACATAAGGTTTCCAGATCCGGTCAGCAACAGACCATAGATCCGAACAATTAACAACATATCATGCACAAAGCATTTAGCACATAAAAGCAATTTAGGCATCATTCCTAAAATAAGCTAGTGCTCACACCTCACAATCATCGCTTAGCATTCTAAGTTTAAGTCTAGAAATAAATCCATATTCCTAGTTCGCTTAAACTAATGCTCTGATACCAACTGTGACATCCCCAAAATCACGGCCAGAAAAGACCGATTTTTGTTTATGCTTTATGAAAATTCAGAGTACTTCATTTTATAAAAAGGTTGCGGAATTTGTTCCCAGAAAAACACGATAAATACGTTATTAAAACATTTTCGAAGAAACGTATTTTTATTCATCTTAAAACGTTTGGGATGTCATCGTTAATACAGAAACATAAGCATAAACAGAACTTACAATTATTTACACTAGTGATCTACATCTCTTTAAATCTCTCAGTGTAATATCACTTCATATCGCCACCTGTGATGTAAATAAACTGAGTGGGTCAGGTTGGGAAACCTGGTGAGTACATAGGGTTTTCAACCCACAATAATATAATTGTTATGTTCAATCATCAAACAATTAACCCAATTACCCATCCCCTTTATCTTCTTTACTCCTAAGAGTCATCTATCCTGCATTCGTTTATTCCAAAGTCCCTTACTTCCAGGGTTATAGGACTGGCACTAAATCCATAGCTGCCAATGTTCGTTCGTAAAGCACTAATTCCATAGCTGCTATATCTTACTCATCGGGTACTAAATCCATAGCTACCAGTGCTCGATAGGTACTAAGTCCATAGCTACCAATTCCTGCAGGTACTAAATCCATAGCTACCAGTGTCTAACTAATAGGTACTAAGTCCATAGCTACCAATTCCCAACAGGTACTAAATCCATAGCTACCAACGTCTAACAGGTACTAAGTCCATAGCTACCGGTGTTTGTCCCATAGGCACTAAGTCTATAGCTGCCAATGTATACTCACGTCATCTTCTATCTCTCATCATTTATCTACCCATCATCATACCCAACATATTCGTATATATAAAATACGTATACAGTTTAAATCCTTTAAAACATGTATAAAACGTTCATCCAGCATAGACAGCAAGTATTCAGATAATATGCACACATAGCACGTAGTTTATATAAAATACTTCATATCTATGTGTAAGATGAAAGGGACTATGCACTCACCTCATAGGCGGTGACTCAACACTTGGACAGCGCTTCGATACTCTCAAAGCAAATTCCTTCGATAAAACCTAGTACCAATACCACTAGGGTTTAGTCTAACGATAACCGTGACTAATTAATAGTCTAGCTATTATTATTATTATATAAGCGTTAAATAACACTCAATATAACTCATAATAATAGCCCAAATAATTATTTTCAGGTCCTAATAATGTTACTATAATTAATTAGAAGCTATATTAAAACTAGCGTAGGCGTAGCTCACTTACAGCGGGTTTTTCGCAAAACCGGGCTTCGCTGGAGCAGCGTTTCCCGAGCCGAAAGGCTCTTTTCTCAGAGCCGTCAGGCGCTCCGGGGCTTCCGCCTCGTGCTAGGGAGTTACCCTAGGCTTTAGGGGGTTAGGGAGGCTTAGAGAGAGAGTTTAGAGAGAGAAAGAAGGGTTTGAAGGTGTGAGAATGAATGGAACCCGGCACCTCTATTTATAGTGGTGCTGACTGGTCTACTCGCCAAGTAGGGGGGACCTACTCACCGAGTTGGTCCATGTGGTGGCCTTCTGGTGGTGCCACGTGTCCATTTCTGGTGGTGCCACGTCACCCCCTATCGCGTATCAGCCTTCAAACTTAGAAAAATCATAACTTTCGCATACGAGCTCCGTTTTCGACGTTCTTTATATCCACGCGTAGGTAAAATCAAGATCTACAACTTTCGTTTAGACTCTGTCGGCTAATTCTCGACCGATCTCAAATTTAACAGTAGGAGGCGTTTAGACTGTTAAATGACCGTGAAGAATTCATAACTCCTTCATACGGACTCCGTTTTCGTCTGTCTTTTTACTGTTAAGTTCCTATTAATGAGATCTTCAACTCTCATTTAGGTCACATAAGCCAAAAACCGCTCGAACTAAAATTCGAGTTTCGGGCTGTACACTGCTAAGCCGAATCTTAGAAAAATCATAACTTCTTCATACGAAGTCAGATTTGGGCGTTCTTTTTATGGATTTTCTTGGTTTAACATATTCTACGACTTTCATTTAGATCCCTAAGGCTAAAAAGTCCTCCATTGTAAATTCACAATTTACGCTTCCCGGTGTCGTGCCGGTTCCGTCGCGAAACTTCGACGGGCCATAACTTCTTCGTTATAACTCGGATTTCGGCGTTCTTTATATGTATGGAAACCTTGTGACATATTTTAAAACTTGGTTAAGATTATTTATTCTAAATAATCTTTTGTCGAAAAGTCATTTTCGACCCCTATTGCCTCTAAATTGACTAACCCGGATCTGCGGGCGTTACAATTATCTCCCCCTTAGGATGATTACGTCCCGGAATCATCAACGAAACAAGGATCGTATAATGACTTGATACATCATCTCTTCATCCTAGGTAATAATTATAACTTCTTTATTCCTTCAAGTCTATCTCTTAGGCTTATTGATTGTAAGCAATACTTGATCGTGCACCTGCTCTCTACCTCATATTAGACTCCAAATTATGACCTATCATTATGTGATGCACATTTAGACTCAGGTCTCTTAAATTCTAAAACAGACTAAGCCTTCCTTCATGTTCTAATGTGATATAATCATACTTTAACATGTAGCATTTCTAGCTACCAACGAGCGCGATACTTCTATTGATCGCTTTGATTTTAATCGTTTGGTTTAAGTCGGACGCTATATCAAACTTGGTTCTCTGAACCACGTAACCTACTCATCGTAGTTGGACTCAATGTGATATGACCACTAGGGTCGGGATAACAACAATCTTCTTATACTTGAATAAAACGAAATCAATTACTGGCTTCTTGGTAACCTTGTGACTTTCCCTGAACCAAGTGTGAGTCCTGTGCTTCCGGTAGTATAGGCCTCTACTACCATTCACACCTACTCATACTCATTCCAAGTATTGTCTCGCAGTTTCCCAAGTCACCATGCAGCAAATCACACAACAATTTCACACACCAGATAACAAAACGAAGATTTTATTATTTCTCAAAACTATTACATAGGTGTTCAAGTTGACCCTAGACTATGCCTCTACTAGGCTACATCATACGAAACTATGGCTACTGCATAATCCGATCTTCGGGTAAGAAGTCCTCATTCTTGATTCCTTGCATGGTTCTCTGCCTCGTCAAGGATCATGTGAAATGCCCTCGGCCTTGGTGGCGTTTCTGGTCTTGCTGCTTTATTTTTCCTTGGGCAGTCTCTGGACATGTGCCCCTTGCCTCCACATCCGTAGCATACTTTGTCATTATGCGTGCAGTCTTTGGAATAGTGACCAGTCCTCCCACACTTGTAACAAGTCACTTCTTCGTTGCACTTTCCACCATGCTTCTTCTTGCATCTATCACACCATCTTGCTTCACCTCCATTTGCTCCTCCAAGCTTTGAGAATTTGCTTTCCTTGTTCGGCCTCGAAGATCCTTCAAACTTCCGCTTCTCTCCTACCTTATCTTTTTCTAGACCCTTTTCTCTTATCTGGGCCTCTACGTTCTTAGCTGCCCTAACAGCTGCTTTCAAAGTAGTTGCCATTTTGACCATTGGGCCAAAGTCAGTGGGCAGTCCGTTAGCAAACCTATCAATCTTGGAGAGTTGAGTAGGCACCAAGTAGGGGAATAGCTTCATCCTTTCGGTGAATGCGGTGGCATACTCATCAACACTCATCTTCCCTTTCTTCAGGTTCTGAAACTCGTTGTTTAGGTCTATCAGGTCTATCTCCGAGCAGTATTGCATTTTCAACTGTTCCAAAAACTCTTCCCACGACATCCTTAAGGCTTCTCCTCGTGGCATCGTATCTGCCAATAGCTTCCACCAGCTCAAGACTCCAGTTTTTAGCTGTCTTACTGCGAAGACAGTCTTCTGTTTCTCGTTACAGCTGCAGCTCTCAAACACCATCTCCATCTCAGAGATCCAATCCATAATCTCAACCGGCTTCGGGCTTCCTAAGAGGCTTGGTGGTTTCGCACCCAAGAAATTCTTGTACATCCGCCCATCCTTGTTGTTTCTCCCTTCTGGGCCATCCCTTTGCTCACCTTGAGTCCCTACTCGACTTACTTGGTGGCTGTATTTCCCTTCCTCAGATTGCTCGGGAATTGGCTCCGTCGGTTCAACATGTACGGTAGGTTCGTCCCTATTCAACATCTGTCTCATTTCTTCCCTTTGTTCAGCTAACATAGCCCGAATCATGGCTTGAACTCCAGCCATGGTGACTGGCTCAGGCGCAACTTCTTCAACAACAGGTATTTGCTGAACCACTGGGGGTTGGTTCCTGTTCCCATTTGCGTTTACGTTTCCGCTACGGGTCCTTACCATCTCGATCTATACACCGAATAAGGTGAATTTAGACCTTTACTTGATGTTTAAATCATCCTTATCGCTCCGAAACGTTTACATGCTAGTTCTAATACCGTAGTCGTACGTTTAGAATCCTAAACACATAAGGTTTCCAGATCCGGTCAGCAACAGACCATAGATCCGAACAATTAACAACATATCATGCACAAAGCATTTAGCACATAAAAGCAATTTAGGCATCATTCCTAAAATAAGCTAGTGCTCACACCTCACAATCATCGCTTAGCATTCTAAGTTTAAGTCTAGAAATAAATCCATATTCCTAGTTCGCTTAAACTAATCCTCTGATACCAACTGTGACATCCCCAAAATCACGGCCAGAAAAGACCGATTTTTGTTTATGCTTTATGAAAATTCAGAGTACTTCATTTTATAAAAAGGTTGCGGAATTTGTTCCCAGAAAAACACGATAAATACGTTATTAAAACATTTTCGAAGAAACGTATTTTTATTCATCTTAAAACGTTTGGGATGTCATCGTTAATACAGAAACATAAGCATAAACAGAACTTACAATTATTTACACTAGTGATCTACATCTCTTTAAATCTCTCAGTGTAATATCACTTCATATCGCCACCTGTGATGTAAATAAACTGAGTGGGTCAGGTTGGGAAACCTGGTGAGTACATAGGGTTTTCAACCCACAATAATATAATTGTTATGTTCAATCATCAAACAATTAACCCAATTACCCATCCCCTTTATCTTCTTTACTCCTAAGAGTCATCTATCCTGCATTCGTTTATTCCAAAGTCCCTTACTTCCAGGGTTATAGGACTGGCACTAAATCCATAGCTGCCAATGTTCGTTCGTAAAGCACTAATTCCATAGCTGCTATATCTTACTCATCGGGTACTAAATCCATAGCTACCAGTGCTCGATAGGTACTAAGTCCATAGCTACCAATTCCTGCAGGTACTAAATCCATAGCTACCAGTGTCTAACTAATAGGTACTAAGTCCATAGCTACCAATTCCCAACAGGTACTAAATCCATAGCTACCAACGTCTAACAGGTACTAAGTCCATAGCTACCGGTGTTTGTCCCATAGGCACTAAGTCTATAGCTGCCAATGTATACTCACGTCATCTTCTATCTCTCATCATTTATCTACCCATCATCATACCCAACATATTCGTATATATAAAATACGTATACAGTTTAAATCCTTTAAAACATGTATAAAACGTTCATCCAGCATAGACAGCAAGTATTCAGATAATATGCACACATAGCACGTAGTTTATATAAAATACTTCATATCTATGTGTAAGATGAAAGGGACTATGCACTCACCTCATAGGCGGTGACTCAACACTTGGACAGCGCTTCGATACTCTCAAAGCAAATTCCTTCGATAAAACCTAGTACCAATACCACTAGGGTTTAGTCTAACGATAACCGTGACTAATTAATAGTCTAGCTATTATTATTATTATATAAGCGTTAAATAACACTCAATATAACTCATAATAATAGCCCAAATAATTATTTTCAGGTCCTAATAATGTTACTATAATTAATTAGAAGCTATATTAAAACTAGCGTAGGCGTAGCTCACTTACAGCGGGTTTTTCGCAAAACCGGGCTTCACTGGAGCAGCGTTTCCCGAGCCGAAAGGCTCTTTTCTCAGAGCCGTCAGGCGCTCCGAGGCTTCCGCCTCGTGCTAGGGAGTTACCCTAGGCTTTAGGGGGTTAGGGAGGCTTAGAGAGAGAGTTTAGAGAGAGAAAGAAGGGTTTGAAGGTGTGAGAATGAATGGAACCCGGCACCTCTATTTATAGGGGTGCTGACTGGTCTACTCGCCGAGTAGGGGGACCTACTCGCCGAGTTGGTCCATGTGGTGGCCTTCTGGTGGTGCCACGTGTCCAATTCTGGTGGTGCCACGTCACCCCCTATCGCGTATTAGCCTTCAAACTTAGAAAAATCATAACTTTCGCATACGAGCTCCGTTTTCAACGTTCTTTATATCCACGCGTAGGTAAAATCAAGATCTACAACTTTCGTTTAGACTCCGTCGGCTAATTCTCGACCGATCTCAAATTTAACAGTAGGAGGCGTTTAGACTGTTAAATGATCGCGAAGAATTCATAACTCCTTCATACGGACTCCGTTTTCGTCTGTCTTTTTACTGTTAAGTTCCTATTAATGAGATCTTCAACTCTCATTTAGGTCACGTAAGCCAAAAGCCGCTCGAACTAAAATTCGAGTTTCGGGTTGTATACTACTAAGCCGAATCTTAGAAAAATCATAACTTCTTCATACGAAGTCAGATTTGGGCGTTCTTTTTATGGATTTTCTTGGTTTAACATATTCTACGACTTTCATTTAGATCACTAAGGCTAAAAAGTCCTCCATTGTAAATTCACAATTTACGCTTCCCGGTGTCGTGCCGGTTCCGTCGCGAAACTTCGACGGGCCATAACTTCTTCGTTATAACTCGGATTTCGGCGTTCTTTATATGTATGGAAACCTTGTGACATATTTTAAAACTTGGTTAAGATTATTTATTCTAAATAATCTTTTGTCGAAAAGTCATTTTCGACCCCTATTGCCTCTAAATTGACTAACCCGGATCTGCGGGCGTTACAATTATCTCCCCCTTAGGATGATTACGTCCCGGAATCATCAACGAAACAAGGATCGTATAATGACTTGATACATCATCTCTTCATCCTAGGTAATAATTATAACTTCTTTATTCCTTCAAGTCTATCTCTTAGGCTTATTGATTGTAAGCAATACTTGATCGTGCACCTGCTCTCTACCTCATATTAGACTCCAAATTATGACCTATCATCATGTGATGCACATTTAGACTCAGGTCTCTTAAATTCTAAAACAGACTAAGCCTTCCTTCATGTTCTAATGTGATATAATCATACTTTAACATGTAGCATTTCTAGCTACCAACGAGCGCGATACTTCTATTGATCGCTTTGATTTTAATCGTTTGGTTTAAGTTGGACGCTATATCAAACTTGGTTCTCTGAACCACGTAACCTACTCATCGTAGTTGGACTCAATGTGATATGACCACTAGGGTCGGGATAACAACAATCTTCTTATACTTGAATAAAACGAAATCAATTACTGGCTTCTTGGTAACCTTGTGACTTTCCCTGAACCAAGTGTGAGTCCTGTGCTTCCGGTAGTATAGGCCTCTACTACCATTCACACCTACTCATACTCATTCCAAGTATTGTCTCGCAGTTTCCCAAGTCACCATGCAGCAAATCACACAACAATTTCACACACCAGATAACAAAACGAAGATTTTATTATTTCTCAAAACTATTACATAGGTGTTCAAGTTGACCCTAGACTATGCCTCTACTAGGCTACATCATACGAAACTATGGCTACTGCATAATCCGATCTTCGGGTAAGAAGTCCTGATTCTTGATTCCTTGCATGGTTCTCTGCCTCGTCAAGGATCATGTGAAATGCCCTCGGCCTTGGTGGCGTTTCTGGTCTTGCTGCTTTATTTTTCCTTGGGCAGTCTCTGGACATGTGCCCCTTGCCTCCACATCCGTAGCATACTTTGTCATTATGCGTGCAGTCTTTGGAATAGTGACCAGTCCTCCCACACTTGTAACAAGTCACTTCTTCGTTGCACTTTCCACCATGCTTCTTCTTGCATCTATCACACCATCTTGCTTCACCTCCATTTGCTCCTCCAAGCTTTGAGAATTTGCTTTCCTTGTTCGGCCTCGAAGATCCTTCAAACTTCCGCTTCTCTCCTACCTTATCTTTTTCTAGACCCTTTTCTCTTATCTGGGCCTCTACGTTCTTAGCTGCCCTAACAGCTGCTTTCAAAGTAGTTGCCATTTTGACCATTAGGCCAAAGTCAGTGGGCAGTCCGTTAGCAAACCTATCAATCTTGGAGAGTTGAGTAGGCACCAAGTAAGGGAATAGCTTCATCCTTTCGGTGAATGCGGTGGCATACTCATCAACACTCATCTTCCCTTTCTTCAGGTTCTGAAACTCGTTGTTTAGGTCTATCAGGTCTATCTCCGAGCAGTATTGCATTTTCAACTGTTCCAAAAACTCTTCCCACGACATCCTTAAGGCTTCTCCTCGTGGCATCGTATCTGCCAATAGCTTCCACCAGCTCAAGACTCCAGTTTTTAGCTGTCTTACTGCGAAGACAGTCTTCTGTTTCTCGTTACAGCTGCAGCTCTCAAACACCATCTCCATCTCAGAGATCCAATCCATAATCTCAACCGGCTTCGGGCTTCCTAAGAGGCTTGGTGGTTTCGCACCCAAGAAATTCTTGTACATCCGCCCATCCTTGTTGTTTCTCCCTTCTGGGCCATCCCTTTGCTCACCTTGAGTCCCTACTCGACTCACTTGGCGGCTGTAGTTCCCTTCCTCAGATTGCTCGGGAATTGGCTCCGTCGGTTCAACATGTACGGTAGGTTCGTCCCTATTCAACATCTGTCTCATTTCTTCCCTTTGTTCAGCTAACATAGCCCGAATCATGGCTTGAACTCCAGCCATGGTGACTGGCTCAGGCGCAACTTCTTCAACAACAGGTATTTGCTGAACCACTGGGGGTTGGTTCCTGTTCCCATTTGCGTTTACGTTTCCGCTACGGGTCCTTACCATCTCGATCTATACACCGAATAAGGTGAATTTAGACCTTTACTTGATGTTTAAATCATCCTTATCGCTCCGAAACGTTTACATGCTAGTTCTAATACCGTAGTCATACGTTTAGAATCCTAAACACATAAGGTTTCCAGATCCGGTCAGCAACAGACCATAGATCCGAACAATTAACAACATATCATGCACAAAGCATTTAGCACATAAAAGCAATTTAGGCATCATTCCTAAAATAAGCTAGTGCTCACACCTCACAATCATCGCTTAGCATTCTAAGTTTAAGTCTAGAAATAAATCCATATTCCTAGTTCGCTTAAACTAATGCTCTGATACCAACTGTGACATCCCCAAAATCACGGCCAGAAAAGACTGATTTTTGTTTATGCTTTATGAAAATTCAGAGTACTTCATTTTATAAAAAGGTTGCGGAATTTGTTCCCAGAAAAACACGATAAATACGTTATTAAAACATTTTCGAAGAAACGTATTTTTATTCATCTTAAAACGTTTGGGATGTCATCGTTAATACAGAAACATAAGCATAAACAGAACTTACAATTATTTACACTAGTGATCTACATCTCTTTAAATCTCTCAGTGTAATATCACTTCATATCGCCACCTGTGATGTAAATAAACTGAGTGGGTCAGGTTGGGAAACCTGGTGAGTACATAGGGTTTTCAACCCACAATAATATAATTGTTATGTTCAATCATCAAACAATTAACCCAATTACCCATCCCCTTTATCTTCTTTACTCCTAAGAGTCATCTATCCTGCATTCGTTTATTCCAAAGTCCCTTACTTCCAGGGTTATAGGACTGGCACTAAATCCATAGCTGCCAATGTTCGTTCGTAAAGCACTAATTCCATAGCTGCTATATCTTACTCATCGGGTACTAAATCCATAGCTACCAGTGCTCGATAGGTACTAAGTCCATAGCTACCAATTCCTGCAGGTACTAAATCCATAGCTACCAGTGTCTAACTAATAGGTACTAAGTCCATAGCTACCAATTCCCAACAGGTACTAAATCCATAGCTACCAACGTCTAACAGGTACTAAGTCCATAGCTACCGGTGTTTGTCCCATAGGCACTAAGTCTATAGCTGCCAATGTATACTCACGTCATCTTCTATCTCTCATCATTTATCTACCCATCATCATACCCAACATATTCGTATATATAAAATACGTATACAGTTTAAATCCTTTAAAACATGTATAAAACGTTCATCCAGCATAGACAGCAAGTATTCAGATAATATGCACACATAGCACGTAGTTTATATAAAATACTTCATATCTATGTGTAAGATGAAAGGGACTATGCACTCACCTCATAGGCGGTGACTCAACACTTGGACAGCGCTTCGATACTCTCAAAGCAAATTCCTTCGATAAAACCTAGTACCAATACCACTAGGGTTTAGTCTAACGATAACCGTGACTAATTAATAGTCTAGCTATTATTATTATTATATAAGCATTAAATAACACTCAATATAACTCATAATAATAGCCCAAATAATTATTTTCAGGTCCTAATAATGTTACTATAATTAATTAGAAGCTATATTAAAACTAGCGTAGGCGTAGCTCACTTACAGCGGGTTTTTCGCAAAACCGGGCTTCACTGGAGCAGCGTTTCCCGAGCCGAAAGGCTCTTTTCTCAGAGCCGTCAGGCGCTCCGAGGCTTCCGCCTCGTGTTAGGGAGTTACCCTAGGCTTTAGGGGGTTAGGGAGGCTTAGAGAGAGAGTTTAGAGAGAGAAAGAAGGGTTTGAAGGTGTGAGAATGAATGGAACCCGGCACCTCTATTTATAGGGGTGCTGACTGGTCTACTCGCCGAGTAGGGGGGACCTACTCGCCGAGTTGGTCCATGTGGTGGCCTTCTGGTGGTGCCACGTGTCCAATTCTGGTGGTGCCACGTCACCCCCTATCGCGTATTAGCCTTCAAACTTAGAAAAATCATAACTTTCGCATACGAGCTCCGTTTTCAACGTTCTTTATATCCACGCGTAGGTAAAATCAAGATCTACAACTTTCGTTTAGACTCCGTCGGCTAATTCTCGACCGATCTCAAATTTAACAGTAGGAGGCGTTTAGACTGTTAAATGACCGCGAAGAATTCATAACTCCTTCATACGGACTCCGTTTTCGTCAGTCTTTTTACTGTTAAGTTCCTATTAATGAGATCTTCAACTCTCATTTAGGTCACGTAAGCCAAAAGCCGCTCGAACTAAAATTCGAGTTTCGGGTTGTATACTACTAAGCCGAATCTTAGAAAAATCATAACTTCTTCATACGAAGTCAGATTTGGGCGTTCTTTTTATGGATTTTCTTGGTTTAACATATTCTACGACTTTCATTTAGATCACTAAGGCTAAAAAGTCCTCCATTGTAAATTCACTATTTACGCTTCCCGGTGCCGTGCCGGTTCCGTCGCGAAACTTCGACGGGCCATAACTTCTTCGTTATAACTCGGATTTCAGCGTTCTTTATATGTACGAAAATCTTGTGACATATTTTAAAACTTGGTTAAGATTATTTATTCTAAATAATCTTTTATCGAAAAGTCATTTTCGACCCCTATTGCCTCTAAATTGACTAGCCCGGATGTGCGGGCGTTACACATCAGACACCATCAAAGCATTTCCACTGCTATCCTTCTCTTTCGCCACATAAGCCTTTCCATGAGAAGGCCTCCTTACTTCATCATCTTCGGAGTTGAATGACCAGACCTCCACTCCTCCGAACTCATCATTCGCTACCGAACCCTGCACAATTAAAACATTCATAGAAGGGTTAGCAGTAGATTTCTTCTTCCTGATCTCATCCAGCTTTTTCAGCAACAAAGCTTCTTCATCTTTTTCTTCATCCTTTTCTGCCATTTTCTTGAGGATACAATCTTTTGCATAGTGATTCTTTCCTCCACAGTAATAGCAGCTCACTCCCGAATCTCCTTCAGCTTTCGGTTCCTTCTTTGACTCTTCTACCTTCGGTTCATCTTTGACCTTTTCAGAACTATAACTTCCCTGCCAATTTCAGTTCTTATTGGTGGGAAATCTTTTCTTGATGAACCTCTTGGGGTTTGATACCATCATAGCATAGTCTTCAGAAGTAAGATCATAGTCCTCCATGTTGAGTTCTTCATCTTCCATAACCGCTTTACTTTTGGATAGGAGAGCCAATGAACCCAGGCTTGAAACTACATTTTTCTCTTGTAGTATGATCTTTTCTTGAGATTTCAGAATGCCTACCAGTTTCGCCAGAGAATAAGATTTGAATTGCTCATGCGCTTTAACTGTGGACACTACTGCTCTCCACTCAGATCTGAGGCCGTTCAAAAACGTAACCTTCTGCTCAATTAGCTTCCTTTCAATATCATGTTTAATCATCTTGCTAAGAAGATGATTGAAGCGATCGAACGTTTGAGTCACGGTTTCTTCGGCTCCCTGCTTGAATTCACCAAACTCAGACAAGAGTAAGGTTTGAATGGAGTGTTCAAGATCTTCGTCCGTAGAATACAATTCTCGAAGCCTGTCCCATATTTCTTTGGCAGTAGTACATGAACTCACCAGCCTGAAAGTGTCAGATTGAAGAACGAATCTGATTAATCTCAATGCTTTGATATTGCACTAAAATTTATCTTTTTCGTCTTGGGCAATATCTTTAACATCTTTCAAAAGATCATTATACTCCTTTTGAGTTTTAATAATCCTTGAAGTTGCAGAATGAGCGAAGGGTCCCGATACGATTGCTTCCCAGATGTGGTATCCATTGACCTCTTTTGAATTCATTATATGATTCAGGAAGTGACTGCAAACCCAGTTCACAGCCAACTTATCCGGGAATGACGCACCCAACATTATCAACCTATCGATGTGTGATTTCATTCCTAGAATGTGAGCACACACGGGTTTACCATGTTCATGTTTCATTTCCAATACGGCTTTAGTGACATTGAACCTTTCAATTCTTCGATCTTGTGGGTTAGGGAGAATAATTGGACGAGGTGGAGGAAGTGAAGCATGATTTCTTGTTCCTCGATCGAATCGTGGAATATCATCTTCATGTGGAAAGCTTGTTCCACGGAATTTGGGAAGACCATAGCTATCGTACTTTGACATCTACAAAACGGGAGAAAACAAATTCAAGTTAGTTGATTGATTAAGTCCTTAATAAATCACCCAAATGAGATATTAAGGCTAGGACCCAACACAATACGCCACAACCTAGAAAAGGGATGCCGTAATCTAGATGCAGAATATTTGAAGGTAAGTGAATGACGATTCACTAATTTTCCACCATGAAAAACGAAAAAGAAATTTAAGTTTTAAATTTATGAAAACTCCTAGATTCTTTGAGATTCATTGAACATTTCAATGTCATGTTTAAATCTCGATACGCCCCTCTAGTTTGTGACTGGGATGCCGAGGATCACAAAGCGGGTGTGAATAACCATGCAAACTTACATGGTGCCCCCACATGTTATAGTCATTTATTCGATGTGCCGGTAAACCACACACGCTCCACCGAACTATGACAAACATTGATTCACCCTTTGCTAACTTCGCTTAGAACCATTTAGTGTGTTGGTAAACCACAAACGCTCCACTAACGTCTTCGCAAGGGTACAAAGTGTAATTTCATGGAATTGCATCAATTCACTTTTGCCTAAATAACTAAGATTGGGAATTTGTAAAACATTTAGTTACTTTTGTACTTCATTATACTTATAATGGAAGGTTTTTGTCCTATCCTACTCGTTCGGCTAACGACCCTCCACTAGTCAAGAGTGCAGTCGGTAAGAGTGGATACCCATTCAATAGCCATTTTATAGGCAATTTCCTTAAACACCCCTTATAGATCAGCTTCGTGAATGAGGCCTACTAACGGTAAAACTAACTTTTTCTTATACATATATATATATATATATATATATATATATATATATATATATATATATATATATATATATATATATATATATATATATATATAATAATGTTAGACTTTTAATGTTATATATAGTATAGGGTGTGTTTTACACTATTAAAATACTAGGTGGTCAAATATAACAATTATACTTTTAATTGTAAACCAAAACTTTTATTGATTTATTAAACTTCTTTTAATTATATACCTTAATTAATTAATAAAACCATAAGGGTGTGATTTGAACTTTTCAAAACAATACTAGGGTTTTAGAATTTAACATTCCTAAATTAAACTTTTAATCAACTTTTAAATTCCAAAACTTGAGGGCAAGTTTTGAAACATTTCAAAACATTAGGGTTTAGAATTTAAATATGCATCAAAATTAAACTCTTAATCAAAATTTAAATTCCAAAACTTGAGGGCAAGTTTTGAAACTTTTCAAAACAATTTAGTTTTAATTTCTCTTAAATTTTTTTCGAATTTATGATATGTAAATTAAAATTTTAAATATTAAAACTCTTGATTTAATAATTATCTTGAATTAGACTATTAATTTAATTATTAAATCATAAGGGATTATCTAAATCATGAGGATAATTACTATTTATACATTTAAGATATCCTAATCCCTTAATTATCTCGCTAGATTTCGAAATTATGGTAAGGATAATGCAAAATCTATAATTACCATATATAACAATTAGAAGATCATTACAAGATATGGGATAATCCAATCCCGAAAATTTAGGATCTTATTTCGGGGAGGAGGCTAATTTCGAAAATCAAGGGATTAAAACAAACCCTAGATTTCGAAATTTAAGTGTTTAAGGAAAGGATTTGAAGATCTTATTCAAACTCTTGCAAATTAGGGTTTGTAAACCCTAATCTCGAAAATTATAGCCTCCTAGGGTTTATTGGAAATAAACCCTAATATGTCAAGTTCATACAATTGAATAAACTAATTGAAAACAAAATAACCAATGGTTCTGATACCACTAATGGGTTTTATACAAACAATCCTATGTGTACATGCAACCCTAGCATTGGATCTATGTTTTCACTATTAGATACACAACATTATGAACACATAATAAAACCCTAAAGATGATTGCTATTTTAGAAATTAACCAAGAAGGTTAGATTACATACCTCTTGTTGTTATATTGTAATAACAACTTGAATCTTCAAACCCTAAGTCTTGAAAGCAAGCACCACAAGTGTAGTGCCTCTAATGGCTCACAAACACCAAGAGCAATTGGAGAGGCTATAGAGAAAGAAGGAGAGGTATAAAATTCATCCCCAAGAAGCCTTGGGAAGGTATGGACGAATTCATGAGCCAAAGGGGTGTTTATATAGGTGTAGATATAGGGTTTTAGTCCTTATCCTTATCTAGTTGCTTGCCCACCAAGCAAACCATAAGATAAGCCTTGAATCCTTATCATGGACGATATCTAAGGCCGTATCACCTTAAATTCGTCCAACTTATCCTTAGGATAATCCTTACCCTATTTTGTAACTATCACATAATTACAATTCAGCCCCTCTAGTTTAATTAATTACATTTGATCATAAAATTAATTCTTAATTAATTATTGACCAATATTAATTAAACAAATATGATTTCTCCTTTAATATATTATTCTTATAACATATTAATAAATCATAATAACCTCTCTCTCTCTCTATTATTTCTCTAGTCAAGTTGTTGTGGTGAAGGCAACCCAAAAGGACCATGCGGAATCGGGTCAAGTACTTACCAATTATTGTTACAGGCTTAGACACTAATCCAACAGTATTATCTCGTTTTTGGGCTGCTATTCATCTAGATTCATCATTTTTGGGATGTATGGGAAGTTTGGCTTTTGGTATTTAGAGTTTGAACGATAGATCTGAGGTTGCCACCTCAGATCTGGAATGGAGAAGGTCTAGAGTGCATTGAAGTCCCTGTTCTTGAGTGTTTGGTGAAGCTATCTTGTCCCAAACCCTAGCCCTAGAGTGTAAAATGCCTAGATCTCTTTGGATTCACATAAAGTTTGCCACTTTACGTGATGGATGGGTTGTATAAGGGTAGATCTATGTTTTGAATCATCTGCATGGCCTGAAAAGCTTCTGCATAGGTTAAGATCTAGAGGCACTCGGCGAGTCACCAAGGTGTACTCGACGAGTTGCTTGAAGATGGACTGAAACTCGGCGAGTAGGTTGAAGATGACCTTGGACTCGGCGAGTCTGTTCTTGGAATCGGCGAGTCTGGTCATGAGGTCCAAACTTCTTCTGGTGAAGCCATGAATCAGTGAGTCAAGGGAGGACTCAGTGAGTGAGTGCGAGGGGACTCAGAGTTGTGGGACTCGATGAGTCTCCGGTTGACTCGGTGAGTTGAGTCGCGGATTGGGGAAGTTCTGAGCATGGGGACTCGACGAGTCATTAGGTTGACTCGGCGAGTAGAGTCAGTCAGGAGTATGACTTTGACTTTGACTTTGACCAAGGGTTGACCAGTTGACTTCTAGGGGTATTTTAGTAATTGTTGGCTTTTGTTTTGAGTTCAGTGTTGGTGTTAGCCAGTGGTGGAGATCGTGTCAGCAGTTGGAGCATCTCGGTCTTATCTTTCCAGTCAGCAGTTGCGAGGTGAGTTATCCTCACTATATCAACAGGGTCTGTGACATCTCATTTTTACGGCCAGAAAAGACCGATTTGTTTATGCTTAGTTATATAAAATCAGAGTAATCTTTTAAAGAAAATGGTTGCGGAATTTGTTCCCAAAACAACATAAGATAATAACTTATCAAAACATTTCTCAAAGAGAATGTATTTTCATTTAATAATAAAAACTCATGATGTCATGTTCCGATACAGACATATAAGCATAAACAGAACTTACATTTAATTACACAATTGATTTATATCTCCTTTAAATCTCTTTGTGAAATATGTCTTCGTATTAATACCTGTGATACAAAGAAAACTGAGTAGGGTTTTCATCCCACAATGTTATATCATATATCTATAAATATAGAACATTCAAACTTGTACAATTTCACCATATAAAGGCAACTCTTATCCCACCCCATCAATCCTCACAACGACACGATCTAAACTCTCGTATCTAAAATTTTCCTCTTTACCTGATCCCTACTCACGGATCTAAAACTAACCTTTTTCACCTGATCCATACTCACGGATCTAAAACTACCGGATCCATACTCATGGATCTAAAACTAACCTCCTGATCTGATCCATACTCTCGGATCAATAATTGTACCCAATCCATACTCCCAGAATAAGGACAATTAACTATACCCTAATCCTGATCTGATCCATACTCCCGGATCAATAACTGTACCCAATCCATACTCCCGGACTAGGGACAATTAACTTAGTCTTAATCCATACTCCCGGACTAATAACAAGTTTTATCTCTTTACTTGATCCATACTCCCGGATCTAAAACTAACCTCTTGGTCTAATCCATACTCGCTGAATAACTAGATCAACAACAACAACATCGGGGTCTCTCATCTGTTTATCACACATCAACTATCTACCCATGTTCTACCCAACATATTAGTAGATAAAAATATATATTTTTATACATAGTTTAAAACCTGTATAACATTCTTATTCAATACCTATTCCACATAAAAGATGAGGCATATCCACATAACACGTATTTCATAAAGAATAAATCAGATCTATCAGATAGAAGAAAGTGAATATACATTCACGCATATAACAACAAAATATACACATAACACGTATTTTATACTAAATACTTAATAATCATGCGTTAGAAGAAAGTAACCACACACTCACTTGATTAGAAGATGATCGGACAGCACTACGACTTGTAGAAGTAGTATTCTTCGGTAGATCTGGAAGATCTTCACAAAAACCGGGCTCCTCGCGGGCAGAGCTTTGGTTCGGGAATCGTACTGCTCGGGATCTTCAGGGCCTCGGGACTTGCTTCGGGGCTCGGGAATGATACCGGGGCTTCGGGATAATTCTTGCACGAAAAACGATGCAAAAACGCGAGAAAACAGGAAGAAATGAGCAAAGAAGTCGGTTGCCCTCGACACCCTTTTATAGGGGGCTGGAACACGAATTATGCTGGGCGTAATTCTAAATTACGCTGGGCATAACGGGGATAAGAACGCTGACTCCCCCCCCCCCCCTTCCAGATAATATCGAATTTATATTTAAATTAAATATCGAAAATATTTAATAAACTTCAAAAATTCATATCTTCCTCATACGAACTCCGTTTTCGACGTTCTTTATATCCCCGCGTAGGTGAGACTACGCTCTACAACTTTCGTTTAGACTCCGTCGGCTAATTTTGACTTTATTTTTATTATTTATTTTTAGTAGGCCGGGACAGGAAAACTCCGTTATAAAATCATAACTTCTTTATCCGACGTCCGTTTTCGTCTATCTTTTTATCGTTTTACTCCTATTAACGAGACCTTCAATTCTCATTTAGATTGTTTCGGCTAAAAACCGCTCGATCTCAAATCGAGTATTCGGGGTGCATACCGCTAAGTCGAAACTTCGAAAAATCATAACTTCCTCATACGAAGTCAGATTTGGGCGTTCTTTTTATGCACGCTCATGGTTTAATGTATTCTACGACTTTCATTTAGATTGCTAAGGCTAAATATCACTCTAACGTAAATTCACTTTTTACGTCGCGTTGTGTCGTGTCGGTTCTGTCGCGAAACTTCGACATGTCATAACTTCTTCGTTATAACTCGGATTTCGGCGTTCATTATATGCACGGAAACCTTGTAACATATACTATAAATTAATTAAGATTATTTTTTCAATATAATCTTCCATCAAAAAGTCATTTTTGACGCTTAACATCTCTAATTGATTAGCCCGGATCTACGGGCGTTACAATTATCTCCCCCTTAGGATGATTACGTCCCGGAATCATCAACAAAATAGAACTTGTATAATGATTCCATACGCTATCTCTTCATCCTAGGTAATGACCGTAACTTCTATGTTTCCTCGAAAGAGTATTTAACTCTATGGCTTTCTTGACCGCAGACGATGCCCAATCTTGCATATGCTTATCGTACTATGTTGTACTTTCAATCATAACCCTCGAGTTACCAAATAAGTCTTTATTATGGACTCCTTCTTCTTCTCAGGATAAATACTTTCCTTTATCTATTGTATCAAACCGATGGGTCGTGCTCTACTGACCTCTCATCGCACGATGCGATGCTTAGACTCGGTCTTTAATGAAGTTAAATTCAAGAATGGAATATACCTTCCTTCATATTCTAATGTGATATAATCACATTTCAGCATGTAGCATTTCTACCTGCAAACTTCTTTTAACAATGAGCGCGACACTATCAATCGCATTAACTTCAACCTTCTGACTTAAGTCATATGTTACATCTAACTTGGTCCTTTAGACCACGTAACATACTCCTCGTAGTCAAACTCAAATTTAAATATGACCACTAGGGTTGGAACAAGAACCATATTACTAGTCATTACCGAAACAATGGTAATGACATACCAGAATAAAGTGGAATCAATTACTAGCTTCTTGGTAACCTTGTGACTTTCCCTGATCCAAGTACGAGTCATGTGCTTCCGGTAGTATATGCATCTACTACCTTTCACACCTACTCATACTCGTTCCAAGTGTTGTCCCGCAGTCGACCAAGTCACCATACAAGAAAATCAGACAATCATTCAACACATCAGTTAGCAAAACTAGGGTTTATATTAATTCATTGAAACGATTACACAAAAGTTCAAGTTCACCCTATACTACGCCTCTAGTAGGCTACACTTCCTGATACAGACTTTATATATTGACATGAAGTCTTTATCCTTGAATCCTCGCATTGTTTTCTGCTTCGTCGAGGATCATGTGGAATGCTCTTGGCTTTGGTGGTGCATTTGGATTTATAGCCTCTTCTCTTCTTGGGCAGTTTTGCATGAAGTGTCCTTCTTCACCACACTTAAAGCAGGCTTCTCTTTTGTTTGGGCATTTGCTGGCGTAATGACCAGTCTTCCCGCATTTGAAGCAGGTCATTTCTTTAGAGCGTTCCCCAATGTGCTTCCTTTTTCACTTGTCACACCATTGTGCTCCTTCTTCGAGCTTCTTCGAATTAGACTTCGAAAATTTTCTTTTCTCATTAGAACCTGAAGTTCCTTCTAACTTTCTCTTCTCGCCAACTTCAACCTTACTGTCAGTCCTACCCTTGATCATATTCTCAACAGACTTGGCAGCCCAAATAGCTGCCTCTAGAGTAGGTGCCTGACGCACTGACACCGCATACTCCTAAGGGAGTCCCTTTGCGTACCAGTCGACTTTTGTCAGTTCGTCTGGGACGATGCGCAAAGCAAACTCCACCTTGTCTGTGAAGGCATTAGTGTATTCATCCACTGACATGCTGCCTTTCTTCAATATCATAAATTTGTTCTCCAACTCTAACTGGTTTTGGGCCGAGCAGAACTTGCGCTTGAATTGCACCAAGAACTCTGCCCAAGACAGTTGCAGTGGATCGTTAGGGCATAGGATCTTCCCTAGAGTGTTCCACCATCGAACGGCTCCACCTCGGAACTGACGCACTGCATAGATAGTCTACAACCTGCCTCTGCAGCCACAAGTCATGAAGGCTAGCTCCATTTCCGATATCCAATCCATAACTCCGATCGGATCTTCCTTTCCAGTGAAGGTCGATGGTTTGCAAGTTAGAAAATCCTTATACTTGCATCACATTCCATCATTCCTTCCATTCTGGTTGTTTTGCCTAACTATCGGTGGGTTGGCTTGACCAACAGATCCACTAATGTTTCCACCTTCTGAGTGCCCTTCATTCACTTCGGGCTCCTCCACTTGAATTAACAGTTCTTCACGATTCTGTTGAAGCAGCCGTCTCATCTTATCCATCTGAAGATCCAACATCGTCTGAATCATCAATTGTACACCGGCCATTGTTATCGGCTCAGGTGCTGCTGCTATGACAGGTATTTGCTCAATCACTGGTGGTTGATTCCTGTTTTCATCAGCATTTCCAACTCCACTTCTTGTTCTCACCATTTTTGATCTATACACCGAATAAGGTGAAATTAGATCCTTATTCACGATAGATATTCAAATCATCCTTATCACTCCGAAACGTTTACGTGCTAGTTCTAATATCGTAGCCATACGCTTAGAATCCTAAACGCATAAGGTTTCCAGATCCGTTCGGCAACAGACCATAGATCTAAACAAATAATAGCATAAATATAGCTATCACACAAAACATTTAGCACATAAAAGCTTTTTAGGCATCATTCCTAAAATAAACTAGTGCTTGTGTCAATTTAGGTGTACTACCTAACATGTTTTAGACACACTCCTCACAATCATTACTTAGCATTCTAAGTTTAAGTCTAGAAATTTCCTACAAATTTCTAATTCGCTTAAACTAATGCTCTGATAACAACTGTGACATCCCCATTTTTACGGCCAGAAAAGACCGATTTGTTTATGCTTTGTTATATAAAATCAGAGTAATCTTTTAAAGAAAATGGTTGCGGAATTTGTTCCCAAAACAAGATAAGATAATAACTTATCAAAACATTTCTCAAAGAGAATGTATTTTCATTTAATAATAAAACCTCGGGATGTCATGTTCCGATACAAACATATAAGCATAAACAGAACTTACATTTAATTACACAATTGATTTATATCTCCTTTAAATCTCTCTGTGAAATATGTCTTCGTATTAATACCTGTGATACAAAGAAAACTGAGTGGGTCAGGCTTGGGAGCCTGGTGAGCATATAGGGTTTTCATCCCACCATGTTATATCATATATTTATAAATATAGAACATTCAAACTTGTACAATTTCACCATATAAAGGCAACTCTTATCCCACCCCATCGATCCTCACAACGACACGATCTAAACTCTCGTATCTAAAATTTTCCTCTTTACCTGATCCCTACTCACGGATCCAAAACTAACCTTTTTCACTTGATCCATACTCACGGATCTAAAACTACCTGATCCATACTCACGGATCTAAAACTAACCTCCTGATGTGATCCATACTCCCGGATCAATAATTGTACCCAACCCATACTCCCGGAATAAGGACAATTAACTATAGCCTAATCCTGATCTGATCCATACTCCCGGATCAATAACTGTACCCAATCCATACTCCCGGACTAGGGACAATTAACTTAGTCTTAATCCATACTTCCGGACTAATAACAAGTTTTATCTCTTTACCTGATCCATACTCCCGGATCTAAAACTAACCTCTTGGTCTAATCCATACTCGCTGAATAACTAGATCAACAACAACAACATCGGGGTCTCTCATCTGTTTATCACAAATCAACTATCTACCCATGTACTACCCAACATATTAGTAGATAAAAAAATATATTTTTATACATAGTTTAAAACCTGTATAACATTCTTATTCAATACTTATTCCACATAGGCATACCCACATAACACGTATTTCATAGAGAATAAATCAGATCTATGAGATAGAAGAAAGTGAATATACATTCACGCATATAACAACAAAATATACACATAACACGTATTTTATACTAAATACTTAATAATTATGCGTTAGAAGAAAGTAACCACACACTCACTTGATTAGAAGATGATCGGACAACACTACGACTTGTAGAAGTAGTATTCTTCGGTAGATCTGGAAGATCTTCACAAAAACCGGGCTCCTTGCGAGCAGAGCTTCAGTTCGGGAACCGCACTTCTCTGGATCTTCAGGGCCTCGGGACTTGCTTCGGGGCTCGGGAATGATACCGGGGCTTCGGGATAATTCTTGCACGAAAAACGATGCAAAAACGCAAGAAAACAGGAAGAAATGAGCAAAGAAGTCGGTTGCCCTCGACACCCTTTTATAGGGGGCTGGAACACGAATTACGCTGGGCGTAATTCTAAATTACACTGGGCGTAACGGGGATAAGAATGCTGACTCCCCCCCTTCTGGATAATATCGAATTTATATTTAAATTAAATATCGAAAATATTTAATAAACTTCAAAAATTCATATCTTCCTCATATGAACTCCGTTTTCGACGTTCTCTATATCCCCGCGTAGGTGAGACTATGCTCTACAACTTTCATTTAGACTCCATCCGCTAATTTTGAATTTATTTTTATTATTTATTTTTAGTAGGCCGAGACAGGAAAACTCCGTTATAAAATCATAACTTCTTTATCCGACGTCCGTTTTCGCCTATCTTTTTATCGTTTTACTCCTATTAAAGTGACCTTAAATTATCATTTAGATTGTTTCGGCTAAAAACCGCTCGATCTCAAATCGAGTATTCGGGCTGCATACCGCTAAGTCGAAACTTAGAAAAATCATAACTTCCTCATACGAAGTCAGATTTGGGCGTTCTTTTTATGCACGCTCATGGTTTAATGTATTCTACTACTTTCATTTAGATTGCTAAGGCTAAATATCACTCTAACGTAAATTCACTTTTTACGTTGCGCTGTGTCGTGCCGGTTCTGTCGCCAAACTTCAACAGGTCATAACTTCTTCGTTATAACTCGGATTTCGGCGTTCTTTATATGCACGGAAACCTTGTAACATATACTATAAATTAATTAAGATTATTTTTTTCAAAATAATCTTCCATCAAAAAGTCATTTTTGATGCTTAACGTCTCTAATTGACTAGCCCGGATCTACGGGCGTTACAGGGTCTAAGGCACCAAGGCCGACCCTTTATCGGATTGTAATCCGGGTATTGTTGTTATGTTGTTTTTTATGTTTGCATCCTGGTAGTTAGGATGGTATTCGTTAGAGACCTGGTTAAGGTCGGTATCCTGGTAAATAAATAGGGTGATGCTATGCTAGTGACCAGTTAGGTTGGTATTCTGCTTAGAGTATGTTGTGTTACATGATCTGCTGGATCGGTTTGATTGATTGTGAATTGTTATATGATTGTATGTTTATGTGCACATGATTGTTTGATTGGGGTTTGGGTTGAGGCGGGACCTGCTTTGTGTTGTAGGCCAACATACCCAGGGCGGACCGGTTATTCCGAAGGCCCAGCGAGCGGTCTAGATAGGCTGTAGGCCCACGAGGGCGGACCAGATGTACCGAGGCTCGGAGAGTGGACCAGGCCAACTGAAGGCCCGGTGCGGGCGGACTGGTCATACTGTAGACTCATAGAGTGGACCAGGTGGATTGAAGGCCCGGTGTGGGCGAACCAACCACACTGTAGACTCGATGTATATGGCTAGACGCGGAGGGTGGACCAGGTGGACTGTTGGCCGGTGCGGCGGACCAGTCACACAGTAGACCCGATATGCATGGCTATTCTGTGATTCGATATGATATAGCATGTTATGTGTGTGGTATATGTGGTTGGTATTTTTGGGGCATCTCACTAAGCTTTCGGGCTTACAGTTGTGGTTTAATGTTTTTCAGGTTCTTCAGGAGACCGTGGCAAGGCAAAGGCGTGATCGTACCACTCCTCAAGTTTGTGTTTTATGTTATGGTTCTGGGAAATACTCTGATAATAAATGTATTGAAAACCTTTTTGTAATAAAATTATTAAAATGGGTTGTTTTAGAAAAGTTAAAATTGGTTGAAATTTTTGGTCGTTACATTTACGCTGGGCGTAGAACACACAACTGGAAGGGAAAGGGATCGCAACTGGCTACACTGGGCATAGCTAGAATTACGCTCGACATACGCGATCTCAACTCAAAATCCAAATTTTAAGGTCTTAATCATTAAGACACTTTACCCCAACCTCAGATCTAACTCTAAAAGATATCCTAATCCATAAAGTCTCTGACTTTATGCCTTTTCATGTATAAAGAGAGCTTAATCCCAAAACCCTAACTTCTAACATCACAAAAAGCTACATAACTCATGCATGGATGAAGGGAAAGGACCAAGCTTGAATTTTTATAACACTATGCACCCTAAAACGTCTGAAAGGATAACTCAAATTCTGTAGAGCATTCCATACTCGCAAAGATCAAGGTTTTGGGTCAAAATGAACATAAATATATGCTTAAATAAGATCTAGCAAAACAAGCTCCAAGGTATAAACTTTATACCTTCAATAGATGGACAATGAGATGTAGATTCTGGATCCAAAAGCTTGAATGCAACACCACTTCTTGAATGATCTTCCTTCACTATCAAGAACACTCTAAAATCACTCAAAAGCTTCAAAACTCACTCACAAGGGATAGGGTTTTAATTTTAGGGTTTAGGGTTTAGAGAAATGGAGGCTGGTCATAAGACTGTCCAAGGGGTAATAAGATGTTTAAATAGGGGACACAACCCTAAATATTTAGGTTTTAAGTGCAGCACGAGTACGCCCGACGTACTCATATGTATGCCCAACGTACTCAATCACCTCTACGATCCACTTACTTCCTTATGCCCGATGTACTCAGTACTCATGTCTACGCCAACATAAGGGCTTATAATGCAAAACTTGATATTTAAAGGTTAAAATGGAATTTACCTGGAAACTGGTGTTACATAACAACTGCAGGAATGGAGAAACACTTTTACATATATTGTTGATTTCTTTTTCATCTCTGTCCCAAACAATAGGTGAGAAATTGTAACGCCCGTATATCAGGGCTAGTCAATTTAGAGATGATAGGCGTCAAAAAAATGAATTTTTGATGAAAGATTATTTAGAATGAATAATCTTAACTAAGTTATAGTATATGTTACAAGGTTTTCGTGCATATAAAGAACGCCGAAATCCGAGTTATAACAAAGAAGTTATGACATGTCGAAGTTTCGCGATAGAACCGGCACGACACAGCGCGACGTAAACAGTGGATTTACGTTAGAGTGATATTTAGCCTTAGAAATCTAAATGAAAGTCGTAGAGTTCGTTAAACCATGAGCGTGCATAAAAAGGAGGTTCAAATCTGACTTCGTATGAGGAAGTTATGATTTTTCTAAGTTTCGACTTAGCGGTATGCAGCCCGAATACTCGATTTGAGATCGAGCAGTTTTTAGCCGAAACAATCTAAATGAGAATCGAAGATCTCGTTAATTGTAGTGAAACGGTGAAAAGATAGGCAAAAACGGACGTCATATGAAGAAGTTATGAATTTATAATGGAGTTTTCCTGTCCCGGCCTACTAAAAATAAATAATAAAAAATAAAGTCAAAATTAGCCGACGGAGTCCAAACGAAAATTGTAGAGCGTAGTCTCACCTACGCGGGGATATAAAGAACGTCGAAAACGGAGTTCGTATGAAGAAGATATGAATTTTTGAAGTTTATTAAATATTTTCGATATTAAATTTAAATATAAATTTTCGATATTATCCAAGGGGGGAGTCAGTGAGCTGATCCACATTACGCCCAACGTAATGTAAGATTACGCCTAGCGTAAATCGCAAATCCAGACCCTATAAAAGGGAGTCGAGTGCAGCTGATTCATTTGCTCATTTCTCTTCTTTCTCTCGCGTTTTTGCATCGTTTTTCGTGCAAGAATTATCCCGAAGTCCCGGTATCATTCCCGAGCCCCGAAGCAAGTCCCGAGGCCCCGAAGATCCCGAGAAGTTCGATTCCCGAGCCGAAGCTCTACCCGCGAGGAGCCCGGTTTTTGTGAAGATCTTCCAGATCTACCGAAGAATACTACTTCTACAAGTCGTAGTGTTGTCCGATCATCTTCTAATCAAGTGAGTGTGTGGTTACTTTCTTCTAACGTATAATTATGAAATATTTTATACGAAATACGTGTTATGTGTATAATTTTGTTGTTATGTGTCTGAATGTATATTCACTTTCTTCTATCTCACAGATCTAATTTATTCTCTATGAAATACATGTTATGTGGGTGTGCCTCATCTGTTATGTGGAATATGTATTGAATGAGAATGCTATATAGGTTTTAAACTATGTATAAAAATATATATTTTTATCTACTAATATGTTGGGTAGATTATGGATAGATAGTTGATGTGTGATAAACAGATGAGAGGCCCCGATGTTGTTGTTGTTGATCTAGTTATTCAGCGGAGTATGGATTAGACCAAGAGGTTAGTTTTAGATCCGGGAGTATGGATCAGGTAAAGAGATAAAACTTGTTATTAGTCCGAGAGTATGGATTAAGACTAAGTTAATTGTCCCTAGTCCGGGAGTATGGATTGGGCACAGTTATTTATTCGGGATTATGTATCAGATCAGGATTAGGGTATAGTTAATTGTCCTTATTCCAGGAGTATGGATTGGGTACAATTATTGATCCGGGAGTATGGATCAGATCAGGAGGTTAGTTTTAGATCCGTGAGTATGGATCAGGTAGTTTCAGATCCGTGAGTATGGATCAGGTGAAAAATGTTAGTTTTAGATCCGTGAGTATGGATCGGTGAAGAGGATAGTTTTAGATCCGTGAGTAGGGATCAGGTAAAGAGGAAAATTTTAGATATGAGAGTTTAGATCGTGTCGTTGTGAGGATCGATGGGGTGGGATAAGAGTTGCCTTTATATGGTAAAATTGTACAAGTTTGAATGTTCTATATTTATAAATATATGATATAACATTGTGGGATGAAAACCCTATATGCTCACCAAGCTCCCAAGCCTGACCTACTCAGTTTTCTTTGTATCACGGGTATCGATACGAAGACATATTTCACAGAGAGATTTAAAGGAGATATAAATCATTAGTGTAATTGAATGTAAGTTTTGTTTATGCTTATATGTCTGTATCGGAACATGACATCCCAATGTTTTATTATTAAATGAAAATACATTCTCTTTGAGAAATGTTTTGATAAGTTATTATCATATCTTGTTTCAGTAACAAATTCCGCAACCGTTTTCTTTAAAAGATTACTCTGATTTTATAAAATAAAGCATAAACAAATCGGTCTTTTCTGGCCGTGAAAATGGTGATGTCACAGAAATTCATCTTCTTGCTTGGAGAATGATAATTGTTAGCTTCTTCTATCTTAGAACATTGATCACTTTATTCATGTGTTTTCAAATCAATGTCCTCAACAGATCCACTGCCACTTGCTAACTCACAATGTTCATGATCTATAACTCTATCAGGATGTTCATGATTCCTTAAATCATTATGTGATTTGGACTTTTACATTCTCAATTTGACTTTGAAATGATAGAATGTTGCGTGATTTTGACTTTTACATTCTCAATTTTGATTGAAACTGGCTACTAAAGATAGATGGCCTAAAAAGACAGGTCACTAAAAAGTTTGTTCCCTTAGAAGGCACGAAAATAACATAAAGGATTGAATGGGCAAATATGAAATATATTGTAGGGCTACACTGTCATTTTCCCTTTCTTAAAAAACTAATATACTTTTTTATTAATTTTACAAAAAAAATATTTTATATGATGTATATTATGTAAAATCCCGTTTTTTGTTATCCAATTAATTGTTGTATTTTTTCTTTTTAGAAGTTTAGTTGATTTTTTTTTCCAAACCAGATCAGTTTTCGTCAATAAAAATCAAATTAAGTTAAAACTGAATTGATTTCGAACCAGTTTCCAATAAAAAAATTCAAGCCCATGGGAACCATTAGGATCGTTTGAAAACGGTTTGGACGAAACCAGTTAGAAAAAACCTATTTTTCATTAGTTCTTTATATTTTGCCCGTTGCTTTCAATGTTGTAATTTAACGTTTCATGTTCATTAGAAACCGCTTTTTATTGTATAATCTTCGAACCAATATAAACCGTTGAATCTGTTTAAACTAGAGCGATTGTAACTAAACCGGTTCTTAAATTGAATCAGATCAGTTTAAAATCCAATTTAGAACCATTAACTGGTTTTTGAGCTATTGATATTTGGCAACTCTAAGACTGAAAGGAGTGGTAGTCGCTACCCCACTCGCTAAACATGCTAGGAAGACTTGAGCACTTCCCCTAGCACTCGCTAGTGGGGTCGCTAACATCCACTTGCTGCATCTTTGACGAGAAGAGAGAGAATTGGACGCACGAATCTGATTGGTTGAAGGGGTTGGACCAGATTGCTTAAAGCCTTTACCAAATTCAATTTAACTCATAAATTTAAGGGTATAAAAATCGGAAGGAAAACTTATAGTTGAGCTTCTATGAGCCATGGTGAGAATTCTAGACAGAGAGGGGGATAGGCGGTGGGAGGTAGAGAGAAAATATATAGATGAAAATGCTTTTACGTCAAAACCCTAAATCGTGATATCATGTATATATATGTAAAATATGTAGACCCTGGTTGTTGTATCTTATGCATAAGATATTGTACGTTGTTGTGATAACTTTAAATCAAATAACCGGTTCCTTCATATATGTTTATGCATAACTGCTTATATATTTGTGTAATAAAATAAACTAATTTAATTAAATTATAAAAAGAAAAAATAGAGTATTAGGAGTGTTACCATTCCCTACCAAATATTAAGATTAAATGTTAAAAGGAGAAAAATAAGGTAACATTCAAAAAGCTGACATGACAAGGTAATAGGAGTGTTACCACTCCCTCCAACCTAATTTTAATGATCAGCATAAGGCTGGAGAGAGTGATGTCATGCTCCCTTATTTTGCCACACTGCCACATAAACGACATATCACCAAATTGTGTTTCCTTGCCACACCCAAAGAGTGGTACAACATTTTCTTGTAACAATTTAATTTAAATTAAAACTTTAAATTTCATAAAAAAAAGCATAACATTCAACTAATTAAAAATTAAAATCCGTACATTCTAGTACTTAAAAAAATAACATGACATTTAAAAAAAACTTAAAAACTTAGAAAAAAAAACCTAAACATGAAACGATTAAAAACTAAAAAAAAAACAAAAAACTAAAAATTTACATCTATTTATTAACATAATATTTTTTTGAGATCGACTTTCATTGCCAAAGCAATTTCAAGTTCCTCCCCGGTCATATGTGATGTGTTATCGTTAGAACTTTGTAGTCGACATCCCTTTGTTTCCGAAGCTCTATTTCAGAAGCAAGTTGAAAAATCTTGTTTATTCTATCTTTTATACCCTTTATATCGGTCCTCATTTCTTTTAACTCATCCGAATCTAACGTTTTGCCTTTGCCTTTGCTTTTTGCTTTGTCCCTTCCCATTGGTCGGGTAGGTGGTGAAACTGGAATGAGACCATCTTCGTTGAGGTCGAATCGAACATGAGCATTGAACGTAGTGTGGTCGGATTCGGATGTTCTGTTACGTTTTAAACCACTGTTGATATGCTCGTCAGATGTTTTGCTGTTTTGCCATTTCTTTTTATCTTTCACAAGATTCCAAACTTCAAGAAACTTGAAAGCCTTCACATTTTCTTTTTGATACACTTTTAGCGCTTTCTGCAAAATCACATCATCACTTTCTTCGCTTCTTAATTGACGTTTTATGTTGGTATACAAATCATTAAACAACATGATTTCCTTGTTCATCTTCCTTCATTTCAAGTACACTTGATGTTTTGAACGACAGACTCCACGGTTCATTCCTTTGTGGAACCTATGTAAAACCCGAATCCAAAAACGATCATGTTTTTGGTATGTTCCAGTCGTCGCACCTTCTGAAATATCAGTCCATGATTGTGCTAACACTAACACTTATAGGGATTCACATCCTTTAGCTGTCACCTTCTATTTCTTTTACTTGTTGCTCGAGAGGGTTGAGTTTCTTGAACGAATTCTGGTACATAATCAATGACCGTTCGTGGTTGTGATTGTATTTGTTGATCAAACTTAGGTTGAGATCGGTTTGTAGTTGTGTTTGTGGTAGTGGTTGTGTTGGTCATTGTGGCTATGAGATTTGTTGTGGATAATACGGAAGCATACCATCATAGTGATAATACAGATGCGAATAAATCGGTTGATCATATGTCTTGGGGTTATGATGTTTCCAGTGGTGATTTTCGATGGTAGGCTTTTTGGAACAAGACATGTTGAGAGAATTTGAAAAAAAAGATGGTAAAATGTTAATAAATGTGAATGAGGTTTTTGTAAAAAATGATATGTACATATAGGGTTATTTAAAAAAAAATTGAATTTGAAAAAGGATCGTTGAAACGGTCAAAAAGGTTGGACCGATCAAAACGCACGGTCAAAAGGTGTCACACTACGGTCTGAACTGCTCCCAGACCGCACCCAGGAGTGTGGTGTTCAGCTGCCACGGTGGCGAAACCGCAATCCTAACCGCACCCCTTGGGCAACTCGAAATTTTAATATTGTTTATTAGCGGCGGGTTATTCGCAGTAGCAGGGCCCAGAACAAATGGGCCGGACGTCAAGGTCTCGGTGTATCCGCATTTTTATGGATCGTCGGCCGAAGATTCCATCTAGTCGTCATCGGATCTCGCTCTCCACCGCTTTTGGAAACTTCGTGTTGAATAATCAGACGACTAGCGGCACTCTCGACGAACCAAAACCATATCCGTCCGCCTGAGTGATGAGCAACGGCGGCGAGTGTAGATACGTGATCGGTCAAAATGCTTACATCAAGCTGGTTCTTCATGCCTTGAAGAACAAAACCTCCGCCGTTAACGGCGTCCTCCTCGGCCGTCTTTCCGGCGATATAGTGGAAATCACCGACTCAGTCCCTCTCTTCCACTCTTCTCAGATCGGGCTTCTGCCTCCCCTAGAGATCGCCTTAATTATGGTTTGCCTCAATTCTCCCCTTTCTGAGTTAGCTCTTCCCGATTTTAGGTTTGATGTTCATCTTTTGAATGCTTGTATTCGTTTATTGAATTGTGTAACAGATAGAGGAGTATTACAGTTCACAGGGGCTGAGTATAGTCGGTTATTTCCACGCCAACGAACGATTCGATGATCTAGAGCTCGGTACCGTTGCTAAGAACATTGCCGATCACGTTCACCGTTATTTCCCCCAAGCCGTGGTACTTTTGGTACGTGTTCTTGATCACTAAGTTTGCACTGTAACAAGTTGATTTCTCCCGTAACCTTGACACGCAACACTACATAAGTGGAACTGCATCACATTACATTTGAATTGCTCCATCCATTTCTTCCGAACTTAAAACCCGTTATTTCTAAGTTGGAAATTGATACTGATTTTTATGTTGTGAATACTTTTGGTAAGTGTAACAAAATCTTTATGATTTTTGAATTTAAAAAGTATCACCCATGTTTGGTGTTAAAACTGTATATATGTTGATCTACTATCATCTATTAACATTTCTATTTGTAGATTTGTAATGGTTTTGAAAAAAATCTGTTTAGCTGAATCAGATGATGTGGAAAGAGTCCCTTGGGTTTAAACTTTTAATTATATGATTTGTCTGGAATAGTTATGAATTAATGGTTTTCAAATATTGTTGTTGTTATTGATTGCAGCTAGATAACAAAAAGCTTGGATCTTTGAGAAACAAGAAGGACAAGTCTCCTGCGGTGCAGGTATGATGAGGCTGAAACAATATCTGAATTGATGGCCAATTATAAGAAACTGAAAGATAAATTCAAATTTAACCTACTTTGTCTAGTTAGTAATCTTGTTTCTTGGATTGATACCTAGTATAATTGACTTTGGTTATAGTATATCGTATAAAAGTGGCCTCACTCAGTCAAAACATTTACCTTTACATAGATAATACTGGTTAAATAATCTGGTTTCTTCAAGTGTTTAAACTACCACAGATACTATTACTACCTGCCTATCCTATGGCAACATGCTAATTTATTTAGTTTATGGTAAAAATGTAGGAGACTGAAATATGCTAAAATGTTTATAACATGGATTCTTGAATTTCCCCCTGAATGGTGTGGTCTTGAGTAGGCTGTGGGTCCATGAGGGTTTGAATGTGGTTTTAGATTTTCATCCTCTAATACTAATATTATTACATTATAGGCTATTACTATAATAGCATGGTCACGGAACTAGCGACACATGTATTCCTTGCATGCAGTTGTCCAGAGCAACTTTAAGATCCAACAAGATTAGATAACAAATCATTGATCCAGTCGCTAGGTTGTCTTTATGTTTGTTTATCTGGGTGAGGATTTTTTGGCACATTGAATGTAGCAGCTATGCCATCATGTATCATGTATGTAAATTATTGATTTTCACTTGAAGATTCTTTCGTGTCTCCTGTCTTTGTCCTTGGTATTGTCTGTTCCGTTGCCTTTTTTTTGTGATCCCTTTGGTCGAGTCAAGTAAGGACAGGAAATGTGGATCCATCCATATTTGCATTAATTTACTACTGATAAATTGATAATCCCTATTATTAGGCTATTAATAATGCCATTAAGGATCACTTTGCAGTGTCTTGTTAAAATTAATATCTGCAGGACACACACTCTCTCTCTCTCTCTCTCTCTCTCTCTCTCTCTCTCTCTCTGTTTAATATTATGTTTTATGTGATGGTGATGGCAGGTTTATGCACGAGATTCCTCCTCCTCCTCCAGGAGTTGGAAGCAGGTTGAGTCAGATCGCATGACCACAAAGGAGCCATCTGCCAACATCGTCCTTTTGGATTTCATTTCATCCCAGAAATGGAATGATATCATAGACTTCGATGACCACCTTGATGACATAACCAAGTAAGCCCCAATGCCCCATCCATATTCATCTTTCAATCAGTATGTAAAATTAATCTTTACTTCTTCTTCTTCTTCTTTTTTTTTTTTTTTGGCAGGGATTGGCTCAACTCTCAACTCTTCAATTAGGATTCCAATTCTTTCTTTTTTGCTTTTCCCATCTCACCTGTAACCTTAACATGTGTGTTCATTTTTGGTTTATCGACTTTGCTTTTGACTTGATTGAGAATTAGCTTTTCTGTAGTTGGAGTTGGTTTGAACAGAATCAGAAACTGCATTACGTCTTTCTTCAACATGAAATATTTGACTTTGATAAAAGTTAGACCATTAATCACTTTTTTATATTCTATTTCTTCTTCCCCTAAACTTGCTTGTAATATCGCTTATAATTCTTCTTTAATCATGTGATTTGATAAACTGATTGAATTTATGTTTTTTTCTACATTGTATCTAAGAATATAAAGTATTAAAACTCATGACCATTTAATAAATCATACCAAATTTTAAATAAAAACAAATACAATAAAAGATAAAAGAAGAACATCCAATAACTCAATCAAGGTTTTTACAAATCATTGTATATATAGTTTTTCAATTGAAGGACAAAAAGTTTGATATATATTCGTTAAAAATATATTTATTTTTATTTTCCTTATAAACTTTAATTTTTTTTTGCAATAAAAATATATATAATTGATCTTTTTCATTCTATAATTTAAGTCAATTCCATAGTATTATTATATTAAAACAAAATTAAGAGAAATGAAATTGGATTTGCTTTGTTTAAAATTATATCGTTTAAGAGGTTCTATACCTAAACATATATACATAACAACACATATTCACTTTTCTTTATATATATATATATATATATATATATATATATATATATATATATATATATATATATATATATATATATATAAGTCAAACAATTTTTATAAATCATTGATAATACCTACTGAACCAATACATAATATATATCTTATTCAAACAAAGATTATAAGTCATTGATAATATTTACTGAACCCGATATATAATCAGTCCACAAAGGACAAACAAATAATGTCTACATGCTTAAAGGTGAAGATTATTGAAATTTATGCATTATATATATATATATATATATATATATATATATATATATATATATATATATATATATATATATATATATATATATTCTAGGTGTGCACTAGGGATGAAAGTGGGTCCAAACCCGGACCGGATGGACCCGGACCCGGAAAACCCGGAACCGATTAACGGGATTTTCTAGAACCGGAAACTGGACCGGTATATAGGAACCGGTTCCGGTTCGATTCCGAGTACGGTACCGGGTAACGTGGGTCTAGAACCGAAAAACCCAAAAATATCAAAGTGGGTAAGGTGGAACCGGGTAAATGGGTTTAGAACCGGAAAACCCGAATTTTTATGTAATTAACTAAATCGCATTATCTTTCAACCGTTATAAAAAAATAATAAACAAAAAATTACATTAAAACTACATAAATTACGATATTTTTTTTTAAAAGAAGTAATCTAATATCAGAGTTGGTATAATATCACTGTGGATTGTGGAATAAATAATGAGAATTTAGAATATGATAATTTTGTAGTACTATATGTCCATATTTCATAATTAATATCCACTATAAATTTTTTTTTTTTTAAAATAATATATTAGACTACTGGACAATTATTTTAACCACCTTTTTTAATTTAATTTATTTTGAGTTGTGCGTTTCCATTTAAGATATGTGGAAATTCATTTTTTATTTAACTTAAAAAAGAAATCATTCAAAATGCATTTTTTGTTTATTGTTTTATCTTACTCTTCCTATATCTATCATGCATATTTAAACCACTCCAAGTCATATGATTTGATCATTTTTTAAACTCATCATGAAATGAGATCCAGCCTATGATCCTAATCAAATTACTTTGATATTTGAAGCGGCAATTTGATCGGTTTCGACTAAACCAAACAGTGGGCATTCATTGCAGCTAAGAAATATTCAATACGATATACCAAAATGAAAAGGAATACATGGATAATTAGCAAATGTTGGTTCTTTTACCTGTTTAAACCCACAAACACAATACAAAAAAAGTAAATCATACAGTTAAATAATAAATTTAGAAACTCTCAAATCTCAATCACACATTGAACCAACCATGTCAAAAACTGGTTCTTGTCGTATTCCGGTTCCTTGACCCTATACCGGTTCCTTGGACAATAAACCTAAACCGGTTCCTTGGCCTACTAAACCCGGACCCGGTCCATTAAACCCGGTTCCGGTTTTTTAAACAAAGTCGGTTCAAAAACCCGGATTAACCGGACCCGTTGGACCCATACCCAAAATGGTCAGAACCCGGATAAAAGTAATTTTGAGACCCAATATCCAGACCGTTTAAGCATTTTCCGGTTATACCGGTTCCGGTTCATGTCCGATTTCAGTTCCGGTCCGATTTCCGATTTTATAACTCATCCCTAGTGTGCACCCGTCCAAAGCGGCGGCGACAATTATTATTTTTTCAACGAATGATTTTTTTTATAGAAAATGTTGCTTGACTGTTTCAATAGTTACAAATTTTCTAGCTGATATGTTTGAAAAAATCAATGTCGAACATTTGGACAAACATCATGCCTACATTAAAAAAAGAAACAAAATTTAATTGATGTTCTTTCTTTAAATATTTTCGTTGATTATTCTTTACTATAACTAGGTGGGGAACCCCCGCGTTGCGGTGGTCGGATGCGATAGTCTTTCAACAAAATTGAAATATGAACAAAATAACTTTAATACATATAAGAATGTATTTAAACACAAACACATAAATAGATGACAATTCTTACCAAAAACCACATAAATTTACAATTCCTAAAAAGTATCCTCCTTTAATATATATATAAGAATTAGTTTTTGTTCATTAAAAGATGAGTGGTTTGTGCATAAAATATTTGTACATTAAGTTATCAAGCATGTACCTCTTAAATTTCAAGAAAAGTTCATGCTTCATAACATAGTTAAGATATATATATATATATATATATATATATATATATATATATATATATATATATATATATATATATATATATATATATATAAAATTAGGTTCAAATGTTTTCAATAAATATTATGTGCCTCTAACAACCAATCAGAATAAAACAAAAATAAATTCAATAATAAATCATAAAAGGGTATAATAGTAATCTTGACTACACTTAATTATGGTAAATATTTAAAACATTTAATATTCTTTAAATTGGATGAATTTGTTTGTTAAATTAGACGTATCTTTCATTACCATCACTAGAAAAACGCCGACTTCAACCACAACCCTAAATCCTTCAATTGTCGACCACAAACCTTCACTGGTAATCTTTACCGTCGGTCCTCCATTAGTCATTGCCACCACTCACCTCCATCATGTTCGATTTTTCTGTCCAAAGAACAAGAAGATTTTTGCAAACACCAGTGACCTTGCAAAGCAAAAAACCAAAGAACCTACCCCTCTTCTCTATCGATGCAAGAATGAAGGCACGAAGAACTAAAGACGAGGTATATAGGCGTATTTATGTGTGTGTATATATATATATATATATATATATATATATATATATATATATATATATATATATATATATATATATATCAAGATCATCAAGAAGGATTTTTAATCAATCAAAATAATCCCTAGGTACTATCCTTCAGTTTAAGGATTGTTAATGTTTCTTAAATGGCGAAGTTTTCTTACAGTCCTAAAACTCGACTTTCTAAGTTTTCTTTTTAAAAGGATGGATTAACATAAAACTTTGATTTTCTTGTTCCCTAAACTAGCATCAAGCTTTAAATTAAAATGGCATCTGAATTTGCCCACCAACTATTTGTTAAAATGCTTGAACCAAATATTTCATTCATTTATTTGCACATGATGTCCATTGATAAGTCTTTATATCCATTTAAAAATTAGCTAATGTAGTTTTGTTAATATGGTTTGTATTGGTCTAATGAGGTCTTTATTTTCTCTATTTTAACTAGCTTTGCTTATGGTTAGCTATTCTATAAACATGATGATTTAGTTTAATTTCTTTGAATTAATTCCATACTCTTTAAGAATAATCAAAGCCATTCTTGGAGAATATTTACGGTATCATTCTTGTAGAATATACATGTTTTTTTTATAGCTATTACACTCTAAGTAATATCCTATTAGAATAAAGTATATGTATTCTTATAGAATATTTTGTATTGTATTCTATCAGAATTTGTTTGTATAAATGCATTATGTCAAAATATCTTTAAGAATATTTGATAATAACAAGTATATTTGCTTAATTGGTAATACTAATAAGTAATGCATGTTATTCTTTCAGAATGGCTTGAAAAAGGAATCAAATATTAATCATACAAGAAAAAGACTTGGAATCGAATTCAACAAGTATATTTGCGAAGAATTACATTCATACGATAATACATCACATTTTTGTAAGAATAGTTGGAATCAAGTGAGTTATTTGGACCATTGAAGAAACAAATTAATTTGTTCAATAATTATATATATTTAAGAATACCATTTCTTAAGATATTCATTCATTTTTTATGATATTCTGATAGAATTTATGTAACTATATTAAAATGTATATGACTATTAGCCTATAAGAATGTGTATGAATTTGTATTTAAGTTCGAATGTATATGAAGAATAAAATCATAGACTGACTTGGATGTATATGAAGAATATGTAGAATTCTTAAATACAGTTAATTATCAAAAATACATGAATTGGAACTATATTCTATAAGAATAAAATCGGAAATATTGTTAGTAGTTTATGGTTGACATTATGTCAGAATGATAGAATAAATTCGATTTATTATAAAAAAAAACTACGTTATAATTAAAATTGAATTAATTAATTTAAAAAACTTTAGAATATCAAAATTAAGAGATTAAATTATCCCTAAAAATACGAAATTTTCCTTTTTTTAATATATGTTAGTTGACTAAAATACCCTTATATTGAAATTTGTGTGATAATAAGGTACACGTTACCCTATTGTAATATCATAGACCCTCATATCATAATCATTGATTCTATTCCATTCGTTGGTCCAGATGTGTGTACAAGCACACAATAGATGCTAGAAACAAATGGACCTATATATATATATATATATATATATATATATATATATATATATATATATATATATATATATATATATATATATATATATATATATATATATATATATATATATATATATATGGTTAGGTTTATGTGAGGTGGCCTAATTTTGTGAAACCGTGAAACGCAATCCTAGCCACTCATTTATTAGATAAAACAAAAACATTTTTAAAATGCAAAATAATTGAAAATTTTTGAAATTTTTTTTCCAATATTATTTTGGGAATATATATTTTCCAAAATCAAAAAATAAAAAAAAATACCAAAAAAATAAAAAATAAATACAAAAAAATACATTTTTTTTACATATTTTAGTAGAATATTTATAATATTCTACATATCTGACAAATCTAGTAGAATATTCTAAACATTACAAAAATCATATTATAATATGTACAATGTAATATTCTATTAAAATATTTCACGTATTTAAAAAAACGGTAATTCTTTTTATTTTTTTATATATATTATTATTTTTTTATATTTTTTTAGTTAAATAAAGTTCCGAAAATAATAATTAAAAAAAGAATTTTTGAATTTTCCTTTTATTTTGCATTTTAAAAATATTTTTAGATTTGGTCTTACAGTTTTACTAAATTATCATGGTCTCAAATGAACCTAAACACACACACACACACACACATATATATATATATATATATATATATATATATATATATATATATATATATATATATATATATATATATATAACCTATGAGGCAGTAGAGTTGAAGGAGAGATCATTGTATGCAATTATGACTGCATGCTTAAAGTTGAAGATTATTAAAATTTAGCATGATTATGATACTATTGTTATTATTCATTCTTGATGTTTAGATTAATCATTAATGTATTCTCTAACTTAACTAAAAGTTTTTCTTTCGAGTTTTTAAGAAAATTCGTTCCCTCAGCTCCATTGGAATCACGTTCTTATTGGGCAATTGGTTTCCAAATCACCATTCATCAACATGCTTGCTAAAATGCAAGCAAAAAAGTAACATATCAGAAAGGAATAACAAAGTCAATTAATTGTGTTCACCATTATATTTTTGCATTTCGCAAGTACAATTGTTTAAAGTGCTAATTGGTCCTTTAGCTTTGTATTACCCAGGTAGGTAAAAAGAAGGATGTGTGTGTTTTTTTTATGCTTTAGAATTGTTAGATTATCAGTTGTTGGAATCTGTCTATAGTATACATGGGGTACTGTACTGATGGCTTCTTTTATTACTTGAGGATCTCTAAACCCTTGCATCTGAATATATATGATGAGTGAGAATTGTTGCATAAAGCTCAATAAAGATTAGTGAATTCTTTGCATCTGTCATGCTTGAGCGTACCTAGTCTTGTATGATTTAGGTGTATAAACTTAGAACGGTAAAGTGTAAGATAAGAATGAATTTTTTTTACAAATGTTTCTGGCTATGACAAGATCTAGGAGGCGATCTATTAAGTAATAGGTTTCTCTCTCTCTCTCTCTCTACATATATATATATATATATATATATATATATATATATATATATATATAGGTAGGTTCAAATATTTTTCACATCTATATGCACCAATAGGAATTTAGTATTAATTATATGTATATTAAATGTTATTCATACTTATAACTCATTTATATGGAAATGAATTAAATTCGTTATTAATATCAATAATAATATGAACTCATATATAAAAATCTAGATGTGAATTCATTCTAAAAGAATGTTATTGAAGACATTAATGACGGATTTAATTAGTTCATAAAAAGAGAATCATAATTATAGATATCATTTAATATACATATAATTATGGAAATCTTTTAATATCTATATTTATTTAACTAAATAATTATTTAATTTACTAAATCCCTATTGATGCATTCTAACACATCATAAATGTAAGAAACAAAATAACCTAGCCCTATATATATATATATATATATATATATATATATATATATATATATATATATATATATATATATATATATATATATATATCGTGTTACAAATAGATATGCACCAACTAGTATAAAGATGATGTTAATTATAGGGTTTAGGTTATTTTTGGTCACTTAACTTTTGGTTTTTTACTCATTTGGTCACTTAATTATTTTTAAGTTTTAAAAGGTTATCAAACTTTTGATTTTGTGATCATTTAGTCACTTAACTTTTGGTTTGGTCACATTTAGTCACCTAACTTTTAGATTTGTATTCATTTAGTCACCTAACTTTTAAAATTGTGCTCATTTAGTCACTAAACTTTAAAAAAAAAAGTTTAATGATTAAATAAATGAACACAATTTTAAAAGTTAGGTAACTAAATGTGACAAAACAAAAATTAAGTAACTAAATGAGCACAAAGTTAAAAGTTCGATGACTTTTTAAAACTTAAAAAGAGTTAAGTGACCAAATGAATATAAAACCAAAAGTTATTTGACAAAAAATGACCTAAACCCTTAATTATAAAGCCATCTCCAATGGATTAAACCCATGGAGAGTTGTATGGATTGCCAACTAGAAAAGAGAATATATACATTCACTTTAATTCTTAAAAAATTAATAAATTTTCAGTTACAACTTCATTTCACCGTTCAATGGCCATTCAATTACACACTCTCTCTCCTCTATATTATATTCATATTTATTCTATTAAACCCTTGTATAACTCCCATTGTGGATGGCCTAAGGCCCAGTATCTTTGTATTCAGGGTTGGGGCGTAGGGTGGGTATTATTTGACCAGGTATCTTTGTATTCCAGTTCCAAGAGCCAATAACATGAAAATGAGCAACAAAGTAGGACTAGGAACAAGACTAATTTCGGCAAACCTGTGTCTGTGTCTGTGTGTGAAAGATTTATGGTGTTTATGTTTGTGGTGATCATCGGTCTTGTGCCCTTTGCCTAGTAAAATTGAGTCATCTTCCTTCATGCTTTCTTCAATTATGTGGCTTGCTTCCTCCTCCCACTGCACAGACTCATCTGCCGAAATCCCAACTTCACTCTTGGCTGTAGTAGCATGTGATTGTATTAACAAGATTTCATCATCAGCTTCCACCTTGCTTTTTCCTAATTCATCTTCTGTAATCATCAACAACTCTGCTTCTGCATCTACGTATGGTGTTTCTTTGTCTTTATTCATAGACTGGACCTCACATTCCTTGTCCTCATCTTTGCCTTGTTCTTCTTTATTCATCATTATCAATTGGTTCGGTGGTAGGGCTCTCTTTTCTCTTACTGCTGCTCTGTCATCATCATCATCATCAACAACAAATGTCCGACTCTGATGCATTTCTTGGGTTTGTATTGTAATGGTTTCATCATCATCATCATCATCATCCAGACAAGCTTCTTTGTTTTCTACCCGCACACAAAAAACTGTGTTTATTGCTTCTTCTTCTGTTTCACTGACAATATCATGATCAGCTGCTGCATAACTTGCTTCATCACTAGTACTCAACTCTCCCTCAACATTCGCTACATTAATCATTTCATCTTCACAATCTTTTTCTTTCTCTTTTTTAACCCCATCAACCTCCATTGCTGCTGTGCTTTCTTCATCTGATGCTAGTGCACCCACCTGAATGCTTTCTCCAACGCCTTCAATTGCTTTATATTCCTCCTCTTCAGAATCAGTCTGTTGGTTACAGTATTTCTTCTGCTCTTCTTCACCCCCATCAACTATTGGAAATCCAAATTCAGAAACAGAATTAGCATAGCTTTCTTCATCTTCACCAACTACTGAAAAAATACTACCATCTCCAGACTCCACGGCCACTTTTTCCTCACACTTTTGCTTTTCCTCCTGAAACTAAACAAATTAAATTCACATCTCCAACCCAGGCATAAATCATAGTATCAGCAATTAAACGTACCGGACTCGAATCTGGAATGGTTTTAGTCTGCATGATCTCCTTCATGCTAGTTAACCCATCACTGCTTTGCGACATTAAAAATAAAACTATTTACATCACTTTAATTAACGTGGTTTCTACTGATGATTCTTCAACTTGCCGAGAAAGACCAATAAATAAATAAATAAGAGAAAAAACCTCTGATTCTGAGAGCCAAGAGGAAGATCTTTATTAGTCTTCACCATGAATTCCACCTGGTCTGGTGCATCGACACTCTGTGTCTCCGGTGATGGCCACCTGCTTTTTTTAGATGATCGTCTTATTTTGAAAGCTAAGGCTGCTGATACAATGGTCGCAGTGACCAAAGCTCCACCAAACAACAAAATACCACCCATTCCAAGTCTGCCGGCACCACCACCACCACCGATACTTATTGCCGGCGGCATGGCTTTAATATTCTTCTTGTTGTTGTCATCTTTAGGGTGATCCTCCATCCAGGATTTCTGGAGCCGAATCTTTATGTGATTCTAAGGCTGCGTGCCTTTTATTGGGGGTTGTTTGGTGGCCTGTTGGTAGATGATCGTTTGAGAGAGAGATGCTTTTGGAAGAAAAGACAAAAACTATATATGTATAAATTCTACCGACCTAGTGATTAAATAATGTTTAAATTCATAATGCATAAAGAAAAGAATCAATGTCCACTATTAAAAAATTGATAACTTGATAATCAATATGGATTAACTAAAATCAAATATGTATCAACTAAAATATGTATCTATTAAGCTAAGAAAAAACAATCATTTTTTGATATCTATATTTTTTTAACATTTGAAGTTTAGTCGTTAAATTATAAAAAAAAAAAAATCACAGTTGGTCCATGTGTTTTGAATTTTTTTTATGTTTGGTCCTTAAGACTCACTCAGTTAAGTTTTATCCGTTAACTGAAGGATATTTTTACCATTTCATTACTATAAAGATTATTTATGAAGTTTGCCTAATATATATATATATATATATATATATATATATATATATATATATATATATATATATATATATATATATATATATATATATAAAAGATGATCCCCCCCTCTCTCTCTCTAGACAAACACACACTCACACGAGATCCATCTCTCTCTCTCTTAGTAAAACCTAAAAATAGTTTGTAAAAAAACATAACATCGAATTTGAATCCATATATCAACCCAAAATTGAATCCGAAATCAAGTTTGCCAAATCTAGCTTCAACCTAGGAATGAATCGAGTTTGCAAAACGAGTTCCTGGAAATTCCTTAAAAAATCGATTTTGCAGACCTGTTCTTCATCTCTATCATGTGACATATGTGTTTCATTTCCAAAAACTTGTTCTCCATCTCTAGAACCCTTTTTATTTGTTTTCATCTCAAAAAACATGTTCTCCATATCCAAAACTTGTTTCTAGTTAAGTTGTAGGCCAAATATATATAACCCATAACCTTTGAGTTTTGATATGAAACAAACCTAGATAACCCGAAAATAACATAAGACAAGACGATTGAGGGCCCGATGTCGTCTCAAACTGCAAGGCCGGTAATGGTGAAGATAATGGAGTCCACAACAGAGCCAAATCTAGGGTTAATTAGATCAAACCACATGAGACACTTTCGTATCTCATTTTTTGCTTTGTTTCGTGAGCTCAATGATTTCAGTGACATTGGTGAATTGAACGACACAACAGACACTCATTATCATTGTAGTGATGGAAAACTTAATCAGACACCGCAACCACCGTCTTGGGTTTTGAAACCCTAAATCGGAGTCGGCAGACGTTGAAGAAAACAAATCCCAAAGAAGAAGCTGTTGGATTAGATGTTTAAGCCCATAACTATAATTGGTATAATCTTGAATTGATAGTAGCACAATCTTTTTGGGTTGCCTTCAAACCCGACAATTGAATAAGATAATTATTAGAGAGAGAAAAATGATTTATTAATTTATTACTTGGTTAAAAAATTAATTAGAAATCAAAATAATTGATTTATTAATGTATTATGGAAATAATATATTAATTAGAAATCATATTGTTCAATTAATATTTAATCAGAAATTAATTTGGAATTAATTTTGGGGGTTAAAGGAATTAATTAAATGTATAGGGACTAAAGGTGATAATGTTCAAACGTTGAAAATTGAGCAGTTCTAGAGCCTCCCTAAAGAGGGGGGAACGAAATCTAGAGTGTGCTTACGGTTTCTTTGGACTTTAAGGGTGTCTTGGATGCCTTAAGAAGGAAGTTAAGGGGTTAGGGTTATCTTGGATATACTCACCTTATCCAATACCTTCCTAACAACTATATGACCCCTCATTAGGGTTGAATTTTGTCTAAGCCATCCTTTTAAAAGCATTGGACAAAATTTTAGCTTCTTCCATCTCTCTCTCTCTCTCTCTCTCTATATATATATATATATATATATATATATATATATATATATATATATATATATATATATATATACTTTTTCTTAGTTGCTAGGGTTTGTTTGTGAACCATTAGAGGTGTGACACTTGTGATGCTTGCTACCAAAGGGTTTTCAAGTAAGTATTCAAGATTGTTTACAATAACAATGTTAAAGGTATGTATCTAAACCCTAGTTTATTCTTATTTTCAAAAATTATAGTTGCCTTCTAGGGTTTCTAGTTTTGTGCTCAATGCTTGTATGTCTAATAGAGAAAACATAGATCTAATTTACTAAGGTTGCATGCACATCTAGGAATTGTTTGCTATGCTCAAAACCCATTAGTGATATCAAAGCTTTTGGTTTTGTTTACAATTAGATTTGATGCAAGTGATTGAATTTGACAAAATCAGGGTTTATGGAAATTAAACCCCAAGCCTTATGATGTTCTAAAATTAGGGTTTCATAACCCTGGTTTTCAAAAATTTGTAAAGGGTTCTTTAACCCTTTCATTTGGCCTCCAAAATTTTGAGATCTGGGGTTTCTTCACCCTAGGGTTTTTGAAAATAAGGCAAGGATTGAAAGCCTTGTCTTCCACCCCAAGTCAAAGATTTTGAAAATATAAGGACTAGATTGGGTTGTTATATTTGGTAATTATCTTCTTAATTGTTTAACTAGATAATTATAGAATCTTATAAATCTCTTCCATATTTTTGAGATCTAGGGGATAAGGGATTAGGTTAAATCAATTTGTTTAATTTAATGGGTAATCCTTAATTGATTTAATAAATCAATTAAATGTTTAATTAATAGATAATTATTAAATCAAATTTTTTGAAATTTAAAATTTAGATTAAAATTGTTTTAATTTTCGAAATTTTAAATAGATTTTAAAACCTTAGTATTTTTAAAAGTTTAAAATACATCCTTATGGATTTTATTAATTTAATTAAGTGATTAATTAAAAGATAACTAATAAATCCATAAACTGGTTTAAATTTAATTTAATTAAAAGTTTAATTTATTAAAAGATTAAACCATTGGAATTTTAAAATGTTTAAAATTCACCTTATACTCTCTCTCTCTCTCTCTCTCTCTCTATATATATATATATATATATATATATATATATATATATATATATATATATATATATATATATATAATTAAGAGTTTAATATATATTATATGTATAAGAAAAGTCATTCGAACTGCCAGTACGCCTCATTTACGAAGTCATACTATAAGGGGAGTTTAAGGAAGCAGTCTGTAAAATGACCGTCAGTGGGTATCCATTCTTACCCACCGCTCTCTTGTATGATGGAGGGTCGTTAGCCGAACGGGTTCGATAAGACAATTAATTCTCACTAAAAGTATAATGATAAAGTAACTAAACCATTTTCTAAAATATCATTCTTAGTTACTTTAGGAAAAATGTGAATTTGATGTTAATCCATGAAATTGCACATTGCACCTTATTGGTCATTAGTGGAGTGCGTGTGGTTAACCGACACATTAATATGGGACTAATATGTTGGCAATGGGTGTCATGTAAATTATCATTGACTTAATGGAGCGTGTGTGGTTAACCGACATGTTAATTTCAGATGATAAGTGACATTGAGCGTACCAAGCTAATTTGCATGATTATTCACATCTCGTTTGTGATACTCGACATATCATTCATAAAGTGAGAGCATAATCAAGATTAAACATGTCATTGAATAGTTCAATGAATCGCAAAGATCCAGGAGTTTCATGAGATTGAAATTGGTAAAAGCCTTAGTTACCTAAAATAGATTCGAATTTGATTACAACATCCCTCTTCAGAATTCGAATCGAAAAATATGGATCATGGCCTTAATTTAAATTTTTGGGTTAATAATTAAGGATTAAAATCAACTAACTTGAATTCTCTATTCTCCCTTTATAGATGTCAAGTTCAGACAACAATGGTCTTCTTCGTTCTTCTAGAAATGTTTTTCCTTCTAAAGATGATTTTCCACATGTTGATCAAGGCGAAAGAATGTTCACTTCTTCAAACAATGGTGGAACTAGAATTTATGCTTCTCCAACTCTTCCTCCACCTCCTCCAGTGACTCTCCCCAAGTCATGTCTTCTTCAAGTTGAAAAATATGAAACTACTCAAACCATATTGGCATGTAAACATCAAGATGGAAAGTCTACGTGTGCGCATATTTTGAAAATGAAATCATACATTGATAGATTGGGGATGTTAGGTGTCGTTTTCGTAAGGGAGCTGGCCATTGACTTGGTTCTAGTTTTGCTTCCCGAATCATATATGTAATGCCCGCAGATCCGGGCTAGTCAAATTAGAGGCAATAGGGGTCGAAAACGACTTTTCGACAAAAGATTATTTAGAATAAATAATCTTAACCAATTTGTAGAATATGTCACAGGTTTTCCCTACATATAAAGAACGCCGAAATCCGAGTTATAATGAAGAAGTTATGACCCGTCGACGTTTTGCGACGGAACCGACACGGCATCGAGGAGCGTAAATAGTGAATTTATGATAGAGCGAGATTTAGCCTTAGCGATCTAAACAAAAGTCGTAGAATATGTTAAACTAAGAACATCGATAAAAAGAACACCCAAATCTGACTTCGTATGAAGATGTTATGATTTTTCGAAGTTTCGAGTTAGTAGTGTACAACCCGAAATTCGAATATTAGATCGAGCGGTTTTTAGCCGACACGACCTAAACGAGAATCGAAGATCTCATTAAGAGTAGCGTAACGAGAAAAAGATGGGTGAAAACGGACGTCGGATGAAGAAGTTATGAGGATTTAACGGACCAATCCTGTCCTTCGCGTGGATATAAAGAACGTCGAAAACGGAGCTCGTATGTGAAGGTTATGATTTTTAGAATTTGAGAAGGAAAATTGTGAAAGTGAGACGACGTGGCAACATTTGGACCCTCCATCGCTGATCGGACCTCGCTTCGGATCATGCCACGAAGCCGTCGCATTACGCCTCGCGTACAAGGTCCGGTACGCCCCGTGTACCTTCAGTCTTATCCGGGTCCTATCCGAGTGCGAGCCAGCTGGAACACACCTGGCAACCTTATCCGAACTACGCCCAACGTAGTTGAGTGGTACGCGCAGCATAGGTCCGAAGTTCGGCCCTATAAATAGGCTGCGAAGAGTCTCGGATTTTTCACTCATTTCTTCAACTCCTTCTCTCTCTACTTTCTCTCACTACCCCTCTAACCCCCCTAAACCCTAAATAAGGTCCCTAGCACCCTAAGGAAGCCCTGAGGCTCCCGGAGTCCCGAGAAAAAGGAGTCTTTCGGTTTCGAAACGTTGTTCCAATTAAGTTCCGGTTTTCGATAAAATTCGCTGTAAGTGTGCTACGCTTACACAATTTTTAATATAGCTTTCGAATAATTATAGAATGTTATTAGGTCCTTAAAATAATTATTTGAGCTATTATTATGAGTTATATTGAATGTTATTTAAAGCTTATATAATAATAATAGCCAGACTATTAATGGGTCGCGGTTATCGTTAGACTAAACCCTAGTGGTATTAATTCTAGGTTTTATGGAAGGAAAGTTGTTTTGAGAATATCGAAGCGTTGTCCGAGAGCTGAGTCACCACCTTTCAAGTGAGTGCATAGTTACTTTCATCTTACACATAGATATGAATTATTTTATATAAACTATGTGCTATGTGTGCATATTATCTGTATACTTGTTGTCTATGTTGGATGAACGTTTTTATACATGTTTTAGATGATTTAAACTGTATACGTATTTTATATACACGAATATATTGGGTATGATACAGGTAGATGAATGATGAGAGTTAAAAGATGATGTGAGTAAACATTGGCAACTATAGACTTAGTGCCTAACTAATAAACATCGGAAGCTATGGACTTAGTGCCTATTGGAGAAACACCGGTAGCTATGGATTTGGTACCTGTTAAGGAATTGGTAGCTATGGACTTAGTACCTATTAGATAAACACTGGTAGCTATGGATTTAGTGCCCGATGAATAGACTATAGCAGCTATGAAATTAGTGCTTTATGAACGAACATTGGCAACTATGGATTTAGTGCCAGTCCTATAACCCTGGAAGTACGGGACTTCGGAATAAACGAATGCAGGATAGATGACTCTTAGGATAAATCCTTAAGAGTAAAGAAGATAATGGGGATGGGTAATTGGGTTGATTGTTTGATTGTTTAAACATAATAATTATATTATTGTGGGTTGAAAACCCTATGTACTCACCAGGTTTCCCAACCTGACCCACTCAGTTTATTTATATCACAGGTGTTGATACGAAGTCACATTAAACTGAGAGATTAAAGAGATGTAGATCACTAGTGTAAATAAATGTAAGTTCTGTTTATGCTTATGTTCCTGTATTGACGATGACATCCCAAACGTTTTAAAATGAATAAAATACGTTTCTTCGAAAATGTTTTAATAACGTATTTATCGTGTTTTTCTGGGAATGAATCCCATAACATTTTTATTAAAAGAAGAACTCTGATTTTTATAAAGCATAAACAAAATCGGTCTTTTATGGCCGTGAAAATGGGGATGTCACAATATAGTCAGTTCATTAAAGACTACTATATGAGGGACCACAACATGAACCTAATTAGTCTAACATATATGTTGATTTCCGCTGAAGCATAAATGCTTACATCACAAGTCAAGCAAAAATATTTGAAGGATCAGTCTCCAAAATTTTCATGGACATTGACAATGGCAACATTAGTAGTCCAGAAAAGGTTTCTCTTCCCAATGGAAAGGGATTGGCCAAGGTCAAACCATGTGACGATATAATAAGGAGAAAGGCTAGTTCTGAGATAGTCTCATGTGCTATTCTTGAAAGGTCCATATGTTTCTATTGCAAATTGAAGGGGCATTAGATGCGAAGCTGCCCTATCTACCTGAAAGTTCTTAAAGATAGTAATGTCAAATTGTGTGACTCAACTTTAGGTACATACACTATATAAAAGAACGTCCAAATCTGACTTCGTAGATTCTTAATACATGATGTGATAGTCACATTTTGATGTCATTAAACCGTAAACATACATAAAAGAACGTCCAAATCTTACTTCGTCTGAGAAAGTTATGATTTTTTTAAGTTTCGGATATAGTAGTAGACAGCTAAAAACTCGAAATAGAGATCTAGAGACTTTTAGCCGACGCAACCTAAACGAGAATTGAAGATCTCGACAATAGTAGTACAACAGTAAAAACACAGATGAACACAGACGTTAGATGAAGGAGTTATGAATTTTTAACGAACTTTTCCTCTCCCGGCCTGTTAAAAATATAATATTAAACATAAAGTCAAAACTAGCCGACGGAGTCTAAACGAAAGTTGTAGAGCATAATCTCACCTACGCGTGGATATAAAGAGCATCAAAAACAGAACTTGTATGCGCAAGATATGAATTTATGAAGTTCGGGGCACAAACTTCGACAAATGTCAGAATTCACGTCGTGAGTGCAGAGTTCATGGCGTGAACAGGTTGATTGACCCTTCCAGAGCAAGTGGACAAATGACGCATGCCATGAGCGGATCAAGACCAAACTCAGGACGTGAGTTATGCAAAGCTCACGACGTGAGTTTTGAAATTTAGGCTATATATAGAAATTGAAGACTTCCGACTTTGGTTGTTGAAATCCATCCTCTCTCCTACTTTTACACACTGTTAAGATCCTCTAAACCACCCCGAAGACCCGGTAAGACCCCTATCACATGATGCAAGTCTCGACGCCCCGAATCTCCCGAGAAACTAACTTATTTCCAGTCGAAGTGCTGCCCGCGTGAAGCTCGTTTCTTTACCAGAAACCCGCGGTTACGTCAAGAAAGATCATTCCTAGAAACGAAATGCTGCCCAATTCACCACTTATCAAGTGAGTTCATACCCCTACACTTTTCCAAACTCTTTATATGTTCTATAGGAGGGGAATACAAGTATAACACAAGGAAACTTGTGTTACAAACTATTGTCTATGTTTTCTTATACTTTACGTATTCATTACATGAAGATACCAACTACGAATAATAAACGCTATTATCAAACCTGTAATCTTTTAAAAGTTGTTAGCAACAAGGTTTCATTATACAAATAATATGCATATAAACTATGATAGGTGTAGTTGTATGGAAATTACAGGTTAGTTCATTTAGAAGGAAAACGATATGAAAACAAGCATATAAATTGTGATAAGTATAATTTATGATTCAATCCACTCTTTCTATTGTACAAAGTTATAAATAAAAATTGTTATTTTTATTTACTAAAATATTTTTCAACATATTACTCGTGAACTTTTAGTTAGCAAATTATGTAGGACAACGACTTTGTTTAGTATCAAACGAAAGTCCCCCACTTATAGTCAGAGTCTCCTGGAGGGAGAGCGTGAGTCTGTGTATAGATCTATATGGGACTGACAATCACATGCCCTAACTGTTAGCTGCATTTGGAACGAAAGTTCTCGGGTGACAAATGTCATTAACTATCTAGATAACGGTCATATTAGTATGGTTATAAGAACTCGCACACGGAAACAATGACTCATGCACGTAGTAATACACAACTCAATCATGCTCAAGGGATAATAACTATATGATTACTTCATATTTACATCAGGGTTATATATAAATTTTATTCGATAGACAGTGGAGTGTGTGACATCCGCCTCATTTCCTGTTCCTTGTTTGGTTGTGGACTTTGTAACACCCCGAGTTCAGAAGTACAAGTTCAGGGTTCTAAGTGTAAATAAGGAAGATCGAATCGGCGAGTCGATGGATAGACTCGGCGAGTCGGGTCGCGATTCTGGACGTGTTAAGTGACCAACTCGGCGAGTCGGCGGCTGGACTCGGCAAGTTGGTGCTGAAGGGAGAAAAACCCTAATCCGGGGTTTGTGCCTTATATAAATCACATTATAGCCACCCTCAGCCTCTTTACATTCCCTTTTAGTTCCTGGAAACCCTAATTTCGTGTGAGGCTTCATTGTTGAGATATTGGGGCTTAGAAGAGGAAATTGTGAAAGGAGCTTGAGAATTTGGAAGCTAGCATCAAGGGGCTTGTAAAGATCTGGGATCTACATTAGATTTGTGCAAATCTATGAGGTAAGGAGCCCTTACCTTAAGCTATTTCCTTTATGGTCCATCCTTGGTGGTTGTTTTGGGAGTTTTCAGACCTATCTCGGATTTGGAGTTGGATTTGGGGTTGCTACTCTAGATCTAGACTCATGATGGCCTAGAATGTCATAAAGCTTCAGTCCTTGGGTTGTTAGTGAAGCCTTTTGTCCTAAAAGTCTAGCCCTAGAGCATTTTGGGCTCATGGCTCCTGGAGTTCACGTAAAGTTTGCCACTTTACGTGAGGATTGGCTTGCAGAAGGGTAGATCTAGGGATTGGAGCCCCTGTATGGCTTGGAAAGCCTCTGTATGAAATGAGAACTAGTGATACTCGGCGAGTCAATTTGGTGTACTCGACGAGTTGCATGAAGATAGACAGGAACTCGATGAGTTGGAAGAACAACTCGGCGAGTCTGTTGAAGATTGCCTTGGACTCGGCGAATCTGTTCTTGGACTCGGCGAGTCTGGTCATGGAGTCCTAACCTTTCTGGTTGAACGGTGAATCAGTGAGTCGAGGGATGACTCGACGAGTTGAGTCACGACATGGGAGTTTTTGGGTATAGGGACTCGGCGAGTCGACGGGGAGACTCGGCGAGTAGGGTCACACAGGAAGGTTGACTTTGACTGAGGACTTTGACTTTGACCAAGGGTTGACCAGTTGGCTTCCAAGGGTATTTTGGTAATTATTGGTATTTATTGAGTTCAGTCATTTGGAGTTGATCAGTGGTGGAGTTCGTGTCGGAGGTTGGAGCAGCGTGATCTTATCTCTTCAGTTAGCAGTTGCGAGGTGAGTTATCCTCACTATATCAACAGGGTCTAAGGCACCAAGGTCGGCCCTTTATCGGATGGAAATCCGGGTAGTTGTTACGTTATTGCTTTGCTATATGTTTACATCCTGGTAGTTAGGATGGTATGCGTTAGGGACCTGGTTAAGGTCAGTATCCTGGTTTATAGGATGATGCTATGTTAGTGACTGGTTAGGTCAATATCCTAGTTAGAGTGTGCTATGTATGTGATCTGCTCGATCGGTTGATTAGTGATGAATTCCTATATCATTATATGTCTATGTGCTCATGGTTGGTTGACTGGGGTTGGGTTGAGGCGGGTCCTGCTTTGTGTTGTAGGCCAACATACCCAGGGAGGGCCGGATGTTCCGAAGGCCCAACGAGCGGTCCGTACTGAGGCTAGGAGAGTGGACCAGGCCGACTGAAGGCCCGGTGTGGGCGGACCAGTCATACTATAGACTCAGAGAGTAGACCAGGTGGGTTGAAGGCGCTGTGCGGGCGGACCAACCACACTGCAGACTCGATGTATATGGCTAGACTCGGAGGGTAGACCAGGTGGACTGAAGGCCCGGTGCAGCGGACCAGTCCCGCAGTAGACCCGAAGTGCATAGTTGTTATGTTTTTGATATGATATGTTATGTGTATGGTATATGTGGTTTGTATTTTGGGGGTAACTCACTAAGCTTTCGGGCTTACAGTTTTTGGTGTATTGTTTCAGGTACTTCAGGAGATCGTGGCAAGGTGAAGGCGTGATCGTACCGCTCCTCATGTTTTATGTACTTATGATATGGTTCTGGGAAATACTCTGATATTAAATGAATTTGAAAACCTTTTTGTAATGAATTAATGAAAATGGGTTGTTTTTGAAAAGTTTAAAATTGGTTGTAAATTTTGGATGTTACAGACTTAGGGCAGAATCACCCAATCAACTGCCGGTTAAGATCTTAGTTATATATAACTTGTAGGATATAAGTAATCATGATAGGGTATTATCAACACATTCAGAACTCAGGATAAACACATCTTCAACTAGTTTTACTTGATAATAAAACTACAAGTTATCAAATTAAGTGTGACATATTTACTTACACTTACGGTCTCGGAGTATTTAGAATACATCTTGACTTTTAGGAAAATATAGGATTTTCCAGGCTAAACACTATCACTTTACAAGTAAACAGTTTTACAAACTCATTCTTAGGGAAAATATAGGATTTTATGGATCTAGTACATTCATTTTAGACACAACGAATCATATCTCATTTTATAGAAAATATCGGATTTTCTGGAAAACATATACAATAATTTCCATACTGGTGTGATTACTTAGTGGATATGTTTGGGTTATATAAAGTGAAGATTCGATAAATAGTGGAATGTGTAACTTCCGCCTCATTCCTTGTTCCTCGTTTGGTTGTGGGATTAGAGCAGATCCACCCATTCGACTGTCTATTCGATTTTTGATTTTATATAACTTGTACGCACTAGGTAATCATGATAAGAACTAGTATTGGTCACTTTACATATGTGAATTCAAAGTGCTATACATCACTCTTTAAACATAAGGAAACATATATATTTTGGTCTTAAGGCTTAACACTACATTTTATGTTATTAAGAAAATATAGGATTTTTTGTAGTAATACACGAACATTTTCAAGGAACAAAGAACTTACTTTCTAAAATAATATACTTATAAACTCGCCAACTTAAATGTTTATACACTTTCCAAATCACTTGTATTCTCAGGAAACTAGTAAACCGGTACTCATTCAAGTTTCGAGAAGATGGAGCATAGTTGCTTCAAGTCTTTATTTTTGTTATCTACTTTTGAAATCAATCACTCTGGTTTATGTAAAAGATGTAAACACTTTATTATCAATACAATGGTTTTTGTTGCTTTGATTACTATTTTACATTTGTTATGATACTATACATGACGTCCTCCACCATCGAATGTTTCCGCCATTCAGGTTTGGGGGTGTGATATGGAAGGTTGAAGTTCTTCATGAATTTCTTCATTTGATGGATACGAAAAGGGGTTGCGACTATTGATTGCTCGTTGGCGCATTGAGATGATCATGTATTCCACTTTTTCTCTTGATAGCTCCAGGTACAGTGTATGAGTTCTGTCAGCAAAATCTGCCTAATCCTTGTCAAAAATACATGATCGGCCTTTCCATGAACTAGGTATCAGAAAGGTTGTGACTTTCCAAAATAGGAAGTAATACTCATGTCTTAGAAATCTTGGAATCACTAACATGGGCCACTGATTGTCCTTGTGTATAAGAAAAGGGAAAATTCAAGTTGACTTGTGAGTGTGTCCCAGGGGGCTCCAAGGGACTTTGTTTGATACCAATACCACCTTTTTGGGAAAATGGGGGTAGATTATGTGTAGACTCCCTGTGAGTATGTGTAGTTTGTGATTTTGAAACTCCTAAGGGTACTTCGAAAGAATGGATGGGAGGGGTAGGCTGAGACCTAGAGTCAGATCGAATGCCGATTTTTGAATCCTTTTGAGAAAATTCACTAGCTTTGGTTCTCTTTCTGGCTTTGACTTTAGAAAGGGATGCCTTTCGCTTGGCAATTTATTTCACTCAACATTTCGAGGTAGTTGGACTATTATCTTCTGAGGTTTTTTCATCCGAGACTGGGGCAGGTTGTGTTGGGTCGAACACAATTGATGTCGCAAGGCGGTGTTTGAGATGAGGTGAGTTGGAAGGAATAGTGCATAACATGTGTTGAGGTAAACGTATTATAGGTTCGAAAATAGTCTAATTAGGCAACTTATAAGTTTTGATAGTTTTGAAAGAGCAGTATACCTATTAGATGTCTGAGTTGAGTGGAATAGATTTATGTCTCTCGGAGTACAAACAGAGTCAGAGCCTAGAATCTCGGACTCGGAATCTCTTTTTATTTCCTCTTGATAGAGAACTTCCTGAAGTGTTGCCACATGACTTTTAGTTGATCGACGATGTTGGATTTTCCGGTGAAGATGTTGTATACCACATGAAGTCAATCCTTGCTCACAGTTTCTGTACCACCATGTTTTCCAGACAAACCCCTAAGAATAAAATGCATCAAGATAGTCTAAAGACCAGGAACGGCTAGTTTCTTGAACTCTTTAGCCATGAACTCGCCATTGTACCCAATTTGAGTCAAGAATAATTGAAACTCTTCAGAGGATGGTTCCTGCAATTAAAAACCTTTAGGGTTTTCTACACTTCCAATGGCTCTGAGAAAATTTTCCTTGTGAACCAGTACAATCTTGTCGTCACTGATCTTCACTTCAAGAACATCATCTTCAATCCTCATGCGTTCAAAGGCTTTGTGAAGAAGTTAAGGAAGGAAATTAGGGTTAGGGATTTTGGTGAGAGGAACAACGATGGGATGACAAGAGATGATCTCGATCATGATTCTCACAGATTCATCATAATCTATTGGATCGAGCAATAACAATTGGGTAGTTTCTTTGAGAATGATTTCGGTTGAGGAAGATGAAGTAGACCCTTTTGAATATTTCTTCTTTGTGGCAAGTTTTGATGATTTAAGAGCCATAAAATATGATTTGGAATCCATTGCAGAAAAATCTCCAAGAAGACGATAGCCAAACTGAAAAGTGGGAACAGTTAGGATTCAAAATCCATACATATGTTGGAATTTTCGGGTCGTATCAAAGAGTTGAATGATGACACCTGAGATTTGAAATGGGTTGCATTTAATGCATAGGCCAACAAGGCTTCCTATATGACAGTTAGTATCCAAATAATAAAACGTTTGTTTGTTCAGTTTTGGAAAACTGTCGATTTAGTTCAGAACACTCATTACTTTTATTGAAACGTGTGCCAAAATCATGTGTGTTGTGAGTCAAGAAGATAATCATAACAGAAATTAACGTTAATATAAGATGAGAAAATTTTTTGGAATCAGAACTTAAATGATTACCTTAAAATTCATTTATTGCTGAGAATCTTGGAACACTCAGATTCCATGATGGAATGTCATAAGATGCTTCGAAAACAAATGAAATTCATCAATTATACCTGATATAGATTTGAATATGGCACAATCTCTAAATGAATATCAAATGTAGCAGTTGCATGAAGATCTTAGAGGATAAGTTTTTTGAACAAGAAATTTTCAGAAATTGAAGGAATAGAGCTTGGAAAGATATAAGTGATGAAATCACATTGCCATGTCGAATTTGAATCTAAGGTGTACTTCATTGAAAATGTTCTGAGGTAAAATATTCAAGGTATTTGATGTGACTATATCAGATAAATCTTCAAGTAAGGTAGAATTGTGAAAATCTTAAGACTAGAAGAAAAGGTTAGACAAAAAGACATATAATGATCCTTTATTTTTCGAGAAGAAATAATTTTGAGAAAAGAAATTTAAATCGGAATTCTTTGACTTTCTAATGTTTCCATTAGAGAGTACAAACTTCTTGAAAGAATTGAAGATCAGGCATCATCATTCCCATTTTGTTTAGACACCCATTAAATTTGATTTCGTATAATGCCTTAGTAAAGACATCATCAATTTCATCGTCATATGGAAAAAATGAGCTCAATGTTACCTTTTAGAATATAATCTTTAATAAAATGGTACTAAATATTAATGTGCTTGGTCATGGAGTGTTGAATTGGATTGTGAGATATCGCAATTACACTTAGAGAGTCACAGTAGATAGGAATTTGTTGAAATTGATAACCATAGTCCATAATCTATGATTTTATCCATAGAACTTGCGAGGTGTAGCATGCAACAATGACGTATTTTGCTTCGGCCATCGAAAGAGCAATGCAGTTCTATTTCTTAGATGACTAGCTAACCAATCTTCCACTCAAAAATTGACAACCACTAGATGTATTTTTTCTATCAATTTGAAGTCCTCCATAGTTTGAGTTGAAATAGTCTTGAAGAAGGAAACTTCCATTAGCGTGATACCAAATTTTGAGGTTATTTGTTCCTTTGAGGTATCGGAAGATTTGCTTGACAACCAAAAAATGAGACATATTTGGATTAACCTGGAATCTAGCACACAGACATGTTGAGAAAATGATGTCAGGACGACTTGTAATGAGGTAAAGTAGCGATCCAATCATTCCCCTATACTTCTTCTCATCTACAGCAATATCAGATGGGTCTGAAAAGATCTTGTGTCCAAAACCCATTGGAACATTTGTAGAGGCACATGTGTCCATCAAATATTTCTTTAGATGTTCGGAAATGTATTTCTCTTGATGAAGAAAGATTCCTCTATTGGTCTGTTTGACCTGCAGTATGAGGAAGAAGCTTAATTCATTATTCATACTCATTTGCAATCGACTAACCATCAATTTTGCAAAGTTAGCAACCATCATTGGATCAGTTAACCCAAAAGTGATATCATCAACATAGATTTGTACTGACACAAGATGTTTCCCGTTGGTTATTCAGAATAATGTAGGATCGAGAATTCCTCTCTGAAAACTGAAACGCTTCGGAAAATCAGTGAGAGTCTAGTACCAGGAGCGAGGAGCCTGCTTGAGGCCATAAGCAACTTTTTGAAGTTTGTAGCAGTAGTTTGGATATAAAAGATTCACAAAACCAGGAGGTTGTTGAAGATATACTTCAATATCAAGTTCACCATTGAGAAAAACACTCTTGACATCCATTTGGTAAACTTTAAAGCCTTTGTGAGCCGCATAAGCAAGAATGATTCAGATAGCTTGAAGATGGGCAACACGAGCAAAGGTCTTGTCAAAGTTAAGTCCTTCGATCTGAGTAAATCCTTTAGCTACCAAACTTGTTTTTTTTGTATTATAACTCTAGCGTCCTCGAGTTTGTTTCGAAAGACCCATCTTGTGCCAATAATAGGGTGATCTTGAAGAGGAGGGACAAGAGTCCACACTTGATTTCTATCAACTTCTGCTATCTCTTCTTGCATGGATGTAATCCAATCAGAATGTTCTAAGGATTCTTTGATGGATTTAGGTACAACCATTGATCTGAATGTCGAGAAGTGACACTTATTTTGAATGTTAGTAGTAGAGCGAGTTTGAACTACAGTGTTGAGATTTCCAATTACTTGATTTGGAGGATGATCCTTTGTCCATATATACAATCCTGAAAATTCTTGAGCGGCAGATGACCCGATGTAAAGAATAGGGTTGTGTTGCTCCCCCTAAACAAATTGAATTTGAGGATGATGCTCCCCCTAAACTTCTTAATCGTATATGTCAGCATCAACAAAGTTTAGAAACACAAAGAAGTTGAGATCATCTTCATTGTTGTTCGGAATTGGATTGATTTCATTGAATTGATCTGCTGCATCTTAAAATCCATCGACATTTGATTTAAGGGTTGGATTATTATTCTACCCCCTCAACGTTTGAAGGTTGAAATGCACTAGAATCAAATGGGGTAAAGGTTGGGGTCAGACCATAAACATTTTAAGAAACCGGAGTGGCAGATAAGGACGGTCTTGATCATGATTCCGAATTAAGAGCAGTTTCTATTAGTCCAAAAAAGCTTTTGAAATCAACTTCATATATAATTTGTGGATTCAAAGACGTAGGAGGTGGAGAATCGGACTCCATGATATGTGTTGTAACATGAGTAGGCACTGACTTCCGAACAAAATTATCATCAAAAGTAATATCAAAGTTTCTTCAGTTACATGAGTTCTACAATTCAGAACTCTGTAAGCTTTAGATTTGGCTGAGTATCCTAAAAAGATAGCTTCATCAGATTTTGGTTGAAACTTTTTGAGCTGATCATAGTTGTTTTTGATAAATCATCTACAACTAAAAATATGTAATAACGAGATACTAGACTTTCTACCATTCATTACTTCATATGGTGTCATGTTGAGACGACGGTTGATGGGGCTTCGATTTCAAGTGAAGCAAGATGTAGAGACTACATCGACCCAAAGACAGAGAGGAAGGTTTGCAAAGTTCAGCATCGACCGAGCGACTTCAACTATAGTTAGATTTCTTCTTTCAAAAACACTATTTTGTTGAGGAGTATAGGGAGCAGAGGAATTATGCTCTACGCCTTTGTCGATAAGAAACTTTTCAACTATGGCATTTGTGAGCTTGGATCCATTGTCACTTTGGATTCTCTGAACAGGAAGTTTAATCAAAACTTCAATTCCTTTGATGAAATTTATAAGCTCGGAGGCGGTTTCAGACTTTATCCTTAAGAAGAATACCTATATGAACCTTGTGTAGTCATCTACAATCATACAAATGTACTTTTTGTGATGTAGGATTTCTACAGCAGATGGTCCATATAGATCTATATGAAGATTTTCAAGCGGTTTCGAAATAGATTTTTCAATCAGAAGAGGATGTCCTTTCTTTTATTTGTTCCCACATTCAAACGTAGCGTAAAGATGATCATTTTCAAATTTGCGGAGAGTCAGACATCGAACCATTTCACTAGAAACCAGATCATTCATGTATCAGAAATTAAGATGAGCAAGCCCCCGATGCCTTAGCCAACTTATGTTAGGAACAGATTTTGATAGAAGACAGATTTAAGGCTTTCCGATGATCATGTTGGTGTCCAAAGGGTACATGCTCTTGATACAATTTGATTTGATCGGTCTTCAATCATGAAATAGTTGTGTGGTGGGATGTCAAGTCCACCAAGCAAGTTACACCCTTTGTTGCAATTAAAATGTAATATAATGGTAAAAAGGGGTATCGATCCTCGGGGAAATGGTTGTATTCAATCACCAATGTAATCTAAAAGAACCATTGTAAATAAACTAACTAACTACAATTAAACTAAAAGGAAGGGTGTTATGATTGCTTGAAAACTAAAAGACTTGAATAACTAAAAACTTGCAATTAAGCAAGAAAGTGAGATGCTCAAATATTGGAGAGAATTGGTAAACCAAGGCAATTCAACACAATGAACATTTGTGTGTTTATCATTAAAATTTAACATGAAGCTTATCATTCATCCCAAATTGGTTATAGTAATCATGAAGCATGATATGCCAAGATTTATCATAGGTAGTATGGAGGTTGGGGACGCCCACAACACACCTTCTTAATCAAAATCAAAGATCCAATTGAAGCAATTGAACCTAAGAAGTTGATTAGCCTTAAGAATGAAGAAATCCCCAATTCCTAGAGGATGTCAATGCTTACACATCCATAAAGGAGTTATGATTCATAAGCTAGAGATGATTTCTACCATCATAAAGTCCTTGTTCTAAGTAAATTCAATGATTCAATGCTAAACCAAAGAAATAAACCAACAATTACGTATTAAAGTACAAAGCTCATGATCAAAGCACCAAACAAGCATAGAAAATATGAACTAAAATCATAGACATAAGATAAATGATAAATAAGTAAAAATTCTTCAAAAAACCACAAACATTCAAAGGTTTTAGCCAAGGTCTACCATAATAGAGAGTTTAGCCACTCATGGCAATAGAACAACAATCACAAAAGTCTAATTGCATAAAGAAACTACCAATAACTTGGAAAGATGAAAAGAAATGAGTCTTGAGCTCCAAAATCGCCTTCTCCTGGTCTCGAATGGTGTAAAATCGAAGTTATGGTTGATAGATCTGATCCCCCAAGGTAATGGCATGCCAAATGACCAAAATGCCCAAAACTGGGCAGTTGTGCGGGTACCCACACGAAAAAAATTCCACCAGCGCAAGTGTTACTGGGCTGCTATTGGCTCATTTTTCCTCCACTAACCATTCCATTACTAAAGATTCCCTTGGTCCCCTCCATATCCCACATGATTCAAATTAACCAATCATCTTTTAGCTTCAGAAGTCGATGCTCCAAGTCCAAAATAAATGTCCAAGATCCATCTTCACAAGCCCACTTCATCTAATACTTTAGTTTTTTAAGCCCAAATCTTCTTTGGTGGATCCGCCAAGCCCAATAATGCATCAGAAAGCCCACTAAGTCCAACTCCAGTCAAATCGCAACCGCAATGAGCTCCAAAACCCTACAAAATTTCTCATGCAAAATAAAGAGTCCTCGATACGATTCATGATAAAGAAAATAAATAAAATATGATGCAATACTAATTAAAATGAGCTAAAAATCTAAAATAAAGTGATAAAAATAAGGAAATAAAATAAGCTATCATTATGCTTCTTACAGAATTCAACCTTACGATTTGCATCAGTTAGTTGAGCCACACTTATTAGATTATTCTTGAGATCGAATACATAATCCACATTAGAGATATAAAAATTTTCATTGGTCAGGATTCCATAACCTAGAATTTGAGAGTTCAAATTGTTTCTATAAGTAACATACCGTCATTTGGAGTAAGTTTGAAATCACCAAGAAAATCTTTCTACCTAGTCATGTGCATGGAACAAGCATTATCAATATACCATATTGTATCTTGTTCTGAAGCACAAAAAGCCAACAAAATCAGTGACTTTTGGAGTTTTTAGACTCCAAGTTAGATTTAGGGACTTTAGCATCGGCTTTAAACTTGGTTTGTGATTTTTTGAACAACTGGTATCTCGGAGTGCTTTTTCCGATATTCATTTGGAAAGATGCAGAATGCCAATGTCCTTTCATTTATCCGAAAATCATATTCAACCATTGGTTGTTTGGGCACTTGTTTCTTCGAAAGAACATTTTTCTGAGATATTGTTTGAAGAACTGTGTTTAGAGATGTTTCAGTTGAATTTTTAGATTTTTTAACTTTCCATTCAAAATTTTCTTTTGAACCTTTAGAAGGTTTTTGAACATCGGTATTCCAAACATTTTTTTCCTTTGTTCATTGTATTCGTAGGCACATTTGATTTTGGAAATTGTTTCGGTTTAAAAATCGTGCCATTTGAGGTAGCAATAAAAACAAAAGAAGATGATGTCTCAGGAGAGTCAATGTTCTTATACTAGACAATGTCTCAACATTAACATTCTTCGCACCATTCACACATGTATTACGAATGTCTGAGATAACAGAAACAAATAGTCTCTTAAGGATCTTAACATGCATGTAAGTATTGTGATTCCTAGTAGCTGAACTAACTGTTTGAGGTGTTTGCTTGATAGATTTCTCAAGGAAATTTCCTAGACCTAGTTTCTTTTTCAAGAGCTTTCATAGCTTCAATCTTTGGATGAACAGTGTCTTTCTTGTTCAACCAAGGTTTCCTCTGAGATTCAAATGATGACTTGGAAGTTTGTCCAACTGATGGATTGTTGAAATGAGGCTTAATTAGCACCAGATTCATTTTTAAAACCACATTAGAGTTGGAGACACAGGAATTGGACGAGGTTTCGTTATCACTCTTAAGTTATACATCACTATCCAGGGATGCCCAAAAGGAATTGAATTAGTCTGAGTCATGTCCTTTTGTCTTAGGAATGATTTCCTCGATAACACAATTATTCGGAGGATCAGAGTTCTGAACACAAACTCTAGTATTTCATGTGTTATTTAAGGGTTCCGAATACTGATTCATGTCAAGTATATCAGAGGTGGAAATTCCATGGAATTAGTACATGTAATAGTGATAGGTATGAACTCATGGATCAATTAATGATATTTGTCTGATATATCATGAAGGGATGAAAATGGTGATACATGGGTATCTGAATAAGTGTGTTTCGAAATATCTCCCATAAACGTTAAGTTTTAAAGTTCCTTCAGGGTACGAACAACTGGCTTCGGAAACTCGCTTCCAAGACCATGTGCTTTGGAGCAGGCATGAAACAAATTGTGTGTCATTTTTTCATTAGCTTCAAGAATATTGATCGAATTATGCAAAGCATCAATTTTCACATTAATAGGTTTATTTTCAGTAACCAAGATATTCCTTTCACTAATTGAGATTTCACATTTTTCATTCAAAATAATGCATTCATCCTTATCCATTACAAGTTCTCTTTATAATGATTCAATCTTAAGATTGAGGTCTTCAAAACATAATCTAAGTCTAGTGAACTCACTATCCAACTTCTCACTAACTTAATGGTAGACTCATAAGCTTTATGGATAATTGTTATATATAATTGAATTTGAGTTAGATAATGTTCACAAACAGAAAAATTAAACTTATTATCAGTAATCATAAATTTTACCTGTTGGATGATGCTTCGGCAGGGTGGATCATTTTTATCCATGTAGCAATAGATTGGCTTAGTATTTTCATCATCAGCTTCCAAACCATATGACTGGTAACCCTCATCACATTCAATTGATCGTCTAGCCATAAGACACAAGTTCCCTGCATATTTTCCTTCACTTTCATCACCATATTACCAATACACATCAACATTCCTTAAAACTGTGATGGTAAATGCCTTTTCACTTTCACCAAGTTCTTGTGCTCTACAAACGTAGTAGGCAGAGTCTTTCAACGTTGGTTTTTGAGGAATTTCATCCAAACAGTCCTTATCATAGTGGTTTCTGAGACCACATTTCTAACATATAATCTTAGGTTTGACTGAGTTTAGAATTTCCTGAGGTCCGAAGAGAGATTCAGAATGTTAGGTCGATAGGCAGGTGGATTTTCAATGGGTTTAGGGTAGGGTTGAGGATTGATTTGGTAAGGAGCTTGAAATATGTTTTGAGAAGGTTTTTGATTTGGATTCGAAGGGCGTCTGTACTTCATAGTTAGAAGTGCAAACTCTTGATGGAAACGAAGTTCAGAATCAACAGATTTGGATCAAGGTTTTCTTCAAACGGATAGCTCGGAACGGGAGAGACTGGTATAATAGGTGATGTAGGTTAAACAGGTGGAATAGGTGGGATGCCTCTAAAAGGATCCGAAACATATGGTTTCAGAATTAGTGGATTGACCGAGCTAACTAAATGAGAAGACCTCCAGAAAGTTCTCTTAATGTTTAAGAAATGTTGAATTCATGACCTTGCAATTCATCAATTAACTAATGGAGTTTCAGTTTCTTCAGAGATCCATTACTATGAAGACATGAATTAATATTTCCCCATCCTTTTCCAAGGCTGTTGATGAACTTGAGGTTGTATTCGAGTGGAGTTCGGACTACTCCATGTGTCATCATGTTGTTCACCAAGATCCTATACCGATTTGATGTAGAGGCCACAGACTGACCATGAGTTGTAGTGAAGGTGTCGAAGTCATTTACAACGAATGTTAAATTCTTATCCTTCATGCTTTGTAATCCTTTAAACAAATCTTGTAGTTTATCCCAAATCTCCTTAGCGGACTTGCTCAACTTAATATGATCAACGAGAGATGGAGGTACACCAAAAACCATTTCAAAGAAGATGATTTGATCTGCATGAAGCTTCTCGATGTCTATTGCAGTCAATGGTTTTGGTCGCGTCTCCTCTTGACCCATGAGAGTGGAAACAACATATCTAACTAGTTGTCATACTGGAACAGGAGGACCTTCTTTCACTGACCTCCAAATTTCTTCACCTTTAACTTTACCAAGTAAAAATCTCTCCATTCTAACTTTCCATTGATCATACTCTTCAACAACTAGCAATAGGGCATGCGTTGGGTAACCCATTCTATTTGCTATTTTCATTGAATACATTTGTTCAGATTGATTAGAAGCGGCCATTGAAGTTAAGATATTAGAGATAAAGTATTATATAGAAGAAATTTCATCCTGAACATGGAAATGACTGAGATACCAAGGTAATCTACAACCAAATATAATATGTTCTTATAGATTCAAAGGACAGCCACTTTGACTCTGATACAAATTGTGAATGAAATAACAAAGGGGTGCGCATACAAGGTTTGAGAACTCAAACCTTGAATTTACTTAAGATCAATGTCTGCTAATAATAAAGATCCAGTCAAGTCTGGTAAACTAGTATTTTATCAGAATTAAGATAATCAACAAAGTGCTCAAAGTATAAATGATTAATAGTATGAACAATGTAAAGTGATACAAGAGCAAGAAGAATGTAAGAGAGAATGATTGACTGACTAGTTCTTGATAGATGTGAAAAGGGTGCTTGTTCCATACATGATACATAAGTGACTACTCCTTAAATAGACTAGGAGTAACTAAAAGAAAAATGACAAAAAAAAGTAAGTGTAGACTGCTAGACTTCTGATGATCAATAGACTGGCACGGTCGTTTTTGTTGATCTTGTTTCATGTATTATGCAATAAGATAATGGGAACAGAACAAAATAGTGCTTGTATCAATTAATTCACATTACAAACATAAAAACACTTTAACACTGGGATTCATCTCGGAATGAACTGTAACTTCGGAATGGTCTTGACTTCGGAAATCGTCACCTCAGAAATAATTCCCCTCGGATTGCTTAAGGCTCACTTTTCATGTTCTAACACTTGGGAGCTCAAATAAGTATAGATCCAATAGTTTCACCCACCTATCCATCTCCAGAAGGTATAAAGCTTCAACTTTGATGTGGTTTTATGTTAGATCTAGTTATGGAAAAGGATCATGCTTTTGTCCCCATAATAGTGGTTTATATGAGGATGAGCTACTCTAGGACATTAGCGTATCATTTACAATCGATTTTGGAGTTGTTAAGTCATAAAAATGAGAGCTTGGTCAATCTTATCTATACATGCATGAGCTCTTGATCATTGGATGACCTTTTGGACCTAGGTTGTGATTTTGTGCTCTTGACATGCATGTAAATGGATAAAGTCGGAGACTTTATCCATTAAGATGTCCATTTGGTTTAGATCCGGATGTATGGAGGGTTGATCTTCTTTTTTGATGGATTAATAATTTAGTTAGGACATCAAGTGAATACGCAGGGCGTAAAATTCCTTACGTTGGGCATATCCCTGATTTTTTACGCTTTTGCCACCATAGGCTCTACGCTGCGCGTAGAGTTGCCACACTGAGTGTAGACCAACTAGATGTTGTCCACTAATTTTTTACCGTTGATCGTTGACTTTGACCAAGTTTGACTTTAGGTCAAACTGAGTATTTTGAGCTGTAGATTGAGACTTGGTTACTATTTGTTGTATAAGTGACCTGTAGAGCTGGTTATCTAATCAATGATCGTTATTGTTATCTTCTAGACTTTGAGGTGAGTTTTCCTCACTATACTCATGTCGAAGGCACCAATGCTGGCATACTAGATTGCGTTATGTATCCTTGTGTATAGGATGTTGCTATGCTATAGTGATATGTTATATTGGTAGATATGTATGATTACATGTACTTGTTGGTTATTGTTATCTGTTGCACATGTCGACATAGTACGGTTGGGTTGAGGCGGTACTGTTTTGTGATATAAGACAACAATCCTGGGAGCAATCCAGTCACAACCTGAGGGTCGGGAGGGCAATCTAGTCTTATGTTATGGGCTCGGGAATAAGCCAATCATGAGCTGTGGGCCCGGAGTAGGCAATCCAGTCTCATGTTGTGGGCTTAGAGGCAATCCAATATGATGTTGTGGGCCTAGTGTGCATGCATTATATAAGTGTTGTTATGTGGGTTATTTTGTGGGAACTCACTAAACTTTGTCTTATAGTTGTTGGTTTCATAGTTTCAAGTACATAAGATGATTGGGCACAACGAATGCGTGATTGTATACATCCTCCTGATTGATTATGATTTTAGAGATTTTTTATACGCTAACTCTATGGTTTTGTGTTGAAAACAATGAATTACTATCTTATGGTTTTGTTGAATAATTTTATAAAAATGAAAATTTTTATCAAAGTTTTTGGAATGTTACAATAGGAATGGGAAAGGGAAAGGAAAATCTATAGCTATTGAAACGAAAACTAAGGAAATTCCACAATACTTGACACCAAAGGAGGAATATGCTTTGGTGGAAACATGCTGTGGTATTTCAAAAACGAAAATCATGGAAATGCTATGAAGAAAGGTGCTTATTGGGTGGAGGTGCTCGAAAAATTACACGCTATGTTGAAGAAAGACCGTATTGCAATACTGATATGCTTAGTATGTAACATCCCAAAAATTTTCATTTTTAGAGTATATTACTTGTAAAAATAGTTAACGGAAAACAACATTGATATCATTTAAACATAAAGTCACAAATCACAAGTCTCAAAACCATATGATCAAATAGTGTAATATCAGAGTACAATCCCAGGTTTCATAAATGCAGAATATCATGTGTGAATGTGTGATGCACTGCTACTCCGCCGGCTCCTTCCCCTTAGATGAAGAGGTACTTGAAACCAAAACTAAAAACCATAAGCACAAAGCTTAGTGAGTTCCCCCATCATACCCATACCAAATAATGCATAGTTTTCGGTATCTTTAAACCGGCAACTGTCAGACATAGCCAGGAGCTGGGCTCCTCCTCGGTATCTTTCAACCGGTAACTGAGAACTAACCTCCCATTTGGTATCTCTCAACTGGTAACTGGGAGCTACCCTCCCCTTCAGTATCTTTCAACTGGTAACCGAGGACTATTTCACCCCTACTACTGCTAACATATATTAAGCACAGTAAATATATCAAGCACAATAAGCATATCAAGCACAATAAACATATCTCATATCAAACCTAGATAATTATCACAAAGACAATCATCTATCCAACACTTTTACTTGTGGGCCGGCATTGTGGCCGTAGACCCACTCCTACTAGGAGAAAACTTACCTCAAAGTCGTGTGGTGTCTGCACTGATCTCGGTACGAAAACCAACTTTCCTCTAATCTTCAATCCCTACACAACAACTTTTCTAACTTATCGATTCATACTCGTAACCCTTACAAGGGACAACTCAAGTCCAAGACAAGGTCAAGGTCAACACCATGATCAATGGTCAATCCTCTGGTCAAAGTCAACATCTGGTTGACTCGACTCGCCGAGTTGGTCCGCCAACTCGCCGAGTCCCCATGTTCACCTACTGCCATAATCCTATCCTTAATCGTCGAGTCTAGCAAGAGCTCGACTAGTTCGCCTTCAACAACACATCAGACTGTCTTCAACCGACTCACCGAGTTCTTCCTTGAACTTGTCAGGTTCATCTTCATCCATATGAAGATGTTCAGTCTATGACTCGCCAACTTCCCCTTGAACTCGCCGAGTCCGTCTTCATGTGGTTGGGACATTGCATTGAACTTGTCGAGTTTGTTCATCCACTCGCCGAGTCCTATGATTTCCAGGTCCCTAGTGAACCTAAGCAACTGGGGAACCTTCAATCTTAACATTTGGTCCATAAATAGAAAGGGTTTGGTGGAAAATAAATTCCGACTCGCCGATTCCCATGAACGGAATCGCCGAGTCCCTCTTTGTCCAAAACTATACAGTTGATTATAATGGGTCTTAATGCATCCAAACCATAGATCTAGCCTCCTAGGGTCCATTTTATACGTAAAGCTACAAACTTGATGTACATGTATGGGGCCTTTGGCTCAAAAAGCCATAAAAGGAGGTATACAAGATGAATGGGGTGTTTATGGCAACAAAGTTGGCATCTTTATGCCATAAAGACCCCCAATAGCCCCAGATCCGAAGTGCAACTCAAAGCACACCCACAAAATCCGATTTTTGCTTCTCTATACTCATAAAAAGAGTAGAAATAGCCCCAAATCAAAATCTAAGAGATAGATGGTCAAGGTTCCAGCTTTTTACCTTGAATGAGCTGAGAATGAAGTAAAACTTCTGGATCTCCTTACTTTTACTTGAACTTCCAAGCTGATAAGTCTAAAATAAACTTGAAGATCGATTAGATTGATGAAACAGGTAGAGAAATAATCAGATAAACAATAAGAACAAGCAAATGGATCAAAAGGTGTCGAATGATTAATAAACAATCCTCAGAAGAGCTCGATAAAGAACATCAACTGTAGAGGATTTAGGGTTTACAGTAATCAATGAGAATGACGACAACTCTTTTGTATACGCATACATGCATGCATATATTTATATTAAAACCCTAACAGTTTATCTAAGAAAAAGGAAGCTAATCTAGATAAACATGGATTGACAAGCCCAATCCGGTTGTAAAACAAAAGGGCCCAAGACGCAACACATTAATCTTCAACAATCTCCCCCTTTGCGTCTTTAGCACAGAGGCTTCATTCCCTTTTAACAGCAGATGGTTTCTTCACCGTTTCAAATATCCTTGATATAATGGCTAGAATGTGATGCCTGAAAGTGATATACCACCGAAGCATATCTGTAAAATTCTTCTTGTCTGCTGTAGAGTTCTGCTTGCATCGGTGAACGATGTTTATGATATGCTCCAGGCAATCTGTTGAAAACAGATGCTTGTCTACCAAAGCAAACAGAAACTTGTGCTTATCGCCCCTTGTGAACATGACCGTCAGATTTGTAGAGTCAATTTGCCCTAACTTCATTTTGTGCATCTCCTGTCTTGGAAGTAGGCTTGACGGTCGGTTTCTTGTTCATTATCTTTGCTATTTCCTGATCCATAGTGGTAAGCTCATGGATATAGGAAGCCAACATTCTTTTGAGATGTTTCAGAATCGGTTCATACTCCCTTTGATTTGAGAGAAGAATGTTGTATAGCAGAATCCAATCATGAGGATTCAGACTGGGAAGATCTTCCAGAGAAATAAAATGTTCTGTGTTGGCCGTTCCTCTGTTGACTTTGAAATTAACGTTCACAAATTTCCCAGCCTGTGCTGGTTTCAGTACCTTGACCTTTACAATCTTCTGTGCACTCCATGTCAAGTACTGTGGTTGACCATACTTCAAATAAAAATCTATCAATTCTTTGTCAACCTTTAAGTTTGGATGAGGGATATCAGCAGTGACATCGAAGCAATGAAACGTAAAAGCCTTTCGTGTGATCGGCATGTCAAACTGTGAGTCTTTGGTATTCTCACACTCAAAAGATGCAATCGGTTCCAACCAATACTTGGAGGGAAACTCAATCGCTTGATTAATGAGTGTGTCTCTGTCCCATTCTGGAAACAGAGTCTTCTTAGCCTTTAAGGCATCCTCATCCTCCTTAATTCTTCTTTCTTTGGCCTCTGCCTCTTGAGCGATTTTCAGAGTTTCATCCAACTCTTTATCTCTTTTCTTTCGTTAAAGAGCTTTAGCAATAGTTTCATCGGTGTCTGACTCGCTCTCAACAAGTAATTGCTTTCCAGAACCCAAAGCTAAATTATCCTTCGGGTTTGTCTTTGTTATACTCTCCTCTCCCCCTTGTCTCGGAAGAACACGCTTCTCCGAGACACCCTTCATCTCGCTCAGAATAGTGATCGCAGGAAGGAGTTTGGCCTGGAGATGCTTTCGGATGGTAAGGGTAAGAAAGGGATCATGAGTTTCAAGGACATTAGTCAACATGTTCTTGACATCACTAACACAACCTTGAAGAACAGCCCGCTGAGTTTTCAATAAAGAGATTTCTTGTTGTGCCTAGGCCAGTTGTATCTTCTGAAGTTCAATAGTTGCCTGATGCTTTACGAGATCCTCTTTTAAGGTACTCTCTGCTGCTAGAGAAGCAAAACGTGAATCCAAAGATTGAAGAAAAGAGGTGGATTCAGTTTTGAGGTCAGCACGCAGAGCCTCGAACTTGGAAGTTTCACCCTGAAGGGTAGCCAAAAATGAGTCCACAGACGTTTGATACTTGGCCGCATTAGCATCAACATGTGCTTTGAGAGAATCGAGAAAAATCTGAGTTGTGTGTACAACCTCAGAGACTTCCTTTGTGGCTTTGGAGCACGAAGCGGCTGACTTGTCAATAGCATCAGTGGAGCGATCCAGAGCATCAGTATACGTCTTGATTGCAGATTCGATAAAGGCTTTCAACACCACACCCCCAGAGGCTTTATTATCAGCCAACAAACTATCGAGTTTATCATGAATGTCTTGAAGCTGCTGACTGGTAATGGGGGTATCTGCATCAGTATCAGTGGGAATCCGGTATGGGCTATAATAAAGAGAATCATACTCTTCATCGTCACCACCCAAAGTAGTACCAGAGGTTGAGGATGGAGAAGGTGATGGTGGTATGTGAATTACAGGTGTTTCAACCACAGTAGTAGCCCCTGTATCAGATACATTGACTGTTACTGGTGGTTGGGAAGAGGTGGTAGTAACGGATTCGGTGATGATTGGAGTGGGGATCAAGGATGTAGGGATAGTGACAGAGGAAGGAATGGTTGAGGTGGGTAAAGAGGTTGGTTCTGTTGTAGTGGGAGTGATGATGATAGGAACAGAAAGTGAAACCTTCTGTTTCGGTGATGGGGGTGGGGTAGGAATTTTAGGAGAAGGTGGAGGAGAGGGTAGTTTTGTGACTTTGGGAGATACTGGTGGAGAGGGAATATTAATATCTGTAGGAGAGGATGGTTTTTTAGGATACTGAGTAGGAGTTGGCTCTTTTGGTGAAGCATGAGGAGCGGCAGCCTGTGCTTCTAGTGTTTCATTTTGAGCAGATCCAGGAGAAGAGGATCCTTTGGCCCTTTTAGCCATCTTCTTAATCTTCTTGGATTTTGATTGAGAGGGTTCTTCTGCATCATGTTTTCTCTTAGAGGATCTTGGCTTTCTCTCCTTTTTCGGTTCTGTTTCCTTCTTCTCTTCTTTTTCCTTTTTACCAGCCTACTTGCCACAATTTGTAGGTTGATCTAGGGCTTCCAAGGCAGCCTTCTGTTCGTCAGTCAGAACCCTTGGAGGCAGAGGAGTTCTGGTGCTGTAATCAGCCATGACCTTGCTATGAGGCATGACACACCTATACATGGATTCAGGAATTAATCCATAATGTCGAAACTTACTCGGGTCGGAGACAATAGTCTTCTTAGTATGGAAAGAGGCTATTGAATCCAGAAGAGCATCCTTCATCACGGGGATTTCCAGAGAATCCATGGCTTTCTTCGTGATGAGCATCCAGAAACGTCCGCAGGAGATCTCAGAATACCGGGTTGTGGTGTTAAGACTCTGAATGATTTGAGACCAGATTATGGAGCCATAATCTAAGTTGATGCCATTGTAAAGACCATAGAGAATGGTGATAAATCCTTTGCTCGTGGTATCAGAACCGCCACAGCGTTCCGCTAAACCCTTGATTAACAGGGTAAGCAAGCTATTCCACTATGAAGGGAGACAAGACTTCTTGACCTTTGCGATCGTTGTAAGTACATTGGTATAACCCATCTCGTACATCATCGAGAAAAGCTGTGCAGTCGAGACAAAATCAGGTGAGATGACGGATGAATCGACAACAAGCCCTAAAAGAGAACAAAACTTGGTTTTGGAGATGGAGGTTTTCTTGTCATGGATGGTGAAGAAGATACGATCTTTGTGTTTATCATAACTCGTTGATGTATAAACTTGAGAAAGCAGGGACATCGGAACCGCTTCCACCCACGTGAGAGCCAACAGCAATGGAGAATATTTCAGACATTCCACCACATGGAGCATGTACGCATCATACAGAAAAGGAGTCATCTCAATAATCATATTCTGATTAGGCTTGATGGAAAGCAAAGATGAAGTTGCAGTTTGATCGTGCGCAGAAGAAGAAGTCGCCATTGTTGAATCGAAGAAGAAGATGAACAGTGGAAACTTTTTCAGAGAGAGAAGATACGTGTTTGGTAAATGACAAAGAACACGATCACCCCTATTTATACCGTTTCCTTGAGAGATAAAATCGTGATGATTATGGAACGAAAACGTCGCCTGAAAAAGCGCGATTGGATGTTATGGTGTATCCCAGGAAAACGTCAGCACACGTGGGTGTGAAACGAATCAGCTTCACGCGCCCAAATCACATCTTTGTACCGTTTGAAATTCCTTGTGCCCTTGTTTGGTTACAACTGAAACTTAAAACCACATACCAAACAGCAATAAGAATGTTGGATAAATTAATTTTCGTGCATAAGAGTGTGAAAGATAAAGAAATAAATCAAAGGTGTTTGAGATGTGAGTGATGTCTATGAAGAAGACATAAGGCGGAGGATTCCGGGCAAGAATCACTTCCTTCAAAGCCAAGAGAGACTTGAAGTGCTTGTGTGGTTTCCCGAGAAATACGATCAATTGTCTGTCAATAAACAATGAAAGGCATCTTTTGATCATAGGCTGTTGGGTGGCTGTCCTCTAACCAAACATCAAGTCTCAACATAAAACTAAGTATTGGCAGAGGTACCTGTGAGACCGATATGATCTGTTGAACAGGTAGGTGGGAATTATCTTGTGACAAGCATGGGATAAACAGAAATCTCAAAAAAAATAAACTGGAACTCTTTGGGAAGAAATGTCTGAGGTATAGACGATTTCATAAAAGATCACGCAAAAACAAAATGAGATTTCCAAGTTACAACTTGAGTATATCACTCACCGTCAATTCATTTTAGGTATTGGATTTTGGGTTTCACTTAGAACGTGGTAATCGAATCCAAGATCATAAACACAGATGTTGTGTAACCATAAACTTCAGTGGTAAAGACCGAAAGCATCAAGGGTTACTTTAGGGAATCGAAGGTAAATGTAGAATTTTAGGAGGTGGTTAAGAAACCGAATGTACCTTCTACTATAGAAGTGTGACAAAGCAGAGCAACTCGTGTCTCAAATGAGAAGAGTAAGGTAGCTCTAGACCGAGTGTTGGAAAATAGCCTGATTGGGAAGAAACGACAGGTATTAATCGAATCATTAAGGCTTACTCAAGATCATAGAGGCTTGTGACAACATATAGCAACATGCTTCTAGGGACTTCTAACTAGTTTGAGAGAAAATTGAAACATACCTGCTTGAACACAATCGAAGGTGATACTTGTATTTACCTGTGCAAAGCTTACACCAACCAGAACTAACGAGTAGTGGAAATAAGTAAGAAACTGAAGAAAAAGAAAAATGAAAATTTTTTGTATTTTAAGATTTTTCTAAAAGAAATAAAAACAGAAAGATAAAATGTTTTTGTGATTTTGAAATTTTTCTGAAAAAGAAATAAAAACAGAAAGATAAAATGGTTTTGTGATTTTGAAATCTTCCTGAAAAAGAAATAAAAACAAAAAGATAAAATGTTTTTGTGATTTTGAAAAAGAAATAAAAACAGAAAGATAAAATGTTTTTGTGATTTTGAAATTTTTCTGAAAAAGAAATAAAAACAGAAAGATAAAATGTACAACAAAATATAATCAAAAATGATGAAGCAGAGATAGACCGAGCGGTCTGTGTATTTCGGTGTCATTAAAGTTTCAGAACAGAGAGGGACCGAGCGGTCTGTCTATTTCGGTGTCATTAGAATTTCAGAACAGAGAGGGACCGAGCGGTCTGTCTATTTCGGTTCCATTAAATCTCCAGAGCAGAGAGAGACCGAGCGGTCTGCCTGCTTCGGTTCCTGATTCTTAGATAGAGATTTGAGTATTCGGGACCGACTCTCCTTCCATCATACCTAAGCCTTGTAGAATTTTGTTGAAGGTCGCTTCAGGAAGAGCTTTGGTAAAGACATCTGCCAACTGATAAGTGGTTCGAACAAAGTGTACTTCAACGTTTCCATCTTCCACGTGATCTTTGATGAAGTGATACCTCAGTGCTATGTGCTTGGTCTTGGAGTGTTGCACTGGGTTGTGACAAATCCTAATTGCACTTTCAGAGTCACAATATAGTGGGATCTTTTTCATATTGAGTCCATAGTCTCGGAGTTGACTTTGGATCCAAATCACTTGAGAGGTACAGGAAGCAGCGGCAATGTATTCTGCTTCAGCTGTAGACAAAGACACGCACGTTTGTTTCTTTGACTGCCAGCTAACCAACTTCCCATCGAGGAATTGGCAGCCGCCAGTGGTGCTTTTCCTGTCGAGGCCACAACCACCAAGGTCTGCATCTGAGTAGGCTTGAACGAAGAAGCCTGAGTTAGAAGGGTACCACAGACCTAAAGAGGTAGTTCTCTTGAGATAACGTAATATGTTCTTCACTGCAAGCATGTGAGGCTCCCGTGGATTTGCCTGAAACCGAGCACAGTAACAAACAGAAAACATTATGTCAGGCCTGCTAGCAGTAAGATACATTAGCGAGCCTATCATTTGACGATAAAACGTAAGATCAACAACCGGTTTATCCAGGGATGGAGTGAGCTTAGTGTCGAACGTCATTGGAACTTTGACCTTTGAATCTCCCATTATGCCAAATTTTGCTAAGAGAGTCTTCGTGTAAGCTTCCTGGTTGATAAAGATGCCTTCAGGTCCCTGTCTAATATTTAAACCAAGGAAAAAGTTAATGGGACCCATCGAGCTCATTTCAAATTTAGTCTCCATCAGCTTTCTGAATTCAGCTGTTAGGCTAGGATTCGTTGAGCCAAATTTGATATCATCGACATAAATTTGAACGATCATAAGGTGGTTACCTTCCTTTTTGCGAAAGAAGGTTGGGTCAACCGAACCTTGTTTGAATTTGGACATCTTTAAAAATTTAGTCAGCGTTTCATACCAGGATCTCGGTGCTTGTTTCAGACCATACACGGCTTTATCCAAAATGTAACAATGATCGGGATACTTTTCATTCACGAATCCAGGAGGTTGCTCTACATACACAGTTTCTTCGAGTTCGCCATTGAGAAATGCACACTTGACGTCCATATGAAAGACCTCAAAGTTTTTGTGAGCAGCATAGGCAAGAAATATTCTCACTGATTCCAGCCTAGCTACAGGAGCGAAAGTCTCTTCATAGTTAATGCCTTCCTCCTGACAGTATCCTTTTACGACCAGACGTGCTTTGTTTCTTATAACGTTCCCTTCCTTGTCAAGTTTGTTCCTAAAGACCCATTTGAGACCAACAACCGAGGCATGTGGAGGAGTTGGAATAAGACGCCAAACTTTGTTCCTTTCAAATTCATTCAGTTCGTCTTGCATAGCTTGAACCCAATCGGAGTGATCAAGAGCAGTGTTAACTGTCTTTGGTTCAACTTTTGATACGAATGAGTTAAACATGCAGAATTCGACTTTTGAGAACAAGGAAGTTTGTTTTGCCTTGAGTTGTGATCGAGTCAGAACTGTATCTGATACATTACCAACAACTTGAGAGATAGGATGATCTCTGGTCCATTTGGTGAGAGGAGGGTAGTTTGGATCAAAAGATGGATCTAATTCAGCATTTATTATTTCTTCTGGTTTGGACAGACTGTCGAAGTCGTATGACATATCAGCATGCTCCCTCTCGACAAATGATCTTACAGGAATTTCTTGAGAATCTTGAGCTACAGTGGTTTCTTGTGGTGCTGAGCTTTCGGGCGTTGATGCACCTTCGGTTGGTGAGGCACTTTCGGTTGGCGAAGTGCTGTCGGTTGGCAATGTGCTTTCGGTTGAAGTTTGAGACCTTAGCTCCCCCTCAACTTGTGAGCTCGGCTGGGATGATGATGGTGGATCCTCCCCCTCGACTTGTGAGCTCGGATGGGATGATGATGGTGGATCCTCCCCCTCGACTAATGGTGGATACTCCCCCTCGGCTGACGCATTGTGTTGGGGAGGGTCTTTTGAACCTGATTCTTCTTCATTCATTCTTCTTGCAGCATCGTCAACAAGTTGCTTCAAGTGATCTACCCTGTTGTCTGCTGCACTGGCTTTAGAAAGAGTGGCCTTCTCTGGTTCATCAAAAAGCTCCATGAAGTTCTCGAATGGATTAGCGATTGAGGCTGTGACTTGGACAGTTTGAGGAAAGATTTCTCTAGCTGTGTCTTCGTTGGACTTTAGCTTTTTGACATAGCTTTTATCAAAAGTCACATAGTAAGTTTCTTCTATTTTCCTTGAATGCTTGTTTAACACCCTGTATGCTTTGGAAGTAAGAGAATAGCCCAAAAATATCCCTTTGTCAGCTTTGACATCAAACTTGTTGCGGTGTTCTTTAGAATTGAAAATGAAACACCTGGAACCAAACACATGGAAAAACTTCACATTTGGCTTCCTGTTGTTGATGATCTCATAAGGAGTGAGAGTGAAGCGCTTGTTAAGATACGACCTGTTCTGTGTAAAACAAGCAGCATAAATAGCATCAGGCCAAAAATATAAAGGTAAGGAAGCAAAACTTAGCATGGTTCGTGCAGCTTCACATAAGGATCGGTTTCGTCTTTCGACAATTCCGTTCTGTTGAGGTGTGTAGGGAGTTGAGAAGTTGTGACTGATTCCCTTTTCTTCCAGGAATTCTTCAAATTCTTTATTTTTGAACTCCAACCCATTGTCGCTTCTAATGTTGCGAACGACTTTCTTCAGCTGTACTTCAATCTGCTTGATGAACACTTTTAGCTTGTGAGTCGCTTCAGATTTAAGCTTCAGAAAGAACACCCATGTAAAACGTGAAAAGTCATCAACAATAACAAGAATATACTTTCTACCACCAATGCTTTCGATAGAAGATGGACCACATAAATCAATATGAAGTAATTCTAATGGTTCAACAACTTTAGTGTTTATTATAGATGGATGACTTTGACGACTCTGCTTCCCCATTTCACATGTAGCACACAGATGATCTCTATCATACTTGAGCAATGGAAGACCTCTAACGTGACCTCCAGTAACAAGTTTGTTGATATCTTTGAAGTTGAGATGAGAGAGTCTTCGGTGCCATAGCCAGCTTTCGTCAGACTGTGCTTTGGATAACAAGCGGATGGCTGGGTTTCCTTTGATGGGTTTGAGATTTAAAGGAAACATTTCGCCTTTACGCTCCGATTTGAGAATAACTCTTTTCGTCTTCTTCTCAATTATCTCAGAACCCTCATCGTCGAATGAGACTTGAAGACCAGTACCTCCAACAAGTTGAGATACACTGATGAGGTTATGTTGTAATCCTTCCACATATGTAACCTTCCTTATTGTGAAATCACCATTTGTAATCATTCCATAGCCTTTTATGGTGCCGAAGGAGTTGTTCCCGAATTTGACATTTCCACCATTTGAAAGAGATTTGAATTCCCTTAGCTCTTCCTTCCTTCCTGTCATGTGACGCGAGCAACCACTATCAATGTACCATTCTTCGTCAAACTGCTCGTCACTGATAACCTGCAAAAATTAAGCAGATTTAGGAACCCAGAGCTTCTTGGGTCCACGTGAGCCTTTTACAGGAATAGGAATAGTAAGAGAGATGTCAACTAAATATGTTCTTTTTATTAGTGTTGTATCATCTTTCTTTTTGATGGTGAAAACTTTGATTTTATTTGGATTTGACGCTTTTGGTATTGATTCTGGTTCAACATCTGAAACCTTCTGTTTTCCTTTTTGTTCAGCTGATGACTGAGATTTTTGAGAAGGAACAGAGTGGAATTTAGGACAAGGTGGAGAAGAGATAGAAGATTTTGAAGAGTTAGAAGAGTTAGAATGAGATAGCTCAGATTGGTATGACTTTTTGGTTGAAGATTCTAGGTGACTCTTTTGCTTTTGATCGACAATAGGACCAACCCTAGAGTTTTGATCTCTTTTGATTTCCGAACCAAACTTGTGCTTTCGGTTGAAGTCATTTTCTGAACCGAACCTATGCTTTCGGTTGTTGTTATGCTCTGAACCGAACCTCTATTTTCGGTTGTCATTTTGCTCTGAACCGAACCTCTGCTTTCGGTTGTTGTTTTGCTCAGAACCGAGCCTCTGCTTTCGGTTGTTATTGCTCTCTGTCGATCCAACAGGATTTTTCTCTGTTTTTAAATTCCTGTCTTGACGTGAGAAATAGGCATTTTGCGATTGCCAAAATTGTTTTCTTTCTGAGAGATTCTTCCTGTATCTCTGATTCCTTTTTCGTTTTTGATTTCTCATCTGCTTTGGTTGATGATGGATGTTAGCTTTATGTTTTTGGTTTTCGTTGGCTGATCCACTCTGAACTGATGAAGTTTCACTTGGGGATGTGACTTCTTTTGCAGGAATTTCTTTCTCTTGAGGGACATCTTTTGTACCACTGGCACTTGCCACGTTGAAGCTATCAGGTTTATTCAAAGGTTCTGGTACGTATCTGCCTTTGCTTTTCCATGAAGTCCTTTCAGACAGACCTACCGTTTCATCAGCATTGTCAATGGGAGCTGACCAGAAGAACTCGTCACAGCCATCAGCATTGTCTTCGTTCACAATAGCTCTGAGTTCAGCAGTCTGATGTTCGGTTACACCTGTGACCTTGTACACTTGATTTGGAGTGGTTCTAACTTTTTGGTATACGACTGCCTTCTCTACAAGGATCGGGGACTTTTGTTGGGACATCCGAGCGAACTCCACAGAATTTTCTGAAATGAGATTTTTGTGGTTCTCGGGTTCGTTCTTGACAAATTCTGAACAATCAACCGTGTCCTCTACAAAAATTTCACTCATATTATCGTCCTCATTAAGCTCAGATGTATTTTCAACATCAATTTTATTTTCTGAGCTTAAGTTGACATTCAACGAGTCAAATTTTTGTATGGTTTCGGTTCTTAGCTTCACTTTATCATTTTCATCCAAAAGGTTTTTGAGCATGTTCTTGTGGTCCTTGGATTTAATGAAAGATTCTATTTTGTCTAGTCCATACATATATGTTGGATTAACATCCTCAGACGAAATAACACTCTCACAATTATATGCTTCAGCATCAATTTCATCTTCCTTAAACTCAAGAAAGGGTAAAATCATGCGATGAATCTTTTACCCTATTTCACAATTCAAATGAAGCTGAGTAATATTTGTATAAAGACGTTTGGCAATCAAACAAAAAACATTTCGCTGTTTTAAAAGCTTTAAATTGTCTCTTTGCAAATAAATGTTTTCATCTTTTATTTTGATTAATTCTGACTCCTTCAGTTCGATCCACATCCTCCGTTCCTCACTCTTCGAAGACACCCTGCTTAATTGGTCAGTTAGGTTAGAATTGGTGACCCGAGTTTGAGTTAAACTACTATCTAGATGAGAGATTCTTGAATTAACACTTTTTAATTCTTTTTCATATAAGCATTGTGGGACTTTAAATGAGACAAAAACTGATTGTACCTTCTTGATCAGTTCATCAAGTTTGTTGAACTGCACGCTGAGTGGTTTGGCAGTAAAGCACAGATTCTATTGTTCCTTTGTGTCACCATTCCCACCATCAGAGTTGTATCTCCTCATCTGAGATACGTCGGACACCATTAAGCATCTTCCTCCACTGCTCTCTTCTTTCACTACATAAGCCTTTCCATGTGAAGGCTTCCTCACTTCATCATCTTCGGAGTCGGTTGACCAGACCTCCACGCCACCGAACTCATCATCAGCTACCGAACCCTGCACAATTAAAGCATTCATTGGAGGGTTAGCAACATATTTCTTCATCCTTAATTCATCAAGCTTTTTCAGCAACACAGCTTCTTCATCATTTTCCTCATCCTTTTCTGCCATCTTTTTGAGGACGCAATCTTTTGCATAGTGGTTCTTTCCTCCACAATAATACCAGCTCACTCCCGAATCTCCTTCAGCCTTCGGTTCCTTCTTTGACTCTTCAGCCTTCAGTTCATCTTTGACTTTTTCAGAGCTATAACTCCCTTGCCAGTTTCAGTTCCTGTTAGTGGGGAATCTCTTCTTGATGAATCTCTTGGGGTTTGACACCATCATAGCATAGTCCTCAGACGTGAGATCATAATCATCCAAGTTGAGATCTTCGTCCTCTATCACCGCTTTGCTTTTCGACAGGAGGGCCAATGAACCTAGACCTGAAACCACGTTTTTCTCCTGTAATACGATCTTTTCTTGAGATTTTAGGATGCCCACCAGTTTTGCCAAAGAATAGGATTTGAATTGCTCGTGCGCTTTAACTGTGGACACAACTGCTCTCCACTCAGATCTGAGTCCGTTTAAAAACGTAACCTTCTGTTCAATAAGCTTCCTTTCGGTGTCATGTTTGATCATCTTGCTAAGAAGATGATTGAAGCGATCGAACGTTTGAGTCATCGTTTCTTCTGCTCCTTGCTTGAACTCACCAAACTCAGACAAGAGTAAGGTTTGACTAGAGTGTTCAAGATCTTCGTCTGTAGAGTACAGTTCACGTAGCCTGTCCCATATCTTTTTTGCAGTCGTGCATGAACTTACCAGCCTAAAAGTATCGGATTGAAGAGCAAATCTGATCAATCTTAACGCTTTGATATTGCACTGAAATTTAACTTTTCGTCTTGCGCTATATCTTTAACATCTTTCAGAAGATCGTTATACTCCTTTTGAGTTTTAATAATCCTTGAAGTTGCTGAATGAGAAAAAGGTCCAGAGATGACTGCTTCCCAGATGAGGTATCCATTATCCTCAGATCCTATGACATAATCTTCAAAGTGATTCGCCCAGACTTCATAATCATGGGTGTACAGGATGGGAATCTTCGTTGTTGATCCAATGCTGTTTGAAATGTTGATGGGATTGGATTGCGACTCGTCCATAATTGATCAAATAACCTGTTCAAAGATCAGACTTGTAATATATCAAATTAAGGCAAAAACAATAAATATTGAGATACGTCAATTATGAGATGACGGCTCAATAAATATCAATGAATGCAGAATAACCCTAATCGAAGCTTTTTCACAGAAAAGAAGTGTATCGATTACACAGCCTCCTGCTCTGATACCAATTGATAAGTTTAAAATAAACTTGAAGATCGATTAGATCGATGAAACAGGTAGAGAAATAACCAGATAAACAATAAGAACAAGCAAATGGATCAAAAGGTGTCGAATGATTAATAAACAATCCTCAGAAGAGCTCGATAAAGAACATCAACTATAGAGGATTTAGGGTTTACAGTAATCAATGAGAATGACGACAACTCTTTTGTATACGCATACATGCATGCATATATTTATATTAAAACCCTAACAGTTTATCTAAGAAAAAGGAAGCTAATCTAGATAAACATGGATTGACAAGCCCAATCCGGTTGTAAAACAAAAGGGCCCAAGACGCAACACATTAATCTTCAACACAAGCTTTCTTCTTCTTCTTCAACTTTAAACACACACACACACACACACAAAGCACCAAAAAGGCTCAAGAACACTCAATAAGTGTTTAGGGTTTCAATCAAGGGTTTCTCTGAGTTAGGGGTGATGGAGGCTGGTTTGGGACGAGATAAAGTGTTTAAATAAGGTGCAAATTTTAAACATTAGGGTTTTGTTTAGACAGCCCCTACTCATCGAGTCGGTCTCCCGACTCGTCGAGTAGATCATTAAAAAACCCTGCATAATGTCGAGTCTACTTAACGAGTTGGGCCTCCAACTTGCTGAGTCCCAGAGTAAATTACAACAATGCTTGAATCTAAATATGTACCAGGAACCGGGTATTACATAGTACCGAATGGAGTCAAATATGTATGCGATGCACAAAATTCAATGGTATTTACACCAGGCTTCAGACGCAATAGTAGAGCGGAAACAATGACTTTGATTTGTTCAGATCTGCAAAAGAACAATATCGGGTCAAAATAGGACATGTGTTCGATTTCGATAAATCATCGAAGTTAGTTCTAGTAGATCTAAAATGGATTAAAACTCCAACATCGTTGGAGGTTCAATCGGAGAGGTCTCGAAATTCGAGTTCAGTCGATGTTTCGGATGCACGAACTCACATCGACTTCAACGCCGACACAGATGAGATTTTGGATGATATAAAGGATATCTCCTCCACCATGATGACCGATTGGACGTGAAAAAGCGAGACGCATTGTAAAACATGTGGAAGAGCTTGAGACGAAAGAAAGATCTATGGTTGAAAGGAAAGAAAAGTTTGATGAGCACAATTTAATATAAAAAGAAAAAATTAGTTGACGAAACATTGACACTTGGAATTCCTTGAAATGAAAGCGTGGGAGGGGAGAGAGAGAGAGAGAGAGAGAGAGAGAGAGAGAGAGAGAATAAATGAGAAATCGGTTGTCAATTCTTTGGGCTAACGAGGAGGATTTGACACTCCGATATCTGACAGTGCTACAAGCGATGAACGAACAAATTAAGAAAACTTATTTGAGCAATTAGGACTATGGTTATGTTATGTCTAATTTAAATGTTATGTTTTTTTTTTAGTTTTTAAGTGTTATGTTTTTTTAAATATTTTATTTTATAAAAATATATTTGGTTTTATAATTAAAAAAAATAAACTTGAATTTTTTTTTTTTAAAAAAATGATTAGATGGAAATTAGTAGATATTATAATATGGTGATCATTTATTCGATTAGTGTTATAACACCCTTGGTGATATGACATGTGAAATGATACCAAAATAATTTTATAATATGTTGTCCATACTCAATTTTCTTACCGAGTGATTTGTCTTTTCTTTAATATAATATATGAAACTTTGACCTAAACAAAATGCAACCCATAACACATATTTTCTATACAAATTAGTATAAAAATAATATTTTATCTCTAACTATATACACTATTTTTTACACCAATTTGCTTTTAACAATTAATTATGTATTCCATTTTTTTATGATACCTTTATAAATAATATAACAAAATAAATAATATTATTACAAAATTATAACAAAATCAGTTTTGTGGTGTGAAAAAATGATCTTAGATTTTGAACACAAATATATATATATATATATATATATATATATATATATATATATATATATATATATATATATATATATATATATATATGGAAAAGTGAATATACCCTTAAGGGTATATAAGCTTAGGTACCCAAACTCATAATAATTAGTAGTTTTGTTAGATATATTTATTATAATGTTCTTAAACTTCAACCACTAACTTGATTTACATTGAAGATTTTTGAAATTTCACTATTATCTTCCTCGTATATCATATCTTTTTGTCGAATACCTATTAGGCTATATATATTATAGTTGAAAATGAAAAGTATGTAAGAGGAAGATAAATGTAAAATTTATAAAAATCTTAAAAGTAATCAAGTTATAAGTTGAATTATAAGAACAATTAGACAATTACAATTTAAATATATATTATACAAAACGATTTAATATAGTTAGTTTAAGTACCTAAGCTTATATACCCTTAAGGGTATATTCACTTTTCCCATATATATATATATATATATATATATATATATATATATATATATATGTATATATATATATATATATATATATATATATATATATATATATATATTCATGTTTAAAGGACAAATTCAATTAAAAAAAGCAACATCAAATATTAAATCTTACAAGTAGCATCTTTGTGTGATCACAAAAAAATAAAGAAATCAATTAACAAACAATGAATTGTGTTTGGAAGAAAACAAAATAAATAGAAGGATTGATGGATGTTGGATGGATCTAGTAGCCTTCTTTCGGTAAAGAAGGTTGGGGCCCTGCATTGTATATGAAAGGGCCTACTGATGACAAACTGTATCCGTTGAGCATACGAGAAAATGTGAGATGAGCACCCGTGATTCCTCCATTGGTATCTTCAGGAACCTTGCAGCCTGGCCATGGTGAGTTCTCAAGGAAAGACTTGCACTCAGTTACCTCCCAGAGATTGTTTTTTAGAAGCTCTGATGATGATATTTTGGCCAAGAAGTAACCCTTCACATCTGCCGGACAACTCGAGAATGAAAACGGTGCAGATTCATATCCGTTCTTGTGCACGGCCAAACAAGTAATTCTCACCGTTGCTCCTGTTTTCATTTGATTAATTAATAACAAATTAGTTACCATGCATACTATATATGATCATTATTTGCATGGGTGGTCAAAACCTACCAATTATTACTTAGATTTACGATATTTTCTTACATGTTTTGGGTGTATGAATAAGTTATAAAAACCACTATTTAAGTCCAACAAATGATGATATATTTTTTTCCAACAGATTATAATTATAATTAAATAATAAACTAGTGTCGCATGCAAAGAGCGTATTACCTTTAAGTGGGATAAGTTTGGAACCATATTTACAGTAAATAAGGCCTTGAACGGCTATGTCCGTCGGGTGTTCCGGCACCTTGGGTAGCTTGGGCTTCTCAGGCGTTGGTAAATTAGGGTTGATTTTTCCGTACGCTCCATGTTCTTCTTTTGGTATCAAAGGCTTTGGTGTGGGTATTTTAGGATTGTTCTTTCCGTATCCTCCGTGTTCCTCTTTCGGTATCACAGGCTCTTTGGGCAGTTTAGGGTTGTTCTTTCCATACGCTCCGTGTTCCGCTTTTGTTATCACGGGCTTTGTCGGTATCTTAGGAATCCCCTTTCCATAAGCTCCATGTTCCTCTTTTGGTATCACGGGTTTTGTTGGTATCTTAGGATTTCTCTTTTCGTAGGTTCCAATATGCTCATCTTTTGGTATCACGGGCTTCGTTGGGACCATAGGATTGCTTTTTTCGTCAGCTCCATATTCCTTCTTTGGTATCATAGGCTTTGTTGGTACCTTAGGATTGCTCTTTTTGTAGGCTCCAAATTCCTCTTTTGGTATCACTGACTTTGTTGGTATCTTAGGGATGCTCTTTTCGTACGCACCGTGTTCCTCTTTTGGTATTACGGGGTTTGGTAGCAAATGTTCGTTAAGCTGAGGTTTTCCATAACTACTATCTGCAGAAGCAACAAAAAATAACGTGATCATTGACAAAAACAGCACAACCGAAGCAAATTTTAAGGTAATTGCTTCCATCTTTGTACTTTTTAAAGGGGAGCGATGTTTTTATGTGTTATAGGAATCTACGTTCCTAAGGTATTTATAGCTATGTGATTGTATAAATTGAGTAATTATCTAGTTTAAAAACATATAGCTTTGTTTGTGCCGGGTAGGTGGCAGGTGCAAAGATAGTGGATTACTTGTTCGCACGATACTAAATTGACTAATGGTCGTACACCGTGGTGGGGCATTTATCATTTGTAATAGGCAGCTTTACCGCATTAAACTGGTATGTTGGCCCAAAATCCATTAATTTTTAAATAATACCTATTCTTTTATTCAAAAAAAAAAAGTTATATTATGAAAAAATGTTATAAAGATTTCTATATTAGTTGTCTTTGGGGGAAAAAACAATATGGTCAAAGTTATTTAAAATTGTCTTGGGTTAATATTTCGGGATTTAATTGTTGGTTTAAACCACTTTTTTATTTTTAAGGAAAAATCTAATGTTTTGTTTTTATATTTTTGTTTTTGCCCATTTTAATAGTTCTATCGGTCACTGACAAATTTTTTTATTTTTTTTATTTTTAAATAATACTTAATTTTTCAAAAAAAATCACAATATTTGACTATTTTTTTTCGTTTAATTGATTCATAAATCTCATGTTTCTTACATATATATATATATATATATATATATATATATATATATATATATATATATATATATATATATATATATATATATATATATATATATATATATATATATATATATATATATATATATATATATATATATATAGGAGAGTTCAATTGAGAAAAAAAAGGTTGAGAATGGGGGAATCATTCTCAACCAATCATTTATTTTTGCCGCAAAAACGTCCAACGTACCGGCGGAAATGGGAAATGAATGCACATGTGTTTTTCAATAAAACATATTTCCTTAAAGTATGCTAATCATTACCTTAATATATACAAAAAACATAGTTTTTTTCATTTTTTTTTTTAATTTTTAGAAGCTATTTTTACCAAAAAAAATGATTTTAAATATACCAAAATTCATGATTTTTTATTCTCTACAAATAGACATCCGTATTGATATAGTTTTAAGATAAAATAAAAAATTTATTTTTTTATATTTTCAACTATCGTTATTCATAAGTGAATAAAAATACATTATGTGAGATACTTTACCACCCCAGTAAAGCAAATGTTGACGCTGATGCTCTAAGTCGGAAAGTCAATCTTAAAAGGAAAAGACCAAGAGCGTTGAGAATTAAAGTTGTCTCGATGATTATGGAAACTGGAAAGCATAACGAAAGCTCAAGAAGAAGCTTCAGAGAATAATGACCGAAAGGAAGAACGTTTGGGCAAAACGTTTGAGTTCGGTACAAATAGTCAAGGGCTGAAGGTATTCCAAGATCGGATTTGGGTACCTAAGATAAGAGGAGTAAGATATCTTCTTATGGAAGAAGCTCACAATACCATGTACTCGATTTATCGCAGTAGCACAAAAATATATAGGGACCTAAAACCCTACTACTGTTGGCCGACGATGAAGCTCGATGTTACGAAGTATGTGGTCGAGTATGTAACTTGTGCGAGGGTTAAGGCACAACATCAGAAACTATGGAGTTTAGAGCCTTTACCTGTACCCATGGGTAAATGGGAAGACATCACCATGGATTTTGTGACTAAACTACCCAAGACAAAGAACGGTCACGACATGATTTGGGTGGTCGTGGATCATTTCACCAAGAGTGCACACTTTATAGCAGCCAACGAGAGATGGTTTATGCATAAGGTTGCAAATGCTTACATGAAGGAAGTTTTAAGACTTCACGGTGTTACTCTAACAATTGTATCAGATTGTGATAGTCGTTTCACGTCACGGTTTTGGAGAAGTTTACAAGAGGAATTTAGTACATAATTGTGTTTAAGTACAACTTACCATCCGCAGACTGGTGATCAGAGTGAAAGAACGATACAAAAACTTGAAGATATGATGAGAGCATGTACCCTGGAATTCCAAGGTAATTGGGATGAGCACTTACCTCTGATAGAGTTTTCCTAGAATAACAGTTTCCACTCGAGCATTAAGATGACACCTTATCAAGCTTTATACGGACAGAAGTTTTGTACCCTGTCTTGTTGGCTTGAGGCTAGCGAAAAGCATTTTATGGGCCCTGATATAGTCCATGAGACTGCTGAGAAGTTAAAGGTGATCAAGGAAAGGATGTTAGCAGCTCAGGATCGTCAGAAGATTTATGCTGATAAGAAAAGACGACCGATGACATTCAAAGTTGGGGATTCGGTTTTACTTAAAGTCTCACTGTGGAAATGACTTATAAGATTTGGGAAACGAGGAAAGCTGAGTCCAAGGTTTATTGGACCGTTCAAAGTTCTTCAGAAGATTGGGAACCAGACTTACAAGCTTGAATTACCCGAAGAAATAGATGGTATTCATAACATTTTCCATGTGTGTTGTTTGAGGAAATTCATGGGAGAAGTTCCTGACATAATTCCAATCTCAGAATCAAGAATGGATGATAATAATAGGCTAATCGAAGAGCCTGAGGCAATCATTGACTGTAAGACTAAGTTACGACGCAAGATGTTCAATTTAGTGCTAGTCCGTTGGAAACATTCGAATGGGTCGAATCTCACATGGGAGACATAAAGTGACATGATGAGTCGCTATCCACATCTGTTTGATGATGCATGATTCCGGGATAGAATCATCCTAAGGGGGAGAGAATTGTAATGCCCGTGTTTCGGGGCTAAGCATTAGTAGATGATGTAATAATGTATGTCTACCAATGTAACTCATTTTGAAATAATAAAGATGAATTATTTGAGTATTATGTGAATTATGTGAATTTATGTGCTTTATACTTAATTATAATTATAAAAGTATAATAAAGAAAGGATAAAAATAAGCATCAAAATTAAAGTGTGAGATAAATCTGATATCTATACATAAAGTTGTAGTGGTCGAAATAAAGATTCCGGTATATAAAGAACGCCGAAATCTGAGTTATAACGAATAAGTTATGACATATCGAAGTTTCGCGAAAAAACTGGCACGACATGGAGGACGTAAATAGTGATAGATTGATTTTTAGCCTTATCAATCTAAAAAAAGTCATAGTGTTCATTAAACTGAGAGCATACATTAAAAGAACGCCCAAATCTGATTTTGTATGAGGAAGTTATGATTTTTCTAAGTTTCGAGTCAGCAGTACATAGCCCGAAGTCTGAATATTTGATCGAGCGACTTTTGGATGACACAACCTAAATGAGAATCGAAGGTCTCATTAATATAAGCGTAACGATAAAAAGATAGATGAAAGCGGACGTTGGATGAAGAAGTTATGAATATTTAACGGACCAATCCTGTCCCGACCTGTTAAAAAATAAAATTTTAAAAATAAATTCAAAATTAGCCAACAGTGTCTAAACGAAAGTTGTAGAGTACGATCCCGCCTACGTGTGGATATAAAGAATGTCGAAAACGGATCTCATATGCGAGAGATATGAATTTTTAAAGTTGAGGCTCAGATTTTCTAAATTGATGCGAAATTGATGACGTAGCCGCATCTGGGCCGTTGCTTGCTGATCACGGATAGCCTTCAGGTTCGGACACCTGGCCTCGCTACGCCCCGCGTTCAAAAGGAGCACCCAGCGTCCAAGAACGCCCCACATCCGATTTTGGTTACACCCAATGAATAAGCTTTCCTCGGTCCACATTGAGCCATGATGCACCACCAGCGAGGCAACACCTCAACGTACGTGTTACACCCCTGAACCGTCAGAAAACAACGGCGAAAACGTCCGGGGGCAGGTGATGACATGTGTAGTATCACAACAATTGTATCATAGCAATCAAAGTAAACACAACCATTACATTACTATATGATTATCTACATATGTTTGAAAACATTGTTTGTACATAACAGTATATAACAAAAGTAAAAGACATGACTCCAAAATGCTCCATCTTCTTCAAAAGTTGGCAAGAGTACCTATCTATTGTTTCCTTAAGAATACAAGCATTTTGAAAGAGTATCAACATAAAGCTGGTGAGTTCATAAGTATTTAGTTTTGGTGAAAAAATGTTTCTTTGATCCCTTGAAAAGTGTTTCCCAAGAAAAATCCTATATTTTCTTATAGAAAGTATGTTTGAACATCCGTTAGTTACTTGTTGAACAATCTGTTTATGAAAAGTCGAGTTATCTCGGGAAAATCCCATATTTTCCCTAAAAGTTGAGGGTTGGTTATCTGTTCTACTATGAGGTGTACAAGTATCTACCATACTTATATCGTTAGACTTAGTTTTCTTGAAAACCCATGTTTGCTCCCTATGAGGTGTATTAGCCTTATTACATAAATAAAACTAATAAATATGTGGTGAACTAAATCCTAAGGGTATTATTAATACCCTCTAGTAATCAAATCGGTTATTACTTTGAGGTTAGTTCACTTGTTTCATTATTACAAAAGTAATTTACTGTTATCTAGGTTGCGAGTGTCATAACCATACTTAGACTTGGTATGGCATCTAACGGGACCGGTATCTTTTTATGACTTTGTTACCCATGGAACTTTCGGTCCAATTGTAGCTAGCAGTAAGGTGCGGGATAGTCGGTCCTGTATAGATTGATACACAATAGTCATGCTCTTCCTACAAGAAATTATGGTTACAAGTGCTAATCCTACACCCTGATTCTGAGGGGGTGTTACCAAGGACGTGTCTCCAACTTTAGACTAACCAATTTACAAGTAAAAATTCTGAAAATCCTGTTTATGGTTTGCATGAATCCTTTATAAAATAACATATTTTACGATATGATTCACGAGGTTATTGCCTTAGTTTTGAAAACTGTTTCTACGAGTTGATTTCTTAATCGTTTGGTAAAACTGTTTTCCGTGTTAAAAGCATACTGAACATATAATTATATTAAACAAATAATATATTTTGAGCATAGATTTCCTTGTACTTTTTCTTGCATCCCCCCCCCCCCCCCCCCCCTTGAAAACATGAAAAACTCGAAAAAGCATAAGGGTATGAACTCACTGATTGACGTAAGGTTCGAATGTACGTTTGTAACGCCTCCGTTTCCAGGCTAGGCATTATCATTGATGTAATAGTCTAGGTTAACCCTTGTAACTCTTTTTGAAGTATTATTGATGAAATATTTGAGTATTATGTGAATTATGTGTTTATTTTCTTAATTATTCTAATTTAATGAATTAAGAATAAAATAAGCGTCAAATTTGAAATGTGGGATAATCCCAATATCGTAGTGGTCGAAACAAGGATTCCAAAGATATAAAGAATGCCGAAATCTGAGTTATAACGAAGAAGTTATGACTTGTCGAAGTTTCACCACAGAACCGACAAACGCTGAATGACGTAAAAAGTGAAATTTACGTTAGAGCAATGTTTAGCCTTAGTGATCTAAATGAAAGTCGTATAGTTCGTTAAACCGAGAGCGTGCATAAAAAGAACGCCAAAATCTGACTTCGTATGAGGAAGTTATGATTTTTCGAAGTTTCGACTTAGCAGTATGCAACCCGAATACTCGATTTGAGATCGAGTGGTTTTTAGCCGAAACAATCTAAATGAGAATCGAAGGTCTCATTAATAGTAGTAAAACGATAAAAAGATAGGAGAAAACGGACGTCAGATGAAGAAGTTATGAATTTATAACGGAGTTTTCCTGTCCCGGCCTACTAAAAATAAATAATAAAAATAAAATCAAAATTTGCCAACAGAGTCTAAACGAAAGTTTTAGAGCGTAGTCTCACCTACGCGGGGATATAAAGAACGTCGAAAACGGATTTCGTATTAGGAAGATATGAATTTTTGAAGTTTATTAAATATTTTCGACATTTAATTTAAATATAAATTCGATATTATCCGGAAGGGGGGGGGGGGGGGGGAGGGAGTCAGCGTTCTTATCCCCATTACGCCCAGCGTAGTTTAGAATTACGCCTAGCGTAATTCGGGCTTCCAGCCCCTATAAAAGGAGGTCGAAGCTGCCTTATTCCTTTGCTCATTTCTCTTCTTTTTCTCGCGTTTTTGCATCGTTTTTCGTGCAAAAATTATCCCGAAGCCCTGGTATGATTCTCGAGCCCCGAAGCAAGTCTCGAAGCCCTGAAGATCCTGAGAAGTGCGATTCCCGAGCCGAAGCTCTGCCCGCGAGGAGTCCGGTTTTTGTGAAGATCTTCCAGATCTGCCGAAGAATACTACTTCTACAAGTCGTAGTGTTGTCCGATCATCTTCTAATCAAGTGAGTGTGTGGTTACTTTCTTCTAACGCCTAATTATGAAGTATTTTACACGAAATACGTGTTATGTGTATATTTTGTGTTATATGTGTGAATGTATATTCACTTTCTTCTATGTCATAGGTACGATTTATTCTTAATGAAATACGTGTTATGTATATGTGTCTCATCTGTTGTTTTGGAATATGTATTGAATGAGAATGCTATACAGGTTTTAAACTACGTATAAAAATATATATTTTTATCTACTAATATATCATGTAGAACATGGGTAGATAGTTAACGTGTGATAAACAGATGAGAGGCCTCAATGTTGTTTTTGATTCAGTCATCTAGCAGAGTTTAGATGACGACCACAGACTTTTCTAGACAGTCCTGTGGAACGCTAGTAGGTTCGCCACCTGTAGGTGTTAATGAACTTTGGGTGTTCATTCGTTGTACTCCATCCCCCTCATGGTTGCCTTATTTGACATATATTGCCAGGAAACCCCTGAATGCATGTGTTGTCGCCCCGATGAAATATTCTAAGACTATGTCCCTTGTGTTAGTTGTTTTAGGGACGTAAAGTGAGTAACGGGAATGGATAATTGGGTTATTGTTGATTGGTGGAAATAAATATAATTATTTATTATGGGTTGAAAACCCTATATGCTCACCAGGCTCCCAAGCCTGACCCACTCAGTTGTATTTGTATTACAGGAAGTGGCGCAAGGGCATAAGATGGATGAACCATCAAGTTGTTTTGTTTACAAGTCTGTATATGTATATATTTGTTGAATGACTTGTAATGTTATCGTTTATGCTTTATGGTTTGTATCGGAACATGACATCCTGATTTTTGATTATATAATGAAAATACATTTCTTTTATGAAATGCTTTGGTATTTTATCACATTTTGTTTTTGGGAACAAATTCCGCAACTCTTTCAAATCAAAAGGATTTACTTTGAAATTATTTTAAAAGCATAAATGAAAATCGGTCTTTTCTGGCTGAGATTTTGGGGATGTCACAGTTGGTATCAGAGCATCAGTTTAAGCGAACTAGGAATTTGTAGGATTTCTGGACTTAAACTTAGAATGCTAAGTGAAGTTTTGAGATATGTGCCTGTTATGTTTTAGACACGAGCACTAGTTTATTTTAGGAAAGTTTCCTAAAATACTTTTATGTGCTAAATGTTATATGTTGCCATATATGATATTATTTGTTCGGATCTATGGTCTGTTGCCGACCGGATCTAGAAACCTTATGTGTGTAGGATTCTAAGCGTATGTCTACGAATTTAGAACTAGCATGTAAACGTTTCGGGGTGATAAGGATGATTTTTGAATATATATCGTGAATAAGGATCTAATTTCACCTTATTTGGTGTGTAGATCAAAAATGGTGAGAACAAGAAGTGGAGTTGGAAATGCTGATGAAAACAGGAATCAACCACCAGTGATTGAACAATTACCTGTTGTAGCTGCAGCACCGGAGCCAATAACAATGGATGGTGTACAAATGATGATTCAAACAATGTTGGATCGTCAAATGGAGGAGACTAGGCGGTTGCTTCAACAGAATTGTGAAGAACTATCAGTTCATGTGGAAGAGCCCAAATTAAATGAAGGGCACTCGGAAGGTGGAAACTTCAGCGGGTTTGTTGGTCAAGCTAACCCACCGATAGTTAGGCAAAACAACCATGATGAAAGGAATGATGGAATGGGATGCAAGTACAAGGACTTTCTAACTTGCAAACCATCGACCTTCACTGGAAAGGAGGACCCGATCGGAGTGATGGATTGGATCTCCGAAATGGAGTTAGCCTTTATGACTTGTGGCTGCAGAGGCAAGTTGCAGACGACGTTCGTAGTACATCAGTTCCGAGGTGGATCCGTTTGTTGGTGGAACACTCTAGGGAAGACTTTAAGCCCTAATGAGCCACTGCATTTGACATGGGCAGAATTCTTGGTGCAGTTCAATCGCAAGTTCTGCTCGGCTCAAAATCTGTTAGAACTAGAGAACAAGTTTCTGACATTGATGAAAGGCAGCATGTCAGTTGATGAATACACTAATAACTTTACAGATAATATGGAGTTTTCTTTGCGCATCGTTCCAGATGAGCTGACAATGGTTGACCGGTATGCAAAGGGACTCTCATGGGAGTACGCACTGCCAATTCGTCAGGCACCTACTCTAGACGCAGCTATTTGGGCTGCTAAGTCTGTTGAGAACATGATTAAGGGGAGAACCACCGACAAGCTTGAGGTTGGTGAGAAGAGAAAGTTTAAGGGAACATCTGGTTCCGGTAATAGAAGCAAATTTTTGAAATCTGATTCGAAAAAGTTTGGAGGAAAAGGAGGCGAAGCGAAATGGTGTGATAAGTGTAAGAAAAAGCACTTTGGGAAGTGTAGTGAAGATGTAACCTGCTAGAATTGTGGAAAAATTGGGCATTTTGCCAATGAGTGTCCTTCCAACAAAAGGATGTGTTTTGGTTGCAATGAAGAGGGGCACATTTTGAGAGACTGATTGAAGAAGAAGGAGGCAGCTAAGCCCAACATTCCACCAAAGCCGAAGGCGAGAGCCTGCCAAATGACACTTGAGGCTGCTAAAGATGAAGTTGATGTCGCTTCAGGTACCTTTCTTGTTAACAAACTACCTGCTCAAATTTTGTTTGATTCTGGAGCCAACTACTCCTTTATTTCGCATGAGTTTGGTAGAAAACTAGCTTTGCCTGTTGATAGACTAGATAATGCTTTATTAGTTGAAGTTGCTAGTGGCAAGTTCGTATTAGCCATCGTATGAAAAACATCTTAATCGACTTGAATGGGAATAAATTTCACGATGAATTATTGCCTATCGAACTTAATGGTTTCTACATAGTTTTGGGAATAGATTGGCTTAGCGCCAATGACGCCAAGATATTGTGCAAGAAGAAGATAGTTATAGTAAACCCGCCTGGGAAAGATTCGTTTATGGTGTATGGGGACAAATGTAGAGTAAATTCTGTAATCATTTCTCTAATGAAAGCCAGAAAGTGTTTGACCAAGGGATGTACATCATACTTAGCATTCGTGATTGATGCTAAGAAGGAAAAGAAGGTGATGCAGAGCATTCCAGTGGTGTGTGATTATCCGGAAGTATTTCCTGAAGATCTTCCTGGATTACCACGTGATAGACAAGTGGAGTTCAGAATAGACTTGTTACCAGGGACCACGCCAATAGCAAAAGCACCTTATCGATTAGCACTGACAGAGATGAAGGAGCTAATGATGCAACTTTAGGAGTTATTGGAAAAAGGTTTCATTAGACCTAGTTCATCACCGTGGGGAGCTTCGATGTTATTTGTGAAGAAGAAAGATGGAAGTATGAGAATCTACATCGATTACAGAGAGCTGAACAAGGCAACAATAAAGAATAGATACCCGTTGCCAAGGATTGATGACCTGTTTCATCAATTGCAAGGTTCGAGCTATTTCTCAAAGATCGATTTTAGGCCAGGATATCATCAGCTAAAAGTAAGAGAACAAGATATTGAGAAGACTGCATTCAGAACTAGATATGGACACTACGAGTTCTTGGTTACGTCGTTTGGACTAACCAATGCTCCAGTAGCATTCATGGATCTGATGAATAGGGTTTGTAATCCGTTCCTTGATAAATCTGTGATAGTGTTCATAGATGACATTCTGATTTATTCGAAAAACCAAGAGGAGCATGGCAGACACTTGCGAGAAGTGTTAGAAGTCTTGAAGAAGGAGAAGTTGTATTCAAAGTTCTCCAAATGTGATTTTTGGATTCGAGAAGTCCAATTCTTGGGTCACGTGGTTAACCAAGAAGGGATAATAGTTGATCCAGCAAAGATTGAAGCTGTGATGAAGTGGGAACAACCGAAAAGTCCCACGGAGATCCGAAGCTTTTTAGGATTAGCCGGATATTACCGAAGGTTTATCCAAGGCTTTTCTTCGATTGCTACTCCATTAACAGCTTTGACCCAAAAAGGAGCTACTTTTTCTTGGAATGATAAGCATAAAGAAGCATTCGAGAAGCTAAAGAAGAAGCTATGCGAGGTACCAATACTTTCTCTACCCGATGGAGTTGAAGACTTCGTTGTTTATAGCGATGCGTCTGGGGTTGAATTGGGTTGTGTTTTGACCCAAAGAGAAAAGGTGATAGCATATGCATCTCGACAACTAAAGGAGCATTAAAAGAATTACCCGACCCATGATTTAGAGTTGGCAGCGGTAGTTTTCGCTCTGAAAATATGGAGGCATTACCTCTATGGCACGAAGTGAAAACTTTTCACTCATCATAAGAGTCTCTAATATCTCTTTAATCATAAAGAATTGAATATGAGGCAACGACGCTGGCTAGAGTTACTCAACGACTACGACTGTGAGATACTTTACCATCCCGGTAAAGCTAATGTTGTTGTTGATGCTCTCAGTCGGAAAGTCAATGTTGAGAGGAAAAGGCCAAGAGCATTGAGAATAGAAGTTGTCTCGATAATTGTGGAGAGTATGAAGAAAGCTCAAGAGGAAGCTTCTCAGAAGAATGACCGGAAGGAGGAATGTTTGGGCAAAACGTTGGTGTTTGGTACAAACGGTCATGGACTGAAGGTATTCCAAGATCGTATTTGGGTACCTAAGTCAGGAGGAATAAGAGATCTTCTGATGGAAGAAGCTCACAAAACCATGTATTCGATTCATCCTGGTAGAACTAAAATGTATAGGGACCTGAAACCCTACTACTGGTGGCCAACGATGAAGCTTGATGTTGCAAAGTATGTGGCTGAGTGTGTGACTTGTGCGAGAGTCAAGACACAACATCAACCATATGGGAGTTTAGAGCCTTTACCCGTGCCTATGGGTAAGTGGGAAGACATTGTGATGGATTTTGTCACTAAACTACCCAGAACAAAGAATGGTCACGACATGATTTGGGTGGTCGTTGATCGATTCACTAAGAGTGGGCATTTCATAGCAGCCAATGAGAAATTGTCTATGGAGAAGCTCGCGAATTCTTATGTGAAGGAAATTGTGAGGCTTCACGGTGTTCCTTTAACGATTGTGTCAGATTGTGATAGCTGTTTCACCTCAAGATTTTGGAAAACTCTACAAAAGGAAATGGGTACCAAGTTATGTTTAAGTACAACTTACGACCTGCAGACTGATGGTCAGAGTGAAAGAACAATACAAACACTTGAAGATATGCTAAGAACATGTACCCTAGAATTACTAGGTAATTGGGATGAACATTTACCTTTGGTAGAATTTTCCTACAACAATAGTTTCCACTCGAGCATAAATATGGCACATTATCAAGCTTTGAACGGACAAAAGTGTCGTGCGCCGTCTTGTTGGCTTGAGGCTGGGGAAAAACAGTTTATGGGTCCCGAGATGGTCCATCAAACTGCTGAGAAGTTGAAAGTGACCAGGGAAAGAATGTTAGCAGCTCAGGATCGTCAAAAGAGCTATGCTGACAAGAAGCGAAGACCGATGACTTTTGAGGTTGGAGATTCGGTTTTGCTTAAAGTCTCACCGTGGAAGGGACTTATAAGATTTGGTAAAAGGGGAAAGTTGAGTCCAAGGTTTATTGGACCGTTTAAAGTTCTTCAAAGGGCTGGGAACCAAACTTACAAGCTCGAATTACCCGAAGAACTGAATGGAATTCACAACACTTTTCATGTGTGTTATTTGAGGAAGTTCACAGGAGAAGTTCCTGATATAATTTCAATTTCTGAATTGAGAATTAATGAAAACAAGAGGTTAATTGAAGAACCAGAGGCAATTGTTGACCAAAAGACTAAGAAGCTTCGACACAAGATGGTCGAATTAGTGCTTGTCCGTTGGAAACATTCGACTGGGCCAAATCTCACGTGGGAAACGGAGAGTGATATGTTTAGTCGCTATCCGCATTTGTTTTTTGATGTGTGATTCCGGGGACGAAATCATCCTAAAGGGGAGAGAATTGTAATGCCCGCGTTTCCAGGCTAGGCATTATCATTGATGTAATAATCTAGGTTAACCCTTGTAACTCTTTTTGAAGTATTATTGATGAAATATTTGAGTATTATGTGAATTATGTGTTTATTTTCTTAATTATTATAATTTAATGAGTTAAGAATAAAATAAGCGTCAAATTTGAAATGTGGGATAATCCCAATATCTTTGCATAAAGATGTAGTGGTCGAAACAAGGATTCCGAAGATATTAAGAATGCCGAAATCCGAGTTATAACGAAGAAGTTATGACCTGTCGAAGTTTCGCGACAGAATCGACAAACGCTGAATGACGTAAAAAGTGAAATTTACGTTAGAGCAATATTTAGCCTTAGTGTTCTAAATGAAAGTCGTAGAGTTCGTTAAACCAAGAGCGTGCATAAAAAGAACGCCAAAATCTGATTTCGTATGAGGAAGTTATGAGTTTTCGAAGTTTCGACTTAGCAGTATGCAGCACGAATACTTGATTTGAGATCGAGTGATTTTTAGCCGAAACAATCTAAATGAGAATTGAAGGTCTCGTTAATAGTAGTAAAACAATAAAAAGATAGGCGAAAACGGACGTCAGACGAAGAAGTTATGAATTTATAACGGAGTTTTCCTGTCCCGGCCTACTAAATATAAATAATAGAAATAAAGTCAAAATTAGCCGACGGAGTCTAAACGAAAGTTGTAGAGCGTAGTCTCACCTACGCGGGGATATAAAGAACGTCGAAAACGGAGATCATATTAGGAAGATATGAATTTTTGAAGTTTATTAAATATTATCGATATTTAATTTAAATATAAATTCGATATTATCCGAAAGGGGGGGGGGGGGGGGAGTCAGCGTTCTTATCCCCATTACGCCCAGCGTAATTTAGAATTACGCCCAGCGTAATTTAGAATTACGCCTAGTGTAATTCGGGCTTCCATCCCCCTATAAAAGGAGGTTGAGGATGCCTTATTCCTTTGCTCATTTCTCTTCTTTTTCTCGTGTTTTTGCATCATTTTTCGTGCAACAATTATCCCGAAGCCACGATATCATTCTCGAGCCCCGAAGCAAGTCCCGAACCCCCGAAGATCCCGAGAAGTGTGATTCCCGAGCTGAAGCTCTGCCTGCGAGGAGTCCGGTTTTTGTGAAGATCTTCCAGATCTGCCGAAGAATACTACTTCTACAAGTCGTAGTGCTGTCCGATCATCTTCTAGTCAAGTGAGTGTGTGGTTAGTTTCTTCTAACGCATAATTATGAAGTATTTTATACGAAATACGTGTTATATGTATATTTTGTGTTATATGTGTGAATGTATATTCACTTTCTTGTATCTCATAGATACGATTTATTCTCTATGAAATACGTGTTATGTGTATGTGTCTCATCTGTTGTTTTGGAATATGTATTGAATGAGAATGCTATACATGTTTTAAACTACATATAAAAATATATATTTTTATCTACTAATATGTCGGGTAGAACATGGGTAGATAGTTGACGTGTGATAAACAGATGAGAGGCCTCGATGTTGTTTTTGATTCAGTCATCTAGCGGAGTTTAGATGACGACCACAAACTTTTCTAGACAGTCATGTGGAACTCTAGCAGGTTCGCCACCTGTAGGTGTTAATGAACTTGGGTGTTCATTCGCTGTACTCCATCCCCCTCATGGTTGCCTTATTTGACATATATTGCTGGGAAACCCCCGAATGCATGTGTTGTCGCCCCGATGAAATATTCTAAGACTAGGTCCCTTGTGTTAGTTGTTTTAGGGATGTAAAGTGAGAATAACGGGAATGGGTAATTGGGTTATTGTTGATTGGTGGAATTAAATATAATTATTTATTGTGGGTTGAAAACCCTATATGCTCACCAGGCTCCCAAGCCTAACCCACTCAGTTTTATTTGTATTAAAGGAAGTGGCGCAAGGGCATAAGATGGATGAACCATCAAGTTGTTTTGTTTACAAGTCTATATATGTATATATTTGTTGAATGACTTGTAATGTTATCGTTTATGCTTTATGGTCTGTATCGGAACACGACATCCCGAGTTTTTATTATATAATGAAAATACATTTCTTTTATGAAATGCTTTGGTAAATATTATTTTATCACATTTTGTTTTTGGGAACAAATTCCGCAACTCTTTCAAATCAAAAGGATTTACTCTGAAGTTATTTTAAAAGCATAAATGAAAATCGGTCTTTTCTGGCCGAGATTTTGGGGATGTCACATCGTTCGGTGTAGATGCTAAGTGTCAACCGATGTTTCGTATGCAAGTGGATCCTATTAACATATAATAACACATATATGTATTATATTAGGGTGTTTCATGACTAAACATGACGGGAAATCACCCTAAGGACCTGGAAATGCTTGAACTAAGTGCCACAACCATAAATGATCGAACGAGGGAGGTGTATGGTGTCAAAATCAAGGGTTTTGCCTGTGTGCGGCCAGAGTGTGTGGCCAAGATATGTATGCGGCTACACACATGAGTGTGCAGCCGTACAGAGTGTGTGTGCAGCCGTACATAGGGGTGTGCGGCCGTACACTCTTCATTAATGCTCAAAAAGTCGATTTTTAGGTGTTTTAAGGCTCAAACCAAGTCCAACTAGAAGATAGGGGGGCCAAACTCTCACTTTGGAGGGTCTTTAAGGTGTGTACGGTCACCTTATGAAGGTGTGCGGTCGTACACCTTCAAGGGATGAAGAACACGAAGAACATGAAGAGTTTAGGATTAGATCAAGATGTCTTACCAGTATAACAAGTTAAATGATGGAGTGCTTCATGTTTTTGAGGCCTTTGGAGTGTTCTTGGATGAAAATTCTAGAGAGAGAAACCAGAGAGAGAAAGTAGATTGCAGCCAAAGAAAAGAATGAGTGAAGGGGGTCACCCTTAATATATAGAGGTGAGTGTGTGGCTGGGGGGTGGGTGTGCGGCCGTACACACCTCTCAAGAGGATGTATGGCCCGGTTGTGTCCCTATACGACTTGTTGACTCATTCCCGGCTGTACTCAAGCTGTGTAAGAATAATTGATGTGCTCGCAGGACAAGTCATAACATCAGTAACCATATCGTAGTTTCCATCTACTAGCAATGATTTAAAGGATGTTACCTAGCATGAGGACAGTGCACAAGATTTAAAGTCTTCTAGGGGTGCTTTGTATGTGAAGTCACTAAGAATATGAAAGCTGCATTTGGTTAAAATGAGTAATCAAGTGGTGGAGTAAGTATACAAGGCTGACATACGAAGTGCGGTCACAATGATGTCTAGAGCATAACTTGAGGATATGATATGAAATAAGATGATGCAATGACTTAGAGATTACGATGATGAAATCTTTTTAAGGATGATAGATTTGTAACGACCCTATATATATATATATATATATATATATATATATATATATATATATATATATATACAGAGAGAGAGAGAGAGAAAGAGGTCAATTCAATTGAGAAAATAAAAAGGTTGAGAATAGGGAAATCATTCTCAGCCACTCATTTAATTAGTCTCTAAACATAAAGGACACGGTGACAAACTTGTAAATATGATATATAGCCTTCAATCATAAATACGTAAGTGTGGAGAATTAGATAACAATTAAAATTCATTCGTTTTATGCTCTTTGAATCCAACCTTCAAATCTGCTTGAATACGAACATATCTTCAACATCTATGATTAATTATACTCTCAGCTTCATTGGAACAACATCATCGATAATCAACAAAAAATTCAATTCGTATCATTCATTCAACATCGTTCATCAAATAAAACATCGAAATTAAGGTTAGAAAAACATCAAATCATTTTTTGTTTGAAAATTTTCATATATTTCTCTACCAATCTACTATTTTGTAAGATTTAAATAGTCAAAATATCATATTTATCACATTTTAAAAAAAAAAGTTAGCTTGTATGCACTCCAACTGTTTGATGAAATGCATAAACTAAATTACCACGTTATATTCATATATGAATATGTTTTCTCACCTGAATCAATATGTGATTATTAAAACATAAAACAAATACAAGTCTGTATGTTATTCATATGTGAATAAAATATAAAAATTATATATATTTCAGAAAACACCTTGTATATTCATATATGAATATACTATGCAATATTCACATATGAATATACCAACTATTATTCATAAGTGAATACACGATCTAATATTCACAAGGTAATATACTATGTACTATTCTTATGTGATATACCATGTAATACTATATAATATTCACATATGAAAATATCATATAATAATCATAAGTGAATATATCATCTAACATTCACAAGTGAATATACTATGTTTAGTATATGGTATATTAATACATGAATGATACTTAAATTGTAAAAAAAATTAATCATAGTTTTTATTCATAAGTGAATAACGAATGTACTGTAGTAAAAACCTGATTCATTTTTATTCACTTATTAATAACGATAGCTGAAAATATAAAAAAAATAATTTTTTTATTTTATCTTAAAACTATATCAATATAGATGTCTATTTGTAGAGAATAAAAAATCCTGAATTTTGGTATATTTAAAATCATTTTTCGATAAAAATAGCTTCTTAAAAATTAAAAAAAAAACGAAAAAATTATGTTTTTGTATATATTAAGGTAATGATTAGCATAGTTTAAGGAAACATGTTTTGTTGGAAAACACATGTGCATTCCTTTCCCATTTCCGCTGGTACGTTCGAGGCTTTTGCGGAAAAAATAAACGATTAACTGAGAATAATTCCCCCATTCTCAACGTTTTTTTCTTCTCAATTGAACCCTCCTCTCTGTCTCTCTCTCTCTATATCTATATATATATATATATATATATATATATATATATATGTATATATATATATATATATATATATATATATATATATATATATTGTAACACTTGGTTCCTGGTACGTACTCCTTGCTATTTACGTTTTAAAATAATGCATTTTTGCCTTGGACTCGGCGAGTTGATGGGCCAACTCGCCGAGTAGGAGTGGGATAAGGCGCGAGGATTGAACTTTGGACTCGGCGAGTAGAACTTGTTAGGCCAAAAGCCCTAATCCGGGTGTGTGCACCCTATTTAAACGCTCTAACTTGGCCTCCTTTGTCCCTAACACTTCCAGAGAGTTGTAGAGCGAAAACCTAGCCCCATATTGTTCTTAAGAGTGTTTTTGGCTTCGTGAAGAAGGTTTGGAGCTTAGAAGAAGAAAGAAGAGGTTAAAGTGTGCAAGGAAGGGAGATAGATCCAAAATCTACACTGTGAGGAGCTTCCATTCAGGTAGAAAAGTTCTTACCTTGATCACTAGTTCATTAGATCCCCTTTTTGTCCCAAATTAGTGGTTTTCAAGCCCTAAAACCTCAAGCTCTATGTGTTAATGCTCTATGTTCTGAAAGGACTCCAGATTTGGACCTTATGGGCGTATTAGAAGTATAAAGTTTCTGTGGTTAAAATGATTGAGATCCCTATTGAGTGTAGGACCTCATTAAGATCTTAGTTTTTCCTTTTTGAGCTTATAGGTCCATGCATGCACGTAAAGTTTGCAACATTACGTGATAAGCAAGCTCAAGGAACATGGATCTATGGTTTGGAAGCGTTGTATGTCTCAGATTGGGTCTGTATGGGAGATGGGTCACAGGGACCCGGCGAGTCACAAAGAGGAACTCGACGAGTTCTATGAAGGTGGCCTTAGGCTCGGCGAGTTGGATGAACAACTCGACGAGTCATATGAATATTACCTGGAACTCGACGAGTTATTCTTCAAACTCGGCGAGTTGTTCTTGGACTCGGCGAGTCGAATCACGAGTCGGTTCTATAGTCCCAAGTAGTGAGTTAAGGGTGACTCAGTGAGTGGGAAGAGGGACTTGGCGTGCAAGACCGGGAAAGTGGGAGAAGGACTCGGTGAGTCGGTGCCATGACTCGGTGACTCCAATCAACTGGAAGTTGACCTTGACCAAGGAGTTGACCTTGGACCAGGGCCGGGTCACTTTTTTGACCTAAGGGTGTGTATGAGAGGATAACCTATGTTTATGATTCATATCAGGAGGATTTGCGACTCAGCAGTCAGGCGCTTAGCAAGCAGACTTCAGCAGCTACTTTCGAGGTGAGTTAGCTTCCAATAGCGGTGGGTCTAAGGATACAATGCTGGCCCACCAGTAGGAGATGTATGATAGATGATTGTCTTTGTGATATCATCTAGGTTTGGTACTACCTGATATGTTATATGCTAGCATGATATGTTTTATGTGATAGTAGTAGAGTTCGGTTGTTAGGACCGAAGGTTAGTCAGACACCCCAGGTATTTCTGACAGTATGTGATGATATGTTTGCCTGCTGGCTTGTTATGTTATATGCGATAGAGGTAGTAGGAGGGGACCAGTCCCCGAGTTTGGTTGTTAGGACCGAAGGGTAGCTCAGGCACCCCAGATATGTCTGGTAATATGTTTATGTTATGTTATGTGTGATATTAGTAGTAGGGGTGAAATAGTCCCCGAGGTTCAGTTGTTGGACCGAATGGTAGTCAGCACCCCAGAACGGATTGACATGGGTAGTCAGCACCCCAGAATGGCGTGACACGGGTAGGTCGGCACCCTAGAATGGCCGTACCGGGTAGGTCGGGCACCCCAGAATTGCCTGGCGGTATGTATGCTATGTGATTATATGGTATGTGGTACAGTGGGGGAAATCACTAGGCTTCGTGCTTACAGTTTTCAGTTGTTGTTTCAGGTGCCTCTTCTATCAAGGGGAAGGAGCTGGCGCGGTAGCGGCGCATCACACACGCTCTTTTGATTTCCGTACCAAGAGTCATTCTGGGATTTTGTACTCTGACATTTTCATGTTTTATGTTTTGGTTTACGGCCACGAGACATGTTTTGTCAAATATTATGATCGTGTAATATTTGTTACAAACGCTTTTTCAAATCGCTTAATTAAAAACGAAATCTTTGGCCCGTATTTTTGGGATGTTACTGTTGGGTTTTGAGCATTCTAACACTTCCTAAGTGTACGTGCAACCCTAATAACCTTGGATCTATGTTTGTCTAATTATCATGCAAAGTTGAATTCCAAGGCTATATTCCTATCTAGCATACATGGGGAACAATTTTAACTTGAATGATAGATAGAATAACTTACCTTGTTGTTGCTTATGTTCCTTGAAACCTTATGAGCCTAGCACCCCAAGTGTGATGCCTCAAATGCTTCACACAACACCAAATGCTCTTGGAAAGACTTTTGAGAAAATGCACACTACTTGAAATCGGCCTAGCCCTCTTATTTCACATGTGTAGCCGATTTTGGTGGAGAATATGATTCTTATATAGTGTTGACACATCTAGGGTTACACCATGTAAACCCTAATGTGTCATGACTCTTCATTTCCATGACCCATGGGTTTGTAACTCCCATGGAGCATCCATGGAGCATCCTATGGGTGGAACCCAACTTGATAATCCATGGAGCCTCTTAGCCCACTATACAAGATATGGATGATTTACATAATCAACCCATATATTTAATTAGTTATCTTTTGATCACTTAATTAATTCTAAATTAATTCTTGATCAAACTAATCAAATAATATTATTAATATATAAGAACTTATAATATATAATAATCTCCAAGTGTTATTTCTCTCATTTAATCTATCCAATTGCATGGTGCCATGCAACCCAAATGGACCATGCCGGGTCGGGTCAAGTACATACCAGAAATAGTTATGGACTTAGACACCTTATCCAATAGTCTCCACTTGGATAAGTCTAATAACTATTACTGCAAGTATGACTTCAGCAACCGATCGGCAATCGTAGCTCTTTTCAAGGTTTCTCGGAACTGAGAAGATGATGGTACACCATTTAAGATAAGTGATCGTATAATCCTCTGTTCTAGATATCAATCGGACAAATACATGGAACAATGTCTTACTTATTGTCCAACAGTTTGTTTCCCGATTTCCGATTTGTTTGACAAAGAACTTAATTGAACACATCAACTTAGTTCTGACCGGGCCCGGTACATAGGTCAAAACAAAATCATCGAGGGGCCCAGATATCAGCTTCTAATCCAAGAAGGAACAGATAAACTTCGACTCATATGTTTGTTCTACCACTCATTGAATTACACACAAGAGCACGATTTATAACATCGAGTTATCAATGCGTTTTCGTACAATCAATGCATAACCAACTTGTAAGTAACAAATCATATCTCTAGGTTTGAAGACTTATATGATATTACTGTCTCACGATCACTCGAGATAGAATTTGATGAGATTAAACTAACCTTTAATCTGTAAAGATCGATTAGATCTTGAACAAGTATATAAACATAAAACAGTATGAACGCAATAATAAGATCAAGTCAAGATGGAATCAAACGTGTCGAATGATTAAACAAAATCCTCAGAAGAGCTCGATTAAGAACATCAACTGTAGAGGATTGGAAGGTTACAAGAATGAATAAAGAAACCTGTTATCGTCTAGATGAATCGCTATTTTTCAGATCTCTAAAAACCTTAACCCTAATATGCATGCAAGCGTAAACTTATATACAAAACATAAAAGGTTCTCGGTTGGATAGGCCCAAACCGGAATACAAAATAACTTGTGCTATTGAGCCCAAAAAGACGCAATCTTCAAAATAATCTTCAGCCCAACAATCTCCCCCTCTGCGTCAATTTGGAGCGAGACCTTCACTAGTTACTTGGGCCAGCAGCTGAAGCAGGTACCTTCTTCTTCACGGTGCTAAACAGACATTTGGTTATGGAGAGAATGGTCTGTCTAAACCGGATGTACCAAGAGATCATATCATTAAAGTACTTGATGTCATCAGCCGTGTTCTCTTTAGACCGTTTGATAATGAATAACACATGCTCTAAACAAGTTGTGGTCTAAAGGTGCTTGTCAGCTAAAGCGAAGAGACATTTCTGTCCTTCCGCTCTAGTGAACATAACCGAGTTGCGTCTCGGGTCGATCCTGCCCAGTTGCATTTGGTTGAGATCACTGGCCGATCCCACAGGAGCAATCTTTGGTTTCTTCTTGAAGACTGTGGCGACCTCCTGATCCATTAGGGTAACCTCCATGATGTAGCAGGCTAACATCCTTTTGACATGGTCTAGAATGGGACCATATTCGGCTTCATTAGTCAAAAGGATATTATACAGGACAATCCAATCATGAGGATTTAGATTCGGTAGATCTGCCAGGGAGATAATATGAGCAGTTCTTGCAGATCCCCGAATCAACTTGAACCGAACGTTTATAAAACGACCTTCGGTATAAGGTTTCAGCACCCGAACGTTTACAATCTTCTGGGCGCTCCAAGTAAGGAATTGTGGACGATCTGCCGCCAGATAGAAGTCGATGAGCTCCCTGTCAAGCTCAGCATTCGGGTGAGGGACTTCAAAGATGTTTGAGAAGACGTAGAAGATGAACGCCTTTCGAGTCAGCGGCATATCGAACTGCGAATCGATAGTGTTGTTGCAGTCGAATGAGATAACCGGCTCGAGCCATAAAATGCTAGGAGTTTCTATGGCCTCTTTAATCAAACGTTCCCTGGTCCAGGCAGGGAAGAGAGTCTTTCGGCTCTCAAGGAGATCGTGGACTTCTTTTTGTTTGCGTTCGGCTTCTTCAGCTTCTCGCGCCACACGACTGGCATCTTCATCAACCTTGCGACTATTCTTTCTTTTTAAAATGTCAGCAATGGTCTCCTTGTCTCCTTCTTCATCTTCTTCCTCAGCTATGTTTTTGCCTTTGTTCTTCACACCCGAGCCTAAAGCTTGACCAGTCGGAGATGGTTCGGTCGTGTGAGTAGCTTTGGAGGAAGGAGGTGGTTTCGATCCTGTCTTCTCATCTCCCCCTTGTTTCGGAATGGACACGAAACTCGGTAGCCCTTCAACTTTGTTAAGAAGATCGATGGCCGGAGAGAGTTTTTCAGCAAGGGACCGCCTCACCGAAAAGTTTAATATGGGATCGTGTGCTTCCAGAATGTTGGATATAGAGGCGTGGACATCCGAAACACACATTTTGATCACCTCCCTTTCGGATCGAAGATCTTCCATTTGTTGTTGGGAGTAGGAGAGTTGAGTTGTCTTGACCTCAAGGGCGGTTGTTTTGGTTGCCAGATTGTCCATCAACGAACGCTCGGTTGCAAGATCCTCTTGTAGCTTGGCGAGGCGAGCATCGATGGAGGAACAAAGTGCCGAGTTGTCGTCGCTTAGGTTTTGGCGAAGAGTAGAGAACGAAGGCAACTTCGATGAGACAAAGTTGGCCAATTGTTGAACAATTGGTTCCAAAGATGTCTTGGTGGCATTGGCACTTTCCTGCAAGGACTTCAGCAGGGTAGAAGCGTCAGAGAATAGTTTATCGACTTTTTCGGTCGCAACCTCACAGGCTCTGGTAGAGGCATTAATTGCAGCAGTTGCTGAGGCCACCGAATCATGTTGAGCCCTGGAGAAGGCATCAACAGTTTTCTAAAGGGCAGCTTCAGAAAGAGAGGACTGCTGGTTGGAAGAGGAGGCGAGAAGTAGGTCAATCTTCTCGTTGAGCTCTTTGAGATGCTTCTTTGTTACTGGAGCATCATCCTCCTCGTCACTTTGAACTTGAAACAGACTATAGTAGACCGAATCAAAGATCATATTTTCACCACCAAGATAAGGGTTTTCTCCCTCAGAGGCATTTTCAGGAGATGAAGGGGGTGGTGAAGTTGGGGGTGTTGTGGTTTTGGTAGGATCAGGTTGAGTGGGTGTTGGTATAATTTTGGGTGGTGGTTGAGTATGGGTAGTTTCGGTTGTATGGGTTTTGGTTTGAGGTGGTTCGGTAACGTGTGGTGATTTGGTTGTAGTTGTAAAGATTGGTGGAGGTGAAGGAACTGGGGAAATGGGAAGATCCATCTCTGGGGTAGGGGACCGAGGTGGTGAGTTGCCTCGTTGAGGAGATGCGTCTCCTTGAGAGTCGTCAGAACCCAAACTCTCACCCTCAGAGTCACTCGAAGAAGAGGGAATTACAAGCTTTCGCTTCGGTTGAGTCTTCCTCCTCTTCGGCTGTGGGGATTGTGTAGCTTTCGTTTGTTTCCTCTTTTTGGGAGAAGGTCCCTTCGGAGCTTTGGACGCATGCTTCCCTTTTTCCGCCTTTTTTCCCCTGCTCACCGGTTTGTCTGCATCGTGAATCGACCTGAGCATATCCAGTGTCAGTTCCCATGGACCAGATGGCCTTAGCTCCTTGATCTTCCGAATCAACCTGCTGTGAGAGGGCACATCTCCATACATTGACTCCGGGATGGAGCCAATGAAGGAAAACTTCGATGCATCTGAGACGATGATCTTCTTGGTATGGAAAGTACCAACAGAAGACATCGATGCACCGTCAGCAGTAGGAACATCAAATCTATCCATGGCCCATTTTGTAATCAGGATCCAGAATCGGGCCAACGACACCTCAGAGTGTCGGGATGATGAGGGGAGGCTTTGAATAAGTTGTTGCCATAGGACAAACCCATAGTCCAGGTTAATCCCATTGTAAACCCCGTACATTATGGTTAGGAAGAGACGACTTGCACCGTCTGATCCTAAGCTTCTTTCCGACAAGCCCTTGAAGAGGACTGTAAATAGGCTGTTCCACTGTGGCGGTAGGCATGACTTTTTGAACTTAGCGATAGAGGTAAGAACTTCTGTGTATCCCATGTTGTAAAACATGTTATACAGATGACCAATCTGAATCAACTCTGGATGAACTCTTGAAGGGTCAACAGCAAACCCTAGCAAGGTGCAGAAACGTTGGCGAGAGACTGAGGTTTTGTGTTCTGCAATCTCGAAAAACACCCGGTCGACGGCCTTGTCGTAGTATGCAGTCGCGTAGACCTGCGATAGGGCCACCATCGGCACAGATTCGATTCTGGAGAGAGCCGGAACAAGTTGGGAATACTTCAAACACTCTATGACCGGCGACATATAGGAGTCGTACGCCAGTGGGTTGAGATCAATGACTAGACATTGTTGTGGGCGAATGGGAAGGATCTGTGAGGTAGCATGAACAGAGGAGGAATCAACCATTTTTGCAGGTATGAAGAAGATGATGAACAGGAAACTGTTTGGGAGTATTTACGCTTTGGAAATTTTGAAGGTGGTAAAGAGGTAAAAGGTGGTGTAGTGGGCTATTTATAGTGGTTGATAGGAGAGAGAAAAATCGTTTCAAATCTCTTATGGAAATTTGAACCGGGTTGTTGAGTGACAGATGGATGACAGTTGAGGCGTGCGATGATCACGTAGGAGAGAGAGTGTCAGGTTCCTAGGATCACGCCGCCCAACAAGCGTCGTTTCATAGGGACAAGCCGTTACTATTTCCACACGCGCATTTAATGCTACATGACAAGAGAGAACTTAAGGTTTAAAAGTGGATTCCCGTTAAATTACGATCAACCATTTATTAAGAAATGTTGAAAGGCTTCTTTTAATTAGGCTAAATAAGAGTGGCTTGGAAAAAAATAAAATCTCAGAAAGAAAAAGAAGAACTAGATCCCAAGGGAAGAAATGTTATGGGTTTTAACAATTTCATAGGAATCACATAAAATTGGAGATTTTAGTAGGGTACATTCATCAATCCTTTAGTGAAAACTTGAGCAACTTAATTGTTCACCGTCAATTCATTAGGTGTTGAATTTTGGGTTTCACTTAGCTCGTAGTGACACGAGACTAAGATCATCAACACAGATGTTGTGTAACCATAAACCTCAGCGGTAATTTCTGAGAGTCTCAAGGGTTACTATGATGGAATGAGTGTAGTGGAGAAGTAAAGTGGAGATGGTGTAAGAGAACGTAGTACCTCTGCTGCGAAAATAAGGACCAAGCAGGAGACTCTTAACTCATGTGAGAAAAGAGTGAGGTAGCTCACGATTAGAATAAATGAGTTGGCCTTATTGGGAAGATGAGGTTTGTATATACCAGGTCATGAAGGCCATTATTCAAAATCTTATGAGGCTTGAGACACATACAGCAGCATGCTTCTAGGGACACTTAGGTAATTCATCAAATTTATCCCCATAAACGAACACGAACACACAAGAAATAAAAATAAAAAAAATATTTTTGGAGTTTTGAGATTAAAAAAAATAAGTAAGAGGAAAAGAAAAAGAATAAGACTTAAAAAAAATAAGACATAAAAAAACTTTTGGAAAGAATGAGAAAAACCGAACCCGAACGTTCAGTTGGTTTCGGTTCGAGAAAATTTTGAAAAACCGAACCCAAACCTTCGGTTGGTTTCGGTTATAGAAAATTTTGAAAAACCGAACCCGAACCTTCGGTTGGTTTCGGTTCTAGAAAATTTTGAAAAACCGAACCCGAACCTTCGGTTGGTTTCGGTTCAACAAAATATAGAGGAACCAAGAAATTTAGGCAAACAAGGAAAAATAATTTTAACACGAGGAAAAACAAAATTGTACAAGAAATATACAACAGAGAAAAACTACCTTTGAAGTAATGAGTGAGTCAGATAGTTGAACCGAACCCGAACGTTCGGTTGGTTTCGCTTCTTACGTTTGAGGTTGAGAGGTAGTGTGCGGTACTTACTCTGATTCCATCATACCTAGCCCTTGCAATATTTTATTGAATGATGCTTCAGGAAGAGCTTTTGTAAAGACGTCAGCCAGTTGATCAGTGGTTCTTACGAAGTGAACTTCGACGTTTCCATCTTCCACGTGATCTTTGATGAAGTGATACCTCAGTGCTATGTGTTTGGTTTTGGAGTGTTGCACTGGGTTATGACAGATCCTAATTGCACTTTCAGAGTCACAATATAGTGGGATCTTCTTCATATTGAGTCCATAGTCTCGAAGTTGACTTTGGATCCAAATCACTTGTGATGTGCAGGATGCAGCTGCAATGTATTCCGCTTCGGCAGTAGACAACGACACATACATTTGTTTCTTGGATTGCCAGCTGACTAACTTCCAGTCAAGGAATTGACAACCGCCAGTTGTGCTTTTTCGGTCGAGTCCACAGCCTCCAAGGTCAGCATCAGAATAGGCTTGAACAAAGAAGCCTGAGTTGGATGGATTCCATAGACCTAAGGAGGTGGTTTGCTTGAGATAGCGTAAGATGTTCTTCACTTCAAGCATGTGAGGTTCGCGTGGGTTTGCCTGAAATCGAGCACAATAACACACAGAAAACATGATATCAGGTCTGCTAGCAGTTAGATACATCAGTGAGCCAATCATTTGACGATAGAGCGTGATATCGACAGCCGGTTTGTCTAGGGATGGGGTAAGCTTGGTGCCGAATGCCATTGGGACTTTGACTTTTGAGTCTCCCATCATACCAAACTTTGCTAAGAGAGTCTTCGTGTAAGCTTCCTGATTAATAAAGATGCCTTCGGGTCCCTGTCTTATGTTTAAACCAAGGAAAAAGTTAATAGGACCCATTGAGCTCATTTCAAACTTAGTCTCCATCAGCTTTCTGAATTCAACTGTTAAGCTGGGATTCGTGGAGCCAAAGATGATGTCATCGACATAAATTTGAACTATCATAAGGTGGTTACCTTCCTTTTTGTGAAAGAAGGTTGGGTCAACCGAACCTTGTTTAAATTTAGACATCTTTAAAAATTTTGTAAGCGTTTCATACCAGGCTCTCGGAGCTTGTTTGAGACCGTACACAGCTTTATCCAGAATATAGCAATGATTTGGATGCTTTTCGTTCACGAACCCAGGAGGTTGCTCCACATACACAGTTTATTCGAGTTCTCCATTGAGAAATGCACACTTGACATCCATTTGGAAAACCTCAAAGTTTTTGTGAGCAGCATAAGCCATAAATATTCTAACAGATTCTAGCCTAGGTACTGGAGCGAAAGTCTCTTCATAGTCTATCCCTTCCTCCTGACAGTATCCCTTTACCACTAGACGATCCTTGTTTCTTATAACATTACCTTCCTTGTCCATTTTGTTCCTACAAACCCATTTGAGACCAACAACCGAAGCATTTGGAGGAGTTGGAATGAGGCGCCAGACTTTGTTCCTTTCAAATTTGTTTAGTTCGTCTTGCATTGCTTGAACCCAATTAGAGTGATCTAGGGCAGTGTTAACTGTCTTCGGTTCAAATTTTGATACAAATGAGTTAAACATACAAAACTCAACCTTTGAAAATAAGGATGTCTATTTTGCCTTCAGTTGTGATCGGGTCAGAACCTTTTCAGAAACATCACCAACTACTTGAGAGACAGTTAGATCTCTAGTCCATTTGATAAGAGGAGGGTAATTCGGATCAAAGGTTGGGTCTAGTTCAGCATTGATCATTTCTTCTGGCTCAGATTGGCTATCGTAATCGAGTGTCAGATCATCATGTTCGCCCTCAATTGATGAGCTTTGAGAGACATGAGGTTCAGGTGTTTCTTGTGGTACTGAGCTTCCAGGTGTTGAAGCATCTTCGGTTGGAGAGGTATCTTCTGTTGGAGAAGCATCTTCGGTTGGAGTGGTAGAATTTGGCTCCCCCTGGACTTGTGAGCTTGTCTCCCCCTCGACTTGTGAGATTTGCTCCCCCTCGACGTGAGCGTTGTTGGAAGGAGAGTCATTAGTGGTCGATCCTCCTTCATGCATTCTTCTTGCAGCATCTTCGACAATCTGCTTCATATGATCAACTTTGTTGTCTGCTGCACCTGCTTCGGCGAGTGAAGCTTTCTCTGGTTCATCAAAGAGCTCAAGAAATGTCTCGTATAAATTTGCGACCGCGACTGTGACCTGGTTAGTTAGAGGAAAGATTTCCCCAGCGGTGTCTTCTTTGGCATGTAGCTTCTTGACATAGCTATCATCAAAGGTCACATAGTATGTCTCTTCAATCCTTCTCGAATGCTTGTTTAGGACCCTGTACGCCTTGGATGTGAGTGAGTAACCCAGAAAAATTCCCTCGTCGGCTTTGACGTCAAACTTGTTGCGGTGTTCTTTAGAATTAAAGATGAAACACATCGAGCCGAACACATGGAAAAATTTCACATTGGGCTTTCTGTTGTTTAGTATCTCATATGGAGTGAGCGTGAACCTCTTGTTGAGATAGGACCTATTCTGTGTAAAACAAGCAGCCAAAATAGCGTCAGCCCAAAAATAAAGAGGTAAGGAAGCGAAACTTAGCATAGTTCGGGCAGCTTCACACAAAGATCGGTTTCGTCTTTCGACTATTCCGTTATGTTGCGGTGTGTAGGGAGCTGAGAAATTGTGACTAATTCCCTTTTCTGCAAGAAACTCTTCAAACTCCCTGTTCTTGAATTCGAGACCATTGTCGCTTCTGATGTTGCGAACAACCTTCTTGAGCTGTACTTCAATATACTTGATAAACACTTTCAGCTTTTGAGTCGCTTCATATTTGAGCTTTAGAAAGAACACCCATGTAAATCGTGAAAAGTCATCAACAATAACAAGAATATACTTGCTACCACCGATGCTTTCGATAGATGAAGGACCACACAAATCGATATGAAGTAATTCGAGTGGCTCAACAACTTTTGTGTTGATTATAGATGAGTGACTTTGACGACTCTGCTTCCCCATTTCGCATGCAGCACACAAATGATCTCTGTTGAACTTGAGCAATGGAAGACCCCTAACATGACCTCCAGTGACAAGTCGGTTGATATCTTTAAAATTGATATGAGAGAGTCTTCGGTGCCACAACCAGCTTTCGTCGGATTGAGCTTTTGACAACAAGCATATAGCTGGGTTTCCTTTGATGGGTTTAAGGTTTAAGGGAAACATTTCACCCTTTCGCTCTGACTTGAGAATCACTTTCTTTGTCTTTTTCTCTATGATTTCAGAACCTTCATCATCGAATGAGACTTTGAGACCTGTACCCCCAACAAGCTGAGATACGCTAATGAGGTTGTGTTGAAGTCCTTCTACATAAGCCACCTTCCTTATGGTAAAGTCCCCATTTGTTATCATCCCGTATCCCTTTATGGTGCCGAAAGAATTATTTCCAAACTTGACGTTGCCACCATTTGCAAGAGATCTGTATTCCCTAAGCTCCTCTTTCCTCCCTGTCATGTGACGTGAGCAGCCACTATCGATGTACCATTCTTCGTCGAACTGCTCGTCACTTATAACCTGCAAAAATTAGGCAGATTTAGGAACCCAAAGTTTCTTGGGTCCACGTGAGCTTTGCATGGGAAAGGGAACAGTAAGAGAGACATCAACTAGATATGTTCGTTTTATAAGAGTTGTTTCATCTTTTTTTTTAATGGTAAAAACTTTTATTTTGTTAGGATTGGGTGTGTTCGGTTTGGACTCTGGTTTGGATTCATTGACCTTCTGCTTTCCCTTTTGTTCAGCTGATGAATGAGATTTTTGAGAACAAGCGGAATTAGCTTTAGAACAAGATGGAGATAAATCGGTGGAAGTAGAAGAATTAGAAGAACGAGAAGAATTAGAATGAGAGGGTTTGGATTGAGAGGACTTCCTGGCTGGAGACTCTAGGTGACCTTTTTGCTTTTGATCGTTGGAGGGACTGACCTTAGAGTTTTGTTCTCTTTTGACTTCAGAACCGAACCTTTGCGTTCGGTTGGAGCTGTCCTTGGAACCGAACCTTTGGTTTCGGTTGAAGTCTTTTTCAGAACCGAACCTTTGCCTTCGGTTGATATCTTCTTGTGAACCGAACCTTGGTTTTCGGTTGTTGTGACTTTCAGGCTTTCCTATAGGATTGTTTTCATACTTCAGATTCTTGTCTTGGTGTGAGAAATATGCATTCTGGGAATGCCAGAATTGTTTCCTTTCAGAAAGGTTCAACCTGTATCTATTGTTCCTTTCTCTCTTCCTATTCCTCATCTGTTTAGGTTGATGATGAACATTTGCTTTCATTTTCGGTGTCTCCTTGGCTGGTTCCTTTTGAACTGCAGGAGTTTTACTTTGAGCCGAAGGAGCAGAGGGAATGTCTGTAGAAGTTCCAGTTTGAGCTGAGGGAGTAGAGGTAGCGTGTTCTTTTGCTGAACGATCATCCTCCTGAGGAATATCTTTTGTACCACTGGTACTTGGCTTATCGAAATTATCCGGCTCATTCAAGGGTTCAGGTATGTATCTTCCTTTGCTCTTCCAGGAGGTTCTTTAAGATAAACCAATGGTTTCGTTTGCATTATCTATTGGAGCTTCCCAGAAGTACTCATCACAGCCATCAGCATTGTCTTCGTTTACAATAGCTGTGAGTTCAGCTGTTTGATGTTCGGTTACTCCTGTCACCTTGTATACTTGATTCGGAGTGGTCCTGACCTCTTGATACACAACTGCTTTCTCAACCAATATTGGGGACTTTTGATGGGACAAACGAGCGAACTCCACAGAATTTTCAGAAATAAGATTCTTGTGGTTTTCAGGTTCGTTTTTAATGAATTCTGAGCAGTCAACCGTGTCCTCTACAGAAATTTCACTCATGTTTTCGTCCTCGTTAAGCTCAGATGCATTTTCAACATCAATTTTGTTTTCTGAGCTTACGTTGGCGTTTAAAGAGTTAAATTTTTGCATGGTTTCGGTTTTCAGTTTAAGTCTGTCATTTTCATCCAAAAGGTTTTTAAGCATGTCCTTGTGGTCTTTGGATTTAATGAAGGACTCAATTTTGTCCAGTCCATACATGTAGGTCAGATTGACATCATCAGACGATATCACACTCTCACAATTGTAGGCTTCGGCATCGATTTCATCTTCCTTAAACTCTAGGAAGGGCAAATTCATGCGATGAATCTTTTGGCCTATTTCACAATCCAAGTGAAGCTGAGTAATATTAGAATACAAACGTTTAGCAATTAAACAAAAAACATTCCGTTGTTTTAACAATTTTAAATTGTCTCTTTGCAAATAAATGTTTTCATCTTTAACTTTAATTAATTCCGACTCCTTTAACTCGATCCACATTCTCCGCTCCTCACTCTTCGACACCACCCTGCTCAATTGATCAGTTAGGTTAGAATTGGTGACTCGAGTTTGAGTTAAGCTACTATCTAGATGAGAAATTCTTGTATTAACGTTTTTCAGTTCTTTCTCATATGAGGATGATGGTACTTTGGATGAAATAAAGATAGATTGTACCTTCTTTATCAGTTCATCGAGCTCATTGAATTGCTGGCTGAGTGGTTTGGCCGTGAAGCACATGTCCTCCTGTACCTTCTGTCCATCGCTTCCTCCATCGGTGTTGTATCCTCTCATTTGAGATATATCAGTCACCATGAAGCATCTTCCTCCACTGCTTTCCTCCTTTGCCACATAAGCCTTTCCATGGGTAGGCTTCCTCACTTCATCGTCTTCTGAGTCGGTAGACCAAACTTCCGTGCTACCGAACTCGTCATCTTTAACCGAACCCTGCACAATGAGAGCATTAATAGAAGGGTTAGCGGTAGACTTCTTCTTTCTCAACTCGTCCAATCTTTTCTGCAACACAACTTCCTCATCATTTCCATCATCCTTTTCAGCCATCTTCTTAAGGACACAGTCCTTGGCATAGTGGTTTTTCCCACCACAGTAGAAACAGCTTACTCCGGAATCGCCATCCACCTTCGGTTCCTTCTTGTGCTCCTCAGCCTTCGGTTCATTGTTCACCTTTTCAGAGCTGTAACTCCCCTGCCAGTTTCGGTTTTTATTGCTGGGGAATCTCTTCTTTATGAACCTCTTGGGATTGGACACCATCATGGCATAATCCTCAGACGTGAGGTCATATTCTTCCAAATTAAGGTCTTCATCCTCCATCGCGGCTTTACTTTTAGATAGGAGGGCCAACGAACCGAGACTAGAAACGACGTTCTTTTCTTGCAGCACAATCTTCTCTTGGGACTTGAGAATACCCACCAGTTTCGCCAAAGAATATGATTTAAACTGCTCATGGGCTTTGACTGTGGAAACCACTGCTCTCCATTCAGACCTCAGACCATTCAAGAAAGTGACCTTCTATTCGATAAGCTTCCTTTCAATATCGTGTTTGATCATCTTGCTGAGAAGATGATTAAAGCGATCAAACGTCTGGGTCACGGTTTCTTCGGCCCCTTGCCTGAATTCTCCAAACTCAGATAAAAGCAAAGTTTGAATAGAGTGTTCAAGATCCTCGTCTGTGGAATACAGTTCACGAAGTCTATCCCAAACTTCCTTTGCCGTCGTGCATGAGCTGACCAACCTGAATGTGTTGGACTGAAGGGCGATCAACCTTAACGCCTTAATATTGCACTGGAATTTATCTTTTTCATCTTGTGCAATATCTTTCACGTCCTTTAGCAGATCATTGTACTCCTTTTGTGTCTTGATGATTCTGGACGATGCAGAATGAGAAAACGGTCCATTAGTGATGGCTTCTCATATTAGGTATCCATTATCCTCCGATCCAATCACGTAGTCTTCAAAGTGATGCGCCCATACTTCATAGTCATGGGTGTATAAGATTGGAATCTTTGTCGTCGAACCGATGCTGTTGGAAATATTAATAAGGTTTGATTGCGTCGCGTCCATTATGATCGTAAAAACCTGTTCAAAGATCAGACTTGTGATTAAAGCAGATTAGGGCAAAACAATAAATATCAAGATACGTCAATAAAGAGATGACGGCTCAATAAATATTGATAATTGCGGAAAAACCCTAATGGAAATCTTTTTCACAGAAAAGATGTGTATTGATTACACAGCCTCCTGCTCTGATACCAATTGATGAGATTAAACTAACCTTTAATCTATAAAGATCGATTAGATCTTGAACAAGTATATAAACATAAAACAATATGAACGCAATAATAAGATCAAGTCAAGATGGAATCAAACGTGTCGAATGATTAAACAAAATCCTCAGAAGAGCTCGATTAAGAACATCAACTGTAGAGGATTGGAAGGTTACAAGAATGAATAAAGAAACCTGTTATCGTCTAGATGAATCGCTATTTTTCAGATCTCTAAAAACCTTAACCTAAGCGTAAACTTATATACAAAACATAAAAGGTTCTCGGTTGGACAGGCCCAAACCGGAATACAAAATAACTTGTGCTATTGAGCCCAAAAAGACGCAATCTTCAAAATAATCTTCAGCCCAACAGAATTCCATGAAGTGATTCCAGTGAGCATGGGTTGAGTCCAATGCTCAGAACTTATGAGCACTCATGATTTTTGTAGCCTTGTCTAACACCTTAGACCTCTGCAACCAATCATGACAGTCTTGATTCATACCTACTTCCAACATATGACCGACTGTGGAGGTTTGAATAATATGTTATACCAAACAAAATTATTTTGGAAGTCAAAACATGCAAAAGAAATATAGTAAACGATTGACAAGAGATAGCAACACTTTACTCATAAATAAAACACCTTTTATTCATCATCTAATGTCAATTACACTTTACAAATTTCGAGGTTATCTAACTACTAAATCTAATATCATCCTTCAGCCCTATGCTCCGAGCATGCTGGAGATGCTTAACCCGAGTCAGTCCCTTCGTGAGGGGATCTGCTGGGTTCTCATCCGATGATACCCTATTTTCCACGAGGAGTCCTTCTTCTATTCGATGTCTAATAAAATGGTATTTTCTGTCGATGTGTCTAGATCTCCCGTGATCCCTTGGTTCCTTGGCTAAGGCAACAGCGCTTTCACTATCACAGAAAATTTCCATTGGCTCTTTAATAGCTGGTACAACTCCAAGGTCTCCGATGAAGTTCTTTAGCCATATAGCCTCCTTTGCCGCCTCGCTTGCTGCAATATACTCTGATTCGCAAGTTGAATCAGCCACTGTCTCTTGCTTGGAACTCTTCCAAGAAATTGCTCCTTCGTTTAGGGTAAAGACCCAACCCGACTAAGAGCGGAAATTATCCCTATCAGTCTGGAAGCTAGCATCACTATACCCTACAACTCTCAAGTCATCACTCCCACCGAGGGTAAGGACCCAGTCCTTAGTCCTTCGTAGGTACTTGAGAATATTCTTTACCGCAGTCCAGTGTGCCTTGATAGGGTTCCCCTTAAACCTGCTAACCATGCTCAGGGTAAAGGCTACATCAGGTCGAGTACACGTCATAGCATACATGATCGATCCTACAGCCAAAGCATAAGGTATTCGACTCATTTCTACTATCTCAGCCTCAGTACTAGGGCTTTGTGTCTTACTCAATTTGGCGTTACTCTAGCTGGGTAACTCTCCTTTCTTGGAGTCCTGCATGCTGAATCTTTTCAGCACCTTATCCAAGTAGGTACTCTGACTAAGTCCAATTAGTCTTTTACTCCGATCTCTCAAGATCCTTATCCCTAAAATATAGGCAGCTTCACCAAGGTCCTTCATAGCGAAACACTTCCCAAGCCAGGACTTTACTTCCTGCAGGGTTGGAATGTCATCTCCTATGAGTAGTATGTCATCCACATACAATACCAAAAAACTAACTATACTCCTACTAGCCTTGATATATACACAAGATTCATCTTCACTTCTAGAAAAGCCAAATTCCTTGACCTTTCATCAAAGCAACGATTCCATCTGCGAGGTGCTTGCTTTAATCCATAGATGGATTTCTCAAGCTTACACACTCTATTAGGGTACTCGCTGCTGACAAAACCTTCTGGCTGACTCATGTAAACATCTTCAGCCAACTATCCATTAAGGGAAGCGGTTTTGACATCCATTTGCCAAATTTCATAGTCATGAAATGCGGCTATGGCTAACATAACCCTAATAGACTTAATCTTGGCTACTGGAGAAAAGGTCTCATCATAATCCACTCCAGGAATTTGAGAGAAGCCCTTTGCGACCAGTTGAGCCTTATAAGTGTGTACATTACCATCCATGTCAGTCTTCTTCTTGAAGATCCACTTGCACCCTACTGTCTTACGACCTCGTACATTCTCAACCAAGTTCCAAACTTGATTATCATACATGGATTGTATCTCGCTATCCATAGCCTCTTTCCATTTAGCAGACTCGGGGCCTTCCATGGCTTCCTCGTAGCTGTTAGGGTCATCTTGACTTACTAGTGTCCCATCACTAATGAGGGTCTCACCTTCTGCAGTAATATGGAATCCATAGTAATGCTCAGGTGTACTCCTAACTCTCGTGGAACGCCTCAGAGGTACAGATTTGTCAATTGGCTCAACAGGAGTTTCCTCCTCAAGTTGAGGGCTAGAGTTTGAAGTTCCTTCACCACTTGACTCTTGAATTTATTCAAGATCAATTTTCCTCCCACTATCTCCTTGGCTTATAAACTTTCTTTCTCGAAAGACTCCTCTTCTTGCTACAAAGACCACATTATCACCAGGTCTGTAGAAGAGGTAACCAAAGGATTGTTGTGGATAGCCGATGAAAATAAACCTCTCGCTTCGAGGTTCGAGCTTATCATGAGTCTCGCGTCTCACGAAAGCCTCGCAACCCTAAATCTTGATGTGGTCTAGTTTGGGTACTTTAGCAGTCCACATCTCGTGAGGAGTTTTGGCAACTTTCTTTGTAGGGACTAGATTAAGGATATGGGCGGCAGTCTCTAAGGAATATCCCCAGAATGAGATTGGTAGTGAAGCTCGACTCATCATGGAACGAACCATGTCTAACAAGGTTCGATTACGCCTCTCAGCCACACCATTCAACTGCGGTGTCCTGGGAGGTGTCAATTGTGAGACAATCCCACATTCCATTAGATAGTCGAGGAACTCTGAACTAAAATACTCACCACCTCGATCGGATCGATGCATCTTAATGTTCCTGCCCAATTGATTCTCGACATCCTATTTAAATTCCTTAAACCTTTCGAAAGTCTCTGACTTATGCTTGATTAAGTAGACATATCTATATCTACTGTAATCATCAGTAAAAGTCAAATAATAATGATTAGCATCCCTTGTGGCATGTTTGAATGGTCCACACACATCCGTGTGTACTAGGTCCAACAAACCTTCACCCCTCTCACACAAGCCTGTGAAGGGTGACTTCGTCATTTTTCCAAGTAAGAATGATTCGCAACTATCATTTGACTTTAGGTCAAACGACTCCAAGACTCCATCCTTTTGGAGTTGGCCTATGCGTTTCTTGCTTATATGTCCAAGACGACAATGCCACACTCATGCTTTATCCAAGTTATTATTATTAAGAGAATCAATACACAAAACATTATTTCCTAAGTTATCTACAACAGATACAACTTCATACACACCATCACAAGGTAATGCTTTAAAATAAAGAACATTATTAAAGAAAGCATTAATTGAACCAACTTCATTATCAAATGAAAAGGTGAAACCTTGTTTATACAATGCATGAAAGGAAATAATATTTCTTGGCATTTCTGACAAATAACAACATTTATTCAAATCTAAATTTAACCCACTACTTAGCGATAAAGTATAAACTCCAATCTTGGTGACAGGTGTAACTTTCCTATTCCCCATGATTAAGTTTATTCTTCCTTGCTCCACATTCTCACTTCTTCTTAGTCCCTGCAAGTCACAACAAATGTGAATACCACAACCGGTATCAAGGACCTAAGATTTAGAATGGGGTGAGTTATTAGAAATGATAGTGTAAATACCTGCATGGTTGGGTTTAACTTTCCCATCCTTCACATCTTACTGGTATTTTGGGCCGTTCCGCTTCCAATGTGATTTTTCATGGCAATAGAAGCATTAAGCCTCTTTTGGGTCAGAAGAAGGAGTGATGAAACCTTTCTTGGTTCCACTTGAAGAAGATCCATCAAGGGTCCTAACCTTGGTACCCTTCGAAGAACTCTTTCTCTTCTTCCCTCGACTTTTCCCGATTGCCAAAACCGGAGTGGAGTTTGGAGTAGGAGTGTTAACAACCGACTTCCCCCTTAAGACCTGATTCTGCGGTCTTGAGAAGTCCCTGAAGTTTGCTGAGTGTGACCTCTTCCTTATTCATGTGATATGTCATGCGGAATTGATCATATCACGATGGTAAGGAGCATAAAATTATATCTATTGCAAGCTCCTCAGGGAAGTTCACATTAAGCTTCAGCAATCGATCCACATACCTTTGCATTTTCTGCATGTGGCTCGTGACGGAATCCCCATCATTCATCATGGTTGTTATCATGGAGCAGATGATTTCGTACCTCTCTTGTCATGCACTTTGATGGTATCTTTCCATCAAATCTTGGTGCATTTCATAAGGGTAGAAATCCTCATAGGACTTTGGAGTTCCGCAGTCATCGTGGCCATCATGATGCATGCTACTTTCTTAGCATCCCTTTCATGTGCCTGAAAGTCAGCGATCTCCTGAGGAGTTGCAGTGGTCTCATCAATCTCCTTAAGCTCCTTGTCAAGGAAATATTCTTTGTCCTCGTAGCGGGTAATCATCCTGATGTTTCTGATCCACTCATTGAAGTTGGATCAATGAAAAGTGACTTTCCCACACAAGTTCATAAGGGTAAAGGAGCCATTAGGATTAGAGCCAGAAGCAGCCTTGTTTGACGACATCTGAAGGAAGAGGACAAGATTAGTTTAGATATTAAGAGAGTCCTTAATAAAACACCCAAATGTAATATTAAGGCTAGGATCCAATCACAATATATTATAACTTAGAAGAGGTATGTCGTAATCCAAGCTATAACATATTTGAAAGGTAGGTGAATGACGATTCACCAATTTCCACCATGAAAACCGAAATATTAGATATTAGGTTTTGATTGGTTCTTAGAAATTCCTAGATTCTTTGAGATTCAATGAACTTTTCAAAGGCATGTTTCAATCTCGAGTGTGCCCTCCAAGTTTTGTGACTGGGATACCGAGGATCACAAAACAAGGTGTGAAGTAACCATGCAAATCACTTGGTACCCTTAAAGTTTATCACTCAATCGATGTGCCGGTAAACCACACACGCTCCACCGATACTATAATAAACCTTAAGTCACCCTTTACCTACCTTGTTAAGTCCAAGTTAGTGTGCCGGTTAACCACACACGCTCCACCAACGACTTAGACAAAGTGTAAAGTGTAATTTTATGGATTAGCACCTTATTCACATTTTTCCTAAAGTAACTAAGATTGGGAATTTAATAAAGATTTAGTTACTTTATAATATTCATCATACTTTTAATGACAATTTATAAGTCCTTGTCCTACCTGTTCGGCTAACGACCCTCCACCAGTTAAGCGAGCGGTGGGTGAGAATGGACACCCATTAAGTTGCCATTTTATAGGCAACAACCTTATACCCACCTTATAGACCGGCTTCGTGAATGAGGCGTACTAGCGGTAAGACGACTTTGTTCTTATACATACATACATACATATATATATATATATATATATATATATATATATATATATATATATATATATATATATATATATATATATATATATAATTATTAAATTATAACAATATAAGGGTTGAATTTTAACTTTTAAAATTCTAAGGGTTGGAACTAAAGTTTTAATAAGACTTTACTTGTTCCAAAACTTGAGGGCAAGTTTTGTAACTTTCAAAACTTTTTATTTCTTGTAACTTATGAGCTTAATAGAGTAATAAAATGAAGACTCTTCATTTTTCTAATTCTTGTGTTCTTTTAATGGTTTTAATTCAAGTGTGACTCTTGGTTTTCCATAACTTGAGGACAAGTTATGGACTCCATTAAAACACATTATGATCAAGAATTAATCTACCACATAGGTTACAAATAATTCCTATGATCATCTAAAACATCATAAGAACAAGAACATGAATATGAACACATTCATAAATCAAAATTACACTTAAAACTTTGTAATTTTGATAACTAGTTGTTGTAAATGAATTAGCAAAGACATTACACCATCTAAAACAAGTTTTCAAGTACCAAAATAGTTTAGGGTAATGTTTCTAATCCATTTCCAGCAACTAAAGTCGAAAATCTGTACTCTGTCGACCCTACTCGCCGAGTGCATTAACCTACTTGACGAGTAGGTTGAAGATACAAGTGAACTCGACGAGTCCCCCCATGGACTCGACAAGTCCAGCAGTCAGACAACAAGTTTTTCGACTTTCTTCAACTTTTTAGCACAAATAACAAACAAACAAGCCTAGGATCTTATACCACTGTTGGGTTTTGAGCATTCTAACACTTCCTAAGTGTACATGCAACCCTAATAACCTTGGATCTATGTTTGTCTAAGTATCATGCAAAGTTGAATTCCAAGGCTATATTCCTATCTAGCATACATGGGGGACAATTTTAACTTGAATGATAGATAGAATAACTTACCTTGTTGTTGCTTATGTTCCTTGAAACCTTATGAGCCTAGAACCCCAAGTGTGATGCCTCAAATGCTTCACACAACACCAAATGCTCTTGGAAAGAGTTTTGAGAAAATGCACACTACTTGAAATCGGCCTAGCCCTCTTGTTTCACATGTGTAGCCGATTTTGGTGGAGAATATGATTCTTATATAGTGTTGACACATCTAGGGTTACACCATGTAAACCCTAATGTGTCATGACTCTTCATTTCCATGACCCATGGGTTTGTAACTCCCATGGAGGATCCTATGGGTGGAACCCAACTTGATAATCCATGGAGCCTCTTAGCCCACTATACAAGATATAGATGATTTACATAATCAACCCATATATTTAATTAGTTATCTTTTGATCACTTAATTAATTCTAAATTAATTCTTGATCAAACTAATCAAATAATATTATTAATATATTAGAACTTATAATATATTAATAATCTCCAAGTGTTATTTCTCTCATTTAGTCTATCCAATTGCATGGTGCCATGCAACCCAAATGGACCATGCCGGGTCGGGTCAAGTACATACCAAAAATAGTTATGGACTTAGACACCTTATCCAATAGTTACAAGTTGGTATCACAACCCTGGTTTGAGGGATTCGGACACACCTTCGGGGGTGTCTGGACTCAAATCGAGGGAATAAAAGATTTTGAAAAAAGAAAATGTTTTCTAAGAGTTTTAAGAAGGAACAAAGTGTGTGATGTGCGCGACCGGCCGAGCTCAAGTAAGTATCCCCCAAAGTACCCATACAAGCTTATGTTATGTTTATCAGTTTCAGTAGAACAGCATGCTAGAATAGGACTAAGGATCTAGGGGTGATGCCTTATGTGCCTACTTTATGTGCGTCAGTGTATGAAAATTACATGCTAGAATTGAGTAGACAACAGTAGGATAGCCTGTTAGGGTTATGCCTGATAGTATGAGTTTAGCACTGTATGCTAGTTCAATTTCTCTCTATGAGAGCGGAGTTGCTTGAGATTGTTTCCTTTTGTCTAAATGTTGCTTGCTTTGTGCTTCGTGGGACTCTAAGTGATGGGAGTTAGCCATTAGGTGAATACGTCACGTCACATGTGATCAGGGTTGAATAATCTTAGAGTGCTGGTTTTGGCCCTATTGCGCAGCTCTTGTTTGAGTCTAACCGTTGTAGGGACGAGTTTGTTACTCGAATGATTATCTGAGCGTTATCACATGTGATGGTATTCAGGTAATTGTTAAGTGGCATTACTCGGAGGCCTTCAGCAGTTGAGGACCAGGTAGGGTGGAGTCAGAGATTTCCCTAGGGAAAGCCTAGGATGAGTATAACAGTGATCAATAGTAGTGAAAGGGATCTGGTGGAGTCGAGGCAGTCCTTGAAGAAGGTACGAATAGATGTGGAAGGTAGTATGGGCCCGTACTACTGGAAGCAGAGGATCCTTAATCGAACCAAGGAAGGTCAAGATAAGACCAGGGAACTTGTAGTAGAGGTGATCCCTCAAGAGGTATCAGTGTCACTAACGGGTGTTATTTATGAATTGCAGAATGGTGGTACTACGTCCGAGGCCGACAGTTGGCAATTCAGGAGAGAGATCGGGTTCGGGATCAGGTTTCAAGACAGTATATGAGAGGCTACGTGAGTTCATCGCGTCAGAGATCACCAGAGGCATACTTGAGTCGACCACCATCATCTTCGGGTCGATCAAGGAGGGGATAGTTGAGTTGATGGAGGATCGCCTCAGGGCGTTCATGAGCGACATGGCATCTGGCCAGTCGGGATCTCGCACACTGCCCTTTAAGGAATTCAGGGGCAGTGGTGCGTCGGATTTTCATGGGGGCAAAGGACCCCATAGCTACCAGGCAATGGATTACAGACATTGAGTCTGCACAGTTGACTAGCTTCTGACCTGAGGGGTGAAGGTGAGGTTTGCAGCAGGGTGTTTATGAGATCGAGCTAGGGATTGGTGGGAGTCTGTTGGTAACTCATTGGGAGCCTCGGTTGTCAAGGCTATTACCTGGTCGGACTTTGTGACCAGGTTCAGGGCAGAGTTTGCATTAGTTGTCGAGCATTAGCAGCTGGCCAGGGAGTTTTTAGATATGAGGCAGATGATGGAGACCGTAGCGGAGATCATCGCAAAGTTCCGGGAGAGGGCATTGTTGGTGCCCCAGTACGTGGGTGATAAGGATATGAGGAGGACCCGCTATCATGACATTCTACGAGCTAATATTCGGGAGCATGTCATTTTTTCAGCTTGCCCTACCCTGGACTCTATGATTGCCAGGGCGAGGGAGAGGGAGATAGATCTGGAGCACATACAGAAGAGGAATACAGAGGAGGGACAGACAGGAGGGGCTTCATGGAAGAAGCCCAAGGGATCAGATGGTAGGCCAAAAGGCCAGTTAGGACCGAGCCACTGTAGGAAATGCGGCAGGCCTCATGAGGGGTCATGTAGAGTGGGACCGTCGGGCTTCTATAAGTGCGGCAAGATGGGGCATTTCAGCAGGGATTATACCGCCCCTGCACCTGTGATACAAACATCTGAGTTTCTGTGTTTTCACTACAACCAAAGGGGCCACAAGAAGGCCAATTACCCTCAGTTGACAGCAACCGCGCCAGTGAAGGGGCCAGCTCCAGCGAACCTGCGGATCACTAATGGTCGGCAGGGCAAGGCAGAGACTCCAGTTGTGAGGAGCCGGACATTTCAGCTGACTACCGAGGAGGCACGCACCTCACCCGATGTGGTGACGGGTATGATTCATTCCCTCTATTTCATTTTCATGATGTTATGTTATTGATATGTGCTCTGTGTATATACCTTAGGATCGTTCCATGTGAACGGTATCCCTGTTCAGGTGTTGTTTGACTCGGGTGCCACCCGATCGTTTGTTTCTATTGCGCTTAGCAAGAAGTTTACTGAGTCTTCAGGCATGTTGGATTTCCCTTTAGAGGCAGAGATCACCGATGATCGATCGGTGCGGGCATCAACGGTGTTCAGAGATTGCGTTCTGAGGTTATTCGAGGAGCGCTAATTGGTGGATTTGGTTCACATTCCGTTGCGTGGGAACAAGGTGATTATAGGCATGGATTAGTTGAGCCCTAATGGGGCGGTGATAGATTGTGCATAGCAGCTAGTGCGAATCAGGACCCCAAGTGGGGGAGAGTTGGTGATCCACAGTGAGAGGCGACAACGTGGACCCACAATATGTTCAGCAGCGAGAGCTAGGCGCTACCTTCAGTAGGGTTGCGCGGGATATGTCGCGTAAGGCGACGGTGAACGAGGTTCCAGTGGTGCGAGACTACGCTGATATGTTCCCGGAGGAGCTTCCTGGAATACCACCGGAGCGACAAGTAGACTTCAAGATCGACCTAGTTCCTGGTGCGACTCCGATAGCCAAGGCACCATATCGATTGGCTCTTCCCGAGATGCAGGAGTTGTCTACACAGCTATAGGAGCTGTTAGACAAGGGATTCATTAGACCGAGCAATTCACCCTGGGGAGCCCCGATCCTGTTTGTGAAAAAGAAGGACGAGTCGCATCGGATGTGTATAGATTTTCAGGAGCTGAACAAGGTAACGGTGAAGAACCGTTACCCGCTCCCGACGATTGACGACCTCTTTGAGCAGTTGCAGGGAGCATCTTGGCTCTCCAAGATCGATTTGTGTTCAGGTTATCATCAGATGAGGGTCAGAGAGGAGGATGTGTAGAAGACTACGTTTCGGACGCGTTATGGCCATTATGAGTTCGTAGTGATGCCGTTCGGGCTCACCAATGCTCCTGCCGCGTTCATGGACCTCATGAACCGCGTATACATACCGATGCTGGATTGATCTCTGATAGTTTTAATTGATGATATCTTGGTTTATTCCAAGACGCAGGAGGAGCACGAGGAGAATCTGAGAGAGGTTTTGGAGACCCTGAGGAGGGAGAGCTTGTACGCTAAGTTCTCCAAGTGCGAGTTCTGGTTGTACGAGGTGCAATTCCTTGGGCACCTTGTCAACCAGAATGGTATACTGGTCAACCCAGCCAAGATAGAGGCCGTGATGAGATGGGAGGTTCCAAAGTCTCCATCCGAGATTCGGAGTTTCCTAGGATTAACGGGCTACTATCGGAGATTCATCCAGAATTTCTCCAAGATAGCCGTACCCAAGACACGGTTGACTAAGAAAGCTGTGGTCTTTCGATGGGGGCCTGAGCAACAGGAAACATTCGAGATTCTGAGACAGAGATTGTGTGAGGTGCCAATCTTAGCCCTGCCCGAGGGCATAGAGGATTTTGTGGTCAACTGTGACGCATCCATTTCGGGGTTGGGCGCGGTACTGATGCAGAGGGGGCATGTCATTGCCTATGCTTCGAGGCAGTTGAAGCCTCACGAGGAAAACTACCTGACACATGATTTAGAGTTTGGGGCGGTGGTTTTCGCCCTCAATATTTGGTGACATTACTTCTACGGGGTTCGGTGTACCATTTACACGGACCACAAGAGTTTGAGGTACCTCATGGATCAGCCGAATTTGAACATGAGGCAGCGTCGGTGGCTTGATGTGGTGAAGGATTATGATTGTGAGATCCTTTACCACCCAGGGAAGGCCAATGTGGTGGCCGATGCGCTTAGCCTCAAGGTGGCGCCGAGTAGGGATATTTGCATGCGGATGATAGTGGTGACTCCGCTTTTGGAGCGGATTCGGGAGGCCCAGCAGGAGGCCCTGAAGGAGGAACATCGGAAGAGTGAATGCATAGTGGGTCAAGTTTCCTCCTTCGACTGTGATAGTAGGGGATTATTGACATTACACCGCAGGGTATGAGTGCCATACCTCGGAGGCATGCGCCAGATCTTGATGGAGGAGGCACACAAATCCCGATTCTCCATTCACCCGGGGGCGACGAAGATGTATAGGGATCTTCGTATGGACTATTGGTGGCCCTGCATGAAGCGGGATGTGGCTTGGTACGTCGAACGATGCTTGACTTGCAGGAAGGTCAAGTCCGAGCATCAGAGACCGTACGGCAAGATACAGCCGTTGGATATCCTGTTGTGGAAATGGGAATATATTACGATGGATTTTATCGCGAAGCTTCTCAGGACCATGCGAGGAGTGGATTCTATATGGGTCATCGTGGTTCGATTTACCAACAGCACCCATTTCATCCCGATTCAGGAGAAAATCTCTGCCGAGAAGTTGGCCGACATCTATATCATGGAGATAGTGGCGCGACATGGGGTGCCAGTATTAGTGATTTCAGACAGAGATGTGCATAGTACTTCCAGGTTTTGGAAGAAGTTTCATGAAGAGCTGGGCACTCGTCTGCATTTTAGCACTGTCTTTCACCTACAGACGGAAGGTCAGAGTGAGCGGACCATCCAGACCCTTGAGGGTATGTTGCGGGAATGTGTGTTAGATTTTGGGGGTAGTTGGAATACCTATCTTCCTTTAGCTGAGTTCTCATACAACAACAGCTACCACGTGAGTATTGATTATCCTCCCTTCGAGATGTTGTACAGACGGAGATGCAGGACCCCGATATGTTGGGGAGAGGTTGGCTAGAGGGTCGTGGGAAGCACCGAAGTGGTGCTCCAGATGACAGAGAAGATTCAGCAGGTCCGGAGCAGGCTTTAGACTGCTTAGAGTTGGTAGAAAAGTTACGCCGACAAACGCCGTTCAGACATGGAATTCCAAGTTGGGGATATGGTTCTTTTGAAAGTGTCGCCATGGAAAGGTGTCATCCGATTCAGAAAGCAGGGAAAGTTAGGCCCAAGGTACATCGGGCCATTCAGGGTTGTAGCCCAGGTGAGCAAGGTGGCATATAGGTTGGATCTGCCAGCCGAACTCAGCCAGATCCACAACACTTTCCACGTCTCTCAGTTGTGGAAGTGTTTGGTGGACGACTCGATAGTGGTGCCTTTGGAGGATATTCAGGTCGACAACAGCCTGAATTACATCGAGCGGCCTGTGGCAATCCTCGACAAGAAGTCGAAGGATCCGAGGAACAAAAGGGTGGAACTCGTGAAGCTGCAATGGCAGCACCGGAAGGGATCGGAGTGGACTTGGGAGCCAGTGGAAAAGATGATGGAGCACTACCCGAGCTGTTTCAAGATCGAGCAGCAGACTTCGAGGATGAAGTCTAAGATAAGTGGGGGAGATTTGTAGCACCTGGTTCCCGGTACGTACTCCTTGCTATTTATGTTTTAAAATAATGCATTTTTGCCTTGGACTCGGTGAGTTGATAAGGCACGGGGATTGAACTTTGGACTCGGCGAGTCGGTCCCCAGACTCGGCGAGTAGACCCTGTTTGGGCAAAAGCCATAATCTGGGTGTTTGCACCCTATTTAAACGCTCTAACATGGCCTCCTTTGTCCCTAACACTTCCAGAGAACTGTAGAGCGAATTGTCTTGAGAGTGTTTTTAGCTTTGTGAAGAAGGTTTGGAGCTTAGAAGAAGAAGGAAGAGGTTGAAGTGTGCAAGGAAGGGAGATAGATCCGGAATCTACACTGTGAGGAGCTTCCATTCAGGTAGAAAAGTTCTTACCTTGATCACTAGTTCATTAGATCCCCTTTTTGTCCCAAATTAGTGGTTTTCAAGCCCTAAAACCTCAAGCTCCATGTGTTAATGCTCTATGTTCTGAAAGGACTCCAGATTTGGACCTTATGGGCGTATTAGAAGTATAAAGTTTCTGTGGTTAAAGTGATTGAGATCCCTATTGAGTGTAGGACCTCATTAAGATCTTAGTTTTTCCTTTTTGAGCTTATAGGTCCATGCATGCACGTAAAGTTTGCAACATTACGTGATAAGCAAGCTCAAGGAACATGGATCTATGGTTTGGAAGCGTTGTATGTCTCAGATTGGGTCTGTATGGGAGATGGGTCACAGGGACTCGGCGAGTCAAAAAGAGGAACTCGACGAGTTCTATGAAGGTGGCCTTAGACTCGGCGAGTTGGATGAACAACTCGACGAGTCATATGAATATTACCTGGAACTCGACGAGTTGTTCTTCAAACTCGGCGAGTTGTTCTTGGACTCGGCGAGTCGGATCACGACTCGGTTCTATAGTCCCAAGTAGTGAGTTAAGGGTGACTCAGTGAGTGGGAAGAGGGACTTGGCGTGCAAGACCGGGAAAGTGGGAGAAGGACTCGGTGAGTCGGTGCCATGACTCGGCGACTCCAATCAACTGGAAGTTGACCTTGACCAAGGAGTTGACCTTGGACCAGGGGCAGGTCAGTCATCTTACCTAAGGGTGTTTATGAGAGGCTAACCTATGTTTATGATTCATAGTTGGAGGATTTGCGACTCAGCAGTTAGGCGCTTAGCAAGCAGACTTCAACAACTACTTTCAAGGTGAGTTAGCTTCTAGTAGCGGTGGGTCTAAGGCCACAATGTCGTCCCACCAGTAGGAGACGTATGATAAATGATTGTCTTTGTGATATCATCTAGGTTTGCTACTACCTGATATGTTATATGCTACCATGATATGTTGTATGTGATAGTAGTAGAGTTCGGTTGTTAGGACCGAAGGGTAGTCAGACACCCCAGGTACGTCTGATAGTATGTGATGATATGTTTGATGGGTTTTGGTCATAATACATCCTATGTGCTCGTACAAACCCTAAAGCTTGGATCTAGGTTTCTCTATTGTACATGCAAGTTATCCAAGACTATAAACCCTAATTCTAGCATACATATAATCATATTAACATGAGAATAAGTTTATAGTGTTACGTTGATTGTTATGCAGCAATAACAATCCCAAATCTCCTTGTATTGACTTTGGAAGGCTTAGAGTCACAAGTGTCACTACTCTAATGGTTCACAAACACCATAAGCAAGAGGATGAAGAGGAGAGAGGATGGAGGCTACCAAAAATCATGTAGAAACCCTAATAAGAAGCTTAGCCACGTTTTTGATCCTTAAGGGGTCTTTATATAGTTGGGCTATTAGGGTTATCTAATGATATGGGCATATTTAGTTATAAAATTCATGCATTATCTTAATACTTTATGTTGATTTTATCTCATTTAATGAGAAAAAGGTGCTTAATTAGTTTAGAATTTCATGTTTCAGCAATAAAGACATGCTCGGATGGAAAAGGAAGCGGAACTAGCGATTGGTCGCTTGGATCTTGGATTTTGAAGAAAGAAGGATGTTGCTGGACAGCTTGACCCCTTGTCAGTGTTTTGGCCATATCTCATGAACTGTAACTCTGATTGACGAGATTCAAAATATTCTGAAAAGTAGACACAATTTCGGACGACTTTCGTGTTTTGAGAAATTGCTGATACGAAACGTACTCGGCGAGTAGGGTCGATTACTCGGCGAGTTGTATCGAACTTTCGCGATTCTGGACGCGCTGACTTGCCGTACACGGGTTTTAAGTGATGTACTCGGCTAGTAGGTCACTGGACTCGCCGAGTAGCCCCTATTTTGTGAAAATCTATATAAAGGAACTTTCAGATCGATACCGTAGCATATAGATGAACCCTTGGAGGCCAATTGTCGACTAAAGGTGCTGCTGGAGCGTGGGAAGCAAGGGATTCAACCCTACATTCAATTTTAAGGAGAATCAAGTCAAAATCAATTTTACTCTTACCTAATCTCTTGTTTGAACTATGTTTTTACCAATTGATTTCGTTTTTGTGCTTGTTTCTGCTGTAATCATGAGCTAAAAACTCATAACTTCTGTTTAGGTAGATGAATTTGTGAACATGGATTGATTATTTGATTAGGATTAATTTTGATTAGCGATTATGTTTTATTAAGCTTGTTAAAGAACCTTATGTATTGACAATAACTGTTCTTCTATTAATAAATTAGTAATTAAGTTGTATGAACATCTCTTAGTTGCTAATTTCATATGATTTACGTGACCACATAGTTGTATGTTTAGGAATAACGAATGTGAAACTAGAATTAACTTGAAGATAGGTAAGTTAATGTGTGAGCTTGTGTGATACACCATCAACAAGAGGTTAATTGAATCACCAATTTGATTAACTATTACAAAGTCTTATTTAACCCGAATCAATAACTAGGAAATCCATTGATTTAGACAATTGGCCACTGCTTGAGTTAATTTGTTTCCTAAGGATTAGTAATAGCGAACGTGGAACTAATCATCTTAGTCGGTAGCTAATGAAGAATTAATCTGATACATCGAAATCATCCATGAGAACAAATGAGTCGAACCTAAACAGAAGTCCTCTTTATTATTGAATTTAGTTGATTTTTATTTGCTTAGCTCTTAGTTTCTTAGTTTAAGTTTTAGTTAATTGTTTAAGTTTCTAGTCTTGCAAAACTAGAGAAAACTCTTTCTATTACTTGTTTTATTTAGATAATATTAGCATCTATTTTAATTGTTTACCGTTCCCTGTGTTCGATACCCTACTTACCTGAACTAAACTGCTAATCGATAGGTACACTGCCTTTCGTGTGCTTGTCTTTGTGTTTAAGTTAGTAGGATTAAAACTAGTTGGTTTTACACACATAAAGGAAACCCTAATTTGGATGCTTAAGCCCTAAGCAACACATAGACTCCTTTTAATCAATCCCTTGGACGATTTCCTTATGGGCTTCCCCATAGAATTCGTCTACCCCTTGATTCAAGGCAATCCATGGCCCAAATTGCAATTATCTTATAATTACAATTCCAGTCCCTTAAGTTTAATTAATCTCTTTTAGTCACAAAACTAATTACTAATTAATTATTGACTAATATTAATTAAAAAATATGATTTCTCCTTTAATATATTATTCCCATAATATATTAATAAATCATATTTAATCCTTTCTCTCCATAATTCAGCCTATCAAGTTGCTTTGGTGAAGGCAACCCAAAAGGACCATGCACCATCGGGTCAAGTACATACCAAAATAGTTATGGACTTAGACACTAATCCAACAGTCTCCCACTTGGATAAGTCTAATAACTATTATGCGTATGACTTCAGATCCTGATCTGCAATCGTAGCTTTCCAAAGCCGTTGTCAACTCTGATCCTATCAGATACGCGTGTCCTTAGATAAGGGATCATATATTCCTCCATTCTAGATATCGTAAGACATGATTTCTAATCATTCTCTTTGTACTATTTCTCGATTTATGATTTATGACGATAGACTAATTGAACAAATCAAATAAGCCCTAGCCCGACCGAGCATTTACGTTTGTCATCACTAAACCATCGAGGGGCCCAAAAATATCGCTTTTATCCTACTTTGGATAAAAGGAACGGATAAACTTTGATACAATGCTTGCTTGCACTCACTCACCAAATCACACACAACAATATGTTTTATAACACCAAGTTACTAGTGTGTTTTCATATTATCAATATGCAACCGATTAGCAAAATACAACTCACACATCTCGGTTTCAAGAATATAAGATGTTATCGTCTCACCAATCACTCGTGATACAATTCATGGAGTGATCCAAGTGAGAGTGGGTTTAATCCAATGCTCAAATTCATATTCATAAGCACTCATGAACGTTGCAGCAAACATTTGCTTATGTCTAATACTCTTTTAGACAATCCGCACACCAATTCACGACAGTCTTCATTCATATCTACTTCCAACATATGAACGACTGTGGCCCGTTTGAATAATTTGATTATTCTTAATAAACTCAATTATTCTGGAAGTCAAAACATGCAAAGTGAAACACAAGAATAATACTAATCCCATATGGCCTCAATCCTTTGAGTATAAATAAAACACCTTTTATTTATCACCATATCGATTACTCATTATTTGTCGTTTCGGGTAATCAACTTCTTACTTGAATTATTGCACTTGTCCCATGCTCCTAGCATGCACACAATGTTTATCTATGGTTCTTACTTTGTGAAATAGATCAAATTGAACACATTTCCAATCATTCTCATTTCACAACTCCAAATCCTTTTTTTTTCATAAGTAAAAGAATATCAAATTCTCGCTACTTATAGAATATGCTAGATTCTAATATTCTATGCAATGATTCTTTTGTAATATCACTAACCAAAGTCACAAAGACTATTGCCAATGAAATTACAAAGTCTTTTATCGGAGATTGTTACAATACAATTCCTTAGATATGATGTCTCTCACTAGAAGTACATTCCTTCGAACATCCTTTTGCACAAAAGTTTCTAATCTAGACATAGATTTTCAATATTCAATTCCTAATATGGACACGCTTCCATATTTTCCTTATGACAACTCATTCTTAATAGAATCTTATCTATTCATAATAATGTCAATATGGTCCATCCAATACCATGCTTCCAACCACTCACAAGCAACCAATCCTCGTTGAACTTTGGATTGTCCTTTGATAGTTGTTTAATTATTTTAGTCAAAACCAATTCTAGTCCCTCTTTCCTCTAAATGCGCTAGACCTTTGGAAAATTTTTTGAATGGTCAAATATTAAAACACTTGCAATCGATCCTTTACCCGAAGCGTATGGGACACGATGCATAATGTTTTATTTGCTATGTTCTCAAAATTCGAATTGTGAAAAGGAATGCCGTAATCATAATCGAAATTTTAAGAACACACTATGTACCTTTGACTAAATTTATTAACATTTCTCAACCTAAGCATTTAGATTTGAAATAAAGCATAATATTCTCTCCCTTAATTATAGCAAAACAACTATACAACCCTTACGACTTTGCAAGGTATAACTCTTGTTTTCTATAATTAATATTGCCAACTTGCAAAACTTTCCATAATAATCATACAATCATAACTTTTATGCTCCTACTATCATGATGATTAAAACATAAAACATAACACTTATGCTCCCACTAACTTCGACATGTATTCACAAACATCTTTACTTTCAGAAAACAATACCTATTGAATTTCTTAAGTCCATGTTTCTAATACTTAATGCTTTGATAATCTTTTATCAAGGCCTCTTAAGCTTATACACCTTTGTTTTAGATAGTTCATATGTGTGTCTAAACTATTAAGACTAATTGCCAAACCTCACAATTCAAATTATGGAAAGGGATACCGTAACCATGATCGAATTTAAGAATGCAATTTTACAATCACTATCTTCTTAAAATCTTTCTTAGTGAAAGCATTTCCTCACAATCATTTTCATGAAGGAGGAAATCTTATGACACTTAGATTTAAACGGTGTATTTGTTCCTATCCATGTGAATTTGTCAAAATCAAAGTTTACGACAAATTCAAATTCATATGGATCGAACTTTCTTAATCTTTGATTTCTTGCCTTATGGTAGCACAACTTCCCACCACGTCTTCAAGGAAGTTAAGCAGCTCACCCTTTCCTATCAATATACCTTTCATTGATTAAGGTGCTTTGCCTTTTACGCGTTCAAAATGAGAACTCATAGGACTCACATGCATAATTAACTCAATTGGAACAGCACAGAATCAAAATATTGTCAACACGATAGGTTGTAAACCTCAACTCGTGTGCTAGTGATGATCGATAAGGTTTATTTGATTTGTTCTTGAAACTTTTCAAGACCATTAAGACTCCCACTGACTCCTTTACATATAAGATTCTCTTGTCAATAAACATTTGTTGACAACCAAATATTCAAGAGTTAGTGTAGCTTTTATCAAAACACTTCATAAATTGGTCCTAGTTGGTCTTTGTCTTATCCAAGACATCACAACTTTCCACATTTGATGAATGTTATAAACCTTTAATACTTTTCACTCATTGTCACAATCTTAACTTTAAGACTTGTTATTGGAACGAAGTATGATAGACTTCTTGATTTAACCATTTCTTCAATCCTTGATTCCTCTTCTTAAACATACAATTGTACTAAGACTTACTTAGAGGATCAATTGAGATATGGTTCTTAATCATTAAGACCCATTATAAATCATAAAAGCTACTCTCCCTTCTTCTTAGAATGGAGAAACTTTTATCTTTCTGCCTACTTGATTCTTATTATTAGTTCTACTATTGATCTAAACCCTTTAATCAATTCAGAATTACACTTAATCTTGTAAGTGTAATCATATTTACTAAGCCTTTAGTAAACCATGAAGAATATCTTTGTTACTCTTATGGTGAACTTGATCAACACACAACTTTGTGTACTCGATCTCCTAGTCCTTCACTTGACACTTTGTCAACGAATTTGTCTAATTTCCAAATATGAAATTTCTCATTCATCATGCAACCAAGTTGCGTGATTCCAAATTTCAATCCAATTGAAATTTGGGTGATGAGAAACTCTCCCTATTTGGTAAATTCTCGACATTTCCATAAATAACATAACTAAGAATCATATCCATTCATTGTAGAAATATGCAAACATCAATTTTCATAACGATTTCATTGCAAGGAAGTAAACAAATAAATAAATAAGTCAAACAAAATTTATTTTATTTATAAAAGCAGCGGAAAAACATTTGTCCTTACAATGCAAAATCTATTGAAAACTATGTAAAAGGAAAATTTCTAACAACTCTATCATAACTATCTAAGCTCAAAATAATGCGATCGAGATCCATCTCTTGTGATTAGATTCATCTTGCTCTCTTATCAAGCTTCCTTTCTTTTCACCGATCCTGCAAAACATTCAAATGCAATCTTATCACATCATGTATTAAGAATCACTGAATAGGAACTTAACGGAGTTAGATAGTGGATTTTACCTGAAGCGTAGTCATACTTTTGACTCTCCCATCTCTTAGATCTCTTAGGTAAATAGGGCAACTTCGTCTCCAATGCCCCTTCTCTTGGCAATAAAAGCAAATTGACTCTTTTGGAACAACACATGGAACTACTTCAGACATTGCATGTCTTTCATTACCATTGTCTATATCCATAGAGGTCTTGAAGGCAGATTCACCAATCAACTTTGCTTTTCTATTACGCCAAACCATTGCTGATTTAGCAACAATAAGCATATAGGTGAGATCAATAAGGGTCACGTCGTGGTTCATCATATAGTACTCTCTTACGAGCTCACTATACGAGTTAGGAAGTGATTGAAGAACCCAATAAACAGCCATCTCTTCACCAACAACGTATCCCATCATTCTTAACCTATCAATGTGTGACTTCATCCCTACGACGTGTGCACACACCGACTTTCCTTCTTGCACACACCGACTTTCCTTCTTTATGTTTACTTGCCAAAAGGGCTTGAGTGATATTGAACCTTTCAATTCTTCGATCTTGTGGGTTAGGGAGAACAATTGGATGAGGTAGAGGAAGTGAAGCATGATTTCTTGTTCCTCGATCGATTCGTGGAAAATCATCTTCATGTGGAATGCTTGTTCCACGGGATTCGGGAAGACCATAGTTGCCGAACTTTGACATCTACAAAACGGGAGAAAAACGAATTCAAGTTAGTTGATTGATTGAGTCCTTGGTAAATCACCCAAATGAAATTCCAAGGCTAGGACCCAACATAATATGCTACAACCTAGAAAAGGGATGCCGTAATCTAGTTGCAGAATATTTGAAGGTAAGTGAATGACGATTCACTAATTTCCACCATGAAAAACGAAAAAATAAATTTATGTTTTAAATCAATGAAAACTCCTAGATTCTTTGAGATTCATTGAACATTTCAATGGCATGTTTAAATCTCGATATGCCCCTCTTGTTTGTGATTGGGATGCCGAGGATCACAAAGTGGGTGTGAATAACCATGCAAACTTACATGGTGCCCTCACATGTTACAGTCACCTATTCGATGTGCCGGTAAACCACACACGCTCCACCGAACTATGACAAATATTGAGTCACCCTTTGCTACCTTTTCTTAGAACCATTTAGTGTGCCGGTAAACCACACACGCTCCACTAACGTCTTCGCAAGGGCACAAAGTGTAAATTCATGGAATTGCATCAATTCACTTTGCCAAAGTAACTAAGATTGGGAATTTGAAAAACATTTAGTTATTTTTGTACTTCATTATACTTATAATGGAAGGTTTCGTCCTATCCTACCCGTTCGGCTAACGACCCTCCACTAGTCAAGAGTGCGGTGGGTAAGAGTGGATACCCATTCAATCGTCATATTATAGGCAATTTCTTTAAACACCCCTTATAGACCAGCTTCGTGAATGAGGCCTACTAACGGTAAGACTTACTTTTACTTATACATATATATAATGTTAGACTTTTAATGTTATATATAGTATAGGGTGCATTTTACACTTTTAAAATATTATGTGGTTAACTTTAACAATTACACTTTTAATTCAATTAAATGGTTAACTTAAACTTTTATGGATTTATTAAATCTCTTTTAATTATACTCCTTAATTAATTCATAAAACCATAAGGGTGTATTTGAACTTTTCAAAATATTACTAGGGTTTTAGAATTTAACATTACTAATTAACTTTTAATCAACTTTTAAATTCCAAAACTTGAGGGAAAGTTTTGAAACATTTCAAAACATTAGGGTTTAGAATTTAAATATAGATCAAAATTAAACTATTTAATCAAAATTTAAATTCCAAAACTTGAGTGCAAGTTTTGAAACATTTTTCAAAACATTAGGGTTTTAACTATTTAAATTTCAAAACAACAAAACTTTTGGGTTCAAATTTAAACTATAAAACCTAAAGGGTAAAATATGAAACTTTTCAGAACAACAAGGATCAAATAACAAATAATCTAAATTAACATTTAATCACATAATTATCTATATTTGATTTATTTAATGATTTCTTGCAAAACGATTTATCAATTTAATCAAAATAATCAATCAATTATTATATAAGGAAACAAATATTTTATTAATCGATAATTATCTTTAATTAGATCAAGAATATAGTCATATATATCATAAAATCGGATTTATATTGATCTAATATGATAAGGTAACTATCCATAAGCAAAAACAGCAAGAAATCCCAGATATACCTCTGTCTGATGCTCAAACTCGTCGAGTACCACACTGTGCTCGCCGAGTTGAGGACTACTCGCCGAGTACACTTTGGTACTCACCGAGTTCCTCAGCCAGAACACCCAAAAATTGATTTTGCAAACATATCAAGCAACAATACAATAGAAACCAATCAAGGCTCTGATACCACTGATGGATTTTCGTCATAAGACATCCTATGTGCTCATACAAACCCTAAAGCTTGGATCTAGGTTTCTCTATTGTACATGCAAGTTATCCAAGACTATAAACCCTAATTCTAGCATACATATAATCATATTAACATGAGAATAAGTCTATAGTGTTACCTTGATTGTTATGCAGCAATAACAATCCCAAATCTCCTTGTATTGCCTTTGGAAGGCTTAGAGTCACAAGTGTCACTCCTCTAATGGTTCACAAACACCATAAGCAAGAGGATGAAGAGGAGAGAGGATAGAGGCTACCAAAAATCGTGTAGAAACCCTAATAAGAAGCCCTAATTTGGATGCTTAAGCCCTAAGCAACACATAGAATTATTTTAATCAAGCCCTTGGACGATTTCCTTATGGGCTTCCCCATAGAATTCGTCCACCCCTTGATTCAAGGCAATCCATGGCCCAAATTGGAATTATCTTATAATTACAATTCCAGTCCCTTAAGTTTAATTAATCTCTTTTAGTCACAAAACTAATTACTAATTAATTATTGACTAATATTAATTAAACAATATGATTTCTCCTTTAATATATTATTCCTATAATATATTAATAAATCATATTTAATCCTTTCTCTCCATAATTCATCCTATCAAGTTGCTTTGGTGAAGGCAACCCAAAAGGACCATGCACCATCGGGTCAAGTACATACCAAAATAGTTATGGACTTAGACACTAATCCAACAATGTTTGCCTGCTGGCTTGTTATGTTATATGCGATAGAGGTAGTAGGAGGGGACCAGTCCCCGAGTTCGGTTGTTAAGACCGAAGGGTAGCTCAGGCACCCCAAATATGTCTAGTAATATGTTTATGTTATGTTATGTGTGATAATAGTAGTAGGGGGTGAAATAGTCCCCGAGGTTTGGTTGTTAGGACCGAAGGGTAGTCAGCACCCTAGAACAGCTTGACATGGGTAGTCAGCACCCTAGAATGGCTTGACACGGTTAGGTCGGCACCCCAGAATGGCCGTACCGGGTAGGTTGGGCACCCCATAATTGCCTGGTAGTATGTATGCTATGTGATTATATGGTATGTGGTACAGTGGGGGAACTCAATAAGCTTCGTGCTTACGGTTTTCAGTTGTTGTTTCAAGTACCTCTTCTGTCAAGGGGAAGGAGCTGGCGCGGTAGCGGTGCATCACACATGCTCTATTGATTTATGTACCTAGATTCATTCTGGGATTTTGTACTCTGACATTTTCATGTTTTATGTTTTGGTTTACGGCATGTTTTATCAAATATTATGATCGTGTGATATTTTGTTACAAACGCTTTTTCAAATCGCTTAATTAAAAACGAAATTTTTGCCCTGTATTTTTGGGATGTTACATATATATAGCTAGGTTCAAATGTTTCTAGCAACTATTGTGTGCATGAATGCACCAATAAGAATTTAGGAATTATTAAATAAATAAAAATCGTTATAAGGGTAATTATGTAACTTTAGCATAATAATTAAAATAAAATCCCTTAATTCATGGAAATTACCATAAAATCTCTTTGACCAATTATTTAACCCTAGCCTCTCATATGATACATATTTTATTTTTGCCTCCTCCCATTTTCTTTTCGTATTGACGAATGAAGAATAAGTCGTGGATCAGAAGCTGCAAATCTGTTTCCCCATTCCGTTGACAAGATGAAGATGTTATTCTCGGCGACTTGGTTAAAGAGAGTTCTACAATTTAATTTACCAGACTTGCAATTCCATTCCATAGAAAACAAGTTTTTTTCTTCGTTCTTCAAACTAGCCAATTTCTACAATTTCAACTTTTAGTTTTAGATTTTTATAATGGTGTTGAAATATATTGATGTTCATATGAATTTGATGTTGATGGTTCTAAATTGGATTTTTTTTCATTCATGATTCATAGAAAATGTGGTGATTTAGAGAGCATCCTTAAAGTGTTTGATGAAATGTCAAAGAGAAATATGGCAGTCTCAAATTGTATTCATGGTTAGCGATGGAATGTTTATTGTTGTGCATCTCATCTCCTAAGGTAAACAAAATAAAAATAGTGAATTATGTTATTCTATCATACTTTAAATTTAGAATTACTCTCATTTTCTTTCAATATTGAAAGAGAGGGAATCATTTTTCGATTATGAAATAAAGTGCTGGAAATCACATAAAAATATTTTGCAAAATAATTATTGGGTGTTTATTCTTATCTTCAATTTTTCCATTATCTAAGAATAATTATTTCATTCTTTAAGAATATTCTGTGGAGAGTATTATCATCTTGGAAATCACATATGAATGATTCTGCCAGAATTGTATTTCCGGTATAATCACATAAGAATGATTCTGCAAGGGTTGTATTGCAATTGGCTGATGTTTTAACATGATTTTTGTTTCTTATGTTTTTCCGATGTTTCAAGTTTTGTCAATGGATCACTTACCATCCTCGAGTTTATCTCCTTTTGCAGCTCTTATAAAATCGTTTTCATGCAATACAATTTTGACAGAATGCCAATCTTACAAAATATCAATCTCATAGAATGCTAGATATTTTGAAGTAGCTTAGAGGTCAAACATACACAAGACATCTAGGAACGAAACAAGAAAGTGAATGAGGATTCTTTCAAAAATGCCGATATTTTTTTGCAAGAGATTTCAAGAATGAATGTAATTTATGTTCATAGTTGTATTCTTTAAGAATGAATGTAATTATTTATTCTAAACTATTAAAATTCGTCTTATATAACATTTGTATTCATTTAAAATTATTGATCTTGATAATATGTGTTTATAAAATTATGTTCATAATTGTATATAATTCTGACAGAATTACAGAATATCATTTTAACAAAATGACATTCTGATAGAATAAAATCGGTATATGCTTACAAGTTATGTTTGAAGTTGAATTAATTTGAAAAAAATCAGATTTTTTAAATCAAAATCATTAATTATCCCATAAATCTCGATTTTTCCTTTTTTAAATTTGTCTTAATTGACTAAAATGTCCTCATGCTGAAATTTATGTGATTATATGGTACATGCTACCCTATTGTAATATCATAGATCCTCAGATCATTACATTTGATTCTATTCAATCCGATGGTCCAGATCTGTGCATTCTGGCATATAATAGTTAGTAAAAACAAAATAACCTAACTATATATATATATATATATATATATATATATATATATATATATATATATATATATATATATATATATATATTCTGTTTACGATTTTATTTTGTTACGTGAATTTCAAATCTAATTTATAAATTTATAAAATAAAATAAAAGTGGGATTATTAGGTCATAATATTTTGGAAGCATATCTAGTTAAAATGTTTATAAAAGTTAGGGGTTCCGTAGTTATTTTGGGAAACTAAAATAACAAGTCTATAGGTGAGGTTAGAAATAATTCAAATGAATATAGAAGGTGGATCCCCTATCTTAATAAAAGAGTATATTTATGCCAGGTGGGAGTATATTTATGCCAGGTGGCATTCTCTCAGTCCTTCCTAATGCTTTTCCCCGCCTAAATTTACAAAGTGAAATTATTATTTTACCCCTTTGCTCCTTTACACTCCAATGGCATAAAATCCAGTCCAAATAATCACGGATTTTTGATGATTCAATTTCAAATCCTGATATCCCAAATAATCATGGATTTTGTTTCCTTTCTAATTTCCATTTGAGAACAATGTAACAGACAAGAAACACCAAATTTGAAATCCATTGGCTAGGGCTTCAAGCTGCATATATCTAATGCATACTCGCTATGTATTTCATATACATCTTCATAGTCAATCTCTATTCTCAATTTCAGTTGGATCTTCGCTTTTTTTTTTCAACCTCTCTCCGTAAATCGGAGATGTAAAATCTGCATAACGTTTTCTATTTCTCCCGTATATCATTCCCTTTCCATCATTATTTGAATTATCAAGCTTTCATTGTCTTTTTATTCAAGCAATTGATTTAGATAGAAAAAAACCATCTCGACTTAGATGTATCTATTGCTAATTAGCTAAATCAATCCGAGGTTGTGTTAAGGTCATAGCTCTCAAAAATATAGACACACAGAAGACAAAATTAGGTTTCGAGCATATTCGTGATTGAGGTACGATTTACCGGTTCTTGATTTTTCTGTTTTCGTTTTAGATTAAATCGTAATGTAAGATTAAGGGATGGATCTTTTTAGATTGGAGAACTTCAGGATTACCGTGAATTAACCGGAAAAAACATGTATTTTTAATCCGATCACATAGAAGTTGGCTCAATCAACTTCTTATTTCATCCATTTGCATACACATTAACTAAATCTCTTCCTTATACTCCATTTTTTTTCCTTATACTCCATTTTTTTACTTTTGATTTGTAAGATTTCTTTTTTGTAGATAGAAATGGAGAAAGAACCAGTACGTCCAAATGCTTGGTATTAGGTGAGTACAAAAACCCTAAGTTCAGGTAATACACATTTGTTTGGTATGTATTATATGTAATTGCTGATACAATCATAAAATAGTTAAACTTCCTACTTTTAGATTGCTAAATTTTATTCCTTTGCTAGGTTCAAGTCATGGAGAATCAAGTTTGCTAATTTGTTATGATCATCTGTTCCTACATTCTTCTTGACCATCAACTACAATTGAGCTATTCCAATTAGTTTAAATAGACGATTTTGTGAAGAATTTCATTGAGACATGGTACGTCTTCATTGCTTGTCACCTACTGTTCTTTTCGGTTTATTGTTTGATTTTGAAGGCCTAATATCTCTTTTTCACATAAATCATTTTTTATTCCTAATTTTTGTTGTTACAAGGTCTCGATATTGACCTTCCCTCATGTTTTTGTACTTTTAGTCCCTTGTGGGCAAGTCATTGGCTTCAATGTATTATAGATGAAGATCGACAGTTTGAAACTATAGGAATCATTAATTTATTTTTTGGTTTTTTATTAAATGACTCTTGAGGGTAATTAACTTTTGCGTTTGTACTCATTTGGTCCCTTTACTTTTTTTTTGTATTCAATATACCATCGAACGTGTTGTTTGCGTTCACCATAACCCTTTTGACCGACTTTTGACCTGTGATAGCCGGTCAAAGGGTTATGGTGAACACAAAGAACAAGTTCGATGGTATATTGAGTACAAAAAAAGGAAAGGGACCAAATGATAACGAACTTAACAGTTGGTTACCCTCTTGAGTCATTTTCCCCGAAAAGTTAAATGAAATTAAATTTGCAAAATTATCAAAGATTGCAACCTTCTTTGGCTATAACGTATATGAAGAGCGTTTCAAAGGGGTAACCTTGTTAAAACATGGTCTACGTTATGCTTACTGTGGTTAACTGTCAACATCTCTCTGCAAAAGGATATGATTGTGTATGAGAGGTATATTTATCAGCATAAATGTTTACCTCAAGGTATATTATGGTGATGTGTCTACAAAAGTAGCATGATATTGTACGTATTGATGTTGTATCTTATCCCATGAATTCAATCTTAAAGCTAAGTAAACTCAAAAATCACAGCACTTGTGATTCCCCCTCGTTTGTAGACTTGTCTAGAATCCATGATACGATAAATCATTTGATTGGAAATGTAAATGTAGCCATGAAATGCGTCTGATTAGTCAAGATTTCCCTAATAAATAGTCAAGTGCATTACAAAGTTGTACATGTATGAATAATGTTTTTTCGTGGGTTATGTTTTGAAGAGAAGCAAAAATGAATCTCATAAAGTCATTAATATCAGTAGGGGATGACGTGAGATTTGCTGTAAATGAGTAAAGGGAAAATGAATCAGGAGGGTAACTAATTGTTGCATTTGTTCTCATTTGGTCCCTTTCCTTTTTTTTTTGTACTCAATATACCATCAAACTTATTGTTTGTGTTCACCGTAACCCTTTGAGCGGCTATCACAGGTCAAAAGGGTTATGATGAACGCAAACAACAAGTTCGATGGTATATTGAATACAAAAAAGGAAAGGAACCAAATAAGTACAAACGCAAAAGTTAATTACCCTCAAGAGTCATTTTCCCTTTTAGATTTGATTTTTGTATTTTGATTTCCTAGCTTCGACGGAGGAAAATGATTGTCCTTTTATAGGGGATTGTATTTTGTTGATAACATTATTAATATGACAGGACATTCAATCATGTTTTCTTAGGCTGGAGGGAGTGGTGCCACCGAAACCGCACTCCCTCCTTCGTCACGTAGGCGCCACGTCACTTTTTACCACTTAAGTGTGGTTTCTTGCCACACCAAGGGTGTGGTGCCACAGTTTTAGTTTTATTTTTTTTTTCCCTTTTTTTGTTTGTTTTTTTTTTGTTAACTATTTTAATTTAATAAAACTTATTTTTTTAATAAAAAAACATAATTTTAAAGACATAATATTTCATTAATTAAAAATACAAATACCATACATTACTTAATTTAAAAAAAAAAAACCTAAAAATTTAGAATAACAAAGTAGAAACAAAAAACCAACAACTTAAAAAAACACACAAGAAACCATTAAAAACTTGAAAAAAAAAACTAGAAATTAGCCACGATTCATGTAACGGTTTTTCACTTCCTCCTTCATCGCCAAAACCACTTCAAGCTCGGCCCCAGTCATATTCGACGTGTCCATTGCTAGTATTCGCATGTCGCTCTCCCTTTGTTTCCGAAGCTCTCTTTCAGAAGCAATTTTCAAAATCTTGTCCATTCTCTCTTTTATATCCTTCATGTCGGTTCCCATTTCTTTCAAATCATTTAAATCCAACGCTTTGCCTTTGCCTTTGCTTTTTGATTTGTCTCTTCCCAATGGTCGGGAAGGTGGTGAAACTGGAACAGGTTCATCTTCGTTCAGATCAAACTGAACACGAGCATCTGATGTAGTGTGGTCGGACTCAGATGTTCTGCTGCGATTTGACCCACTGTCGATATGTTGGTCAGATGTTTTGCTACTCAGCCATTTCCTGTTATCTTTCAAAAAATTCCAAACTTCAAGAAATTTGAAAGCCTTCAGATTTTCTTTTTGATACACTTTCAAAGCTTTCTTCAAAATGACATCATCGCTTTCTCCACTTTTCCATTGACGTTTCATGTTATTCCACAAGTCATTAAACAACATGACTTCCTTATTCATCTTCCCCCATTTGGAGTACACTTGATGTTTTGAACGGTATTCTCCACGGTTCATTCCTTTATGGAACCTGTGTAAAACGCATATCCAAAAGCGGTCATGCTTTTGGTCTTTTCCAACCGTCGCATCTTCTGAAATATCGATCCAAGATTGTGCCAACACTAACGCTTCCAAAGGTTCCCAACATCTAGCCTCCACCTTGTCTTTTCTTTTAGTCGCTGCTTGAGTGGGCTGAGTTTCTGTAACGAATTCCAGTTCAGAATCAGAAACAACCGTTTCTGGTTGTGTTTGTGTTTGTTGAACAAACTCGGGTTGGGATAAAAAATCAAATGGATTAAAATCCGGGTCGGGTTGTGGTAGTGGTGGTGTTTGTGGATGTGGTTGCCCCGGTCGTTGTGGAAAAGAAGGAAAGATACCGCCATAGTGGTAATAAGGAGGTGAAAAAATCGGTTGATCAAATGAAGGTATTGGGGTGTTGGTGTTTCTGACTGGTGTTTTTTCTTTGCTAGGTCTTTTGGAAGAAGACATTTTTTCAAAGAAAATTGGATGAAATGATTGTATTTATATGTGTTTAAAGGTTGTGTAAATGTAAAAGTGATAACATATGTATATATAGATGGAGTAAAAGGTTAAAAAAAAAAATTTAAATTACACGAATCTTTGAACGGTCAAAGAAAAAGGAGTAGCCAATCAGCAAACGCGGTCCTCAAAAGCCGCAGTGCGGTCTCGACCGCCCCAAACCGCACCCTAGGGGCGGTGTTCCTGTCCCACGTGGCGCAACCGCGGTTTGGAACCGCATACCATACCGGCTAGTCTTAGTTTTTATACAAATACCAATGTTTTTTTAGGTTTTATCAAAAGTTGAATAAGATACAAATAAAACTAAATGTTCCTCTACTCCATCTTTTACAATATGTTTTTATTTTTTTGGTTGTGGTTCTCTAAATAAAAGTGGATAATTCTAATAAACTAAATAATAATAGTTTTTCCTTCTATTTCTTGGTTGGTTGTTTTAGTTATTTAGAATATGTTTTGAAATTCGTTTGATGGTTGTATTCAAATGAATTTTTGTTATTCAAATGAATTTTTGTTATGATGTTTATTCAGTTGAATAATCAATTTTATAGAAAACAATTACGCTCAAGTTTGGAATATATCGAAAAATAATCAAATATATTTCTACTTTTAATAAGCATTTAAACATAAGTAAATATTTGTTTAAGTTATGGTTTCCTTTACTTATAAGACTCCAAATTCACTTACTTTTTAACATTATTATTTTACAAAATGACATTCATTTGCAAAATGTTAGCATTTTTACACTATCATTTCAAAAACTATATTGGAACACTTAACAGGGACCAAATATTTGGTTCTAATCTTACTTATAATAATAATAATTATCATGGGCCTATCCATCAAGCATGACAACATATAGAGTTAGTGAACATTATTTATCTTTATGTTTGTGAAAGAAAGTATGATTACTGTTAATGATGCCAAGTTTAACGGATGTTATATTGTTTAGATTCTCAGGGAAGTATGATTCAATATATCTGAGATAATCCACCTCCTTACACTGTCGAAAAGAGCACCGTTGAAATTCCATTTCCAAATGGAAAAAATCTATAACGAATGCACCTCTACATGTACAGAATAACATTTGTGATCTCGACCACATCTCAAAATCATCTTCAACAAAACTTCGGAAAAGATCCATGGTTGATGAAAAGGAAAATAGTTTTTCAATGAAAAAAAATTAAAAATGAATCGGTTTTAAGAATGAGAAACAATGATTTCTTTTAAGACAAAATTACACAGATGGTCCCTGTGGTTGGTCCGAGAGACCAAAGATAATCCTTATGAGGAATTTTGGATGAGTATGGTCCCTGTGGTTCCAAATTGTTGCACGAATAGTCCTTATGACATACTCAGTTTAATTGTTTCCATTTATCTAAATCACGTGACCCTCATACGAGAGTATTTTCGTCTTTTGCTTGTCCCTTCTCTCTCATGATCTGCAAAACATTTCCCTTCCATATAAAAATTAAACCCCCATCAATTCCTTCATTATTTATCGTCTCCTCTATTCTCTCTTCTCCCTTCTCTCTTCTGTGTCTTTCTAAGAAACTTTGCTTAAGAATGGTAAATTGTTTTTGTGGAAGGCAAGCGGTGATAGTGACATCATGGACGGATCTCAACCCAGGGCGTAGGTTTTGGAAATGTCCTAGCAGTTGAGGTTTCATTGCATGGTTTGATGAGCCCATGTGTCGAAGGGCTGTAGCTGTCATTCCAGGTTTGCTAAGATCCATGAACAAGCTTCAAGAATCTCTGCTGCAAGCAAGTTTTGAAGCAAAAAAAGTGAAGATGATGCTAGTTTTTAGTTGGGTTTTCTTTTTCATGTATGTGTACAAAAGATGCTAATAGTATTAGTCTGGAGATGATGGTTCTTTTGCTTGTGGGTAGATAGATGATGGTTCTTTTGCTTGCTTCAAGAATCAGATAATAGTATTAATTTGAAGATGATTTCGTTTTGTTTGTTTGTGATGTAAGAAATGTTCGTATGTATGAATGGAATGCTTTTTATTTGGGAAACTTTTAGTCTACAACCATTGAAAAATATTGGTCTGGAACTTAATGATTGTAAAATATTGGTCTACAACTTAATGAACTATCCAGATCCATTAAAGTATAAAATATGAAAGTGAAAGGTTTTTGTAGGGTTTAGACCATTGTAGTATAATGTGTAAGCCATTGTAGACCCATAACAACATTAGAAATGTTCAAAAATAAAATGCAAACTTTTGCATAGTCATAAAGTTCATTACATAACCTTAAAGTGCAAAGTCATAGTACCAAAAAAATATCAAAAGAGCTTGCAGACTAATGTATCATAACCAAAAGAACCATCTTAGTCTAGCACCCTAATGTACCATAATACCAACAAAAGATAAAGACACACAAGAACCAACTTAGTCTAACCTTTCTAAGGTACCAAAACAAACAACACAAAAGACATTTCTAAGGTAGCATAACAAACAACACAAAAGACAACAAATCAAACTTTTTCCTTCATTTTGGATTTATCCTTAAGTTTGGTTTTCTCATTTTTGCGATCTCCCTGCTTCTTTGCCTTGCTAAGCTTCCTGCCCCCTGCCACCACATTTCTAACTTCATTTTGTCCCCCTTGTCCCTTGCAACTCCTAGAGTTGTGACCCTTGTTCTTGCATTTGCTACAAGTAACTGTAAGGAACTTCCTGGTCAAACTTTTACCTTCATTATTTGGTTCTTCAGTTTGAGCTCTCTTTCTCTTCTTTTTTGGTCTCCCCGCCTGCATAATTAATAAATTATAAAACAATATAAACATATACTAACTTGTAAACTGAAAATTATTTACCTGTTTAGTATGCTTGGGGGGTGTTAGTGTTTTGGGGCAATCTGACTTTGGCGACACACTTCTTCCATTGATTGGTTGAACTTTGTACTTGTACATTTCATTCCATGTGCTTAACCTATAACATGGATGTACCCACTCCTCAAGAGGTGGGACATTTTTTTCCCCATGCTCAACCTTATCCCAAATGGCACTAACAAGATGAGAGCATGGTATCCCAGTGATTTCCCAATTCATGCAACTACAGTTCCTGTCCCTCCAATTAACCACAAATTGTTCCCCCATTGTCCCAGTAACTTGAGTCTTCTCAGCACCATTAAATATGCAAGTGTATTGAGAAGCAGCTTTCTTAACTCCATCTAAAAGTTTTATGGTTGTTGGGGTAAGTGGCCCTTTAGACTTATCTATCACATTTTGCACAATACAAATTCGTTTCATTAAGTATTCCCTAATATATTCTAAACATGTAATTATAGGTTTGTCTCGAGCATCTAACAACTTTGAGTTGAAAACTTCACACAAATTATTCAACAAAATATCCGTATGTGCTCTTCCTGTACATTGCAACAAAATATCTTATAAGAATCTGTCAAAGTGTAAATCTTCCTTGAATCTGTCAAAGTGTCTAACTATTATATATGGTAAATATACCTGAAATATGTGCTCTGGCCCAATGTTTGGGTGGAATTTTCTTTAACCAATCACATGACTTTGAGTTGAACTTGTTAAAATCTTCCATGAATCTGTCAAAGTGTCTAACTGTTGTTGCTGTTGCACATTCCCATAAATGATCTCGGTGATCCTTCCCCCTCCATTGTAGCTTCATGTTTTCGTGAATATGTCTTAAACAGAACTTGTGTTCAACGCTAGGGAATAGGTTGGCAATGGCAGGTAAAATCCCCTAATTAACAAGTAACAAAAATGTTATTTTCTAAATGTAGCAGACAAAATTACACAGATGTCATGAACAAGTATCATAAGAAGATTAACCTTTTTCCTGTCAGAAATAAATGTGAAGTTAGAATTTGTAGAGAGCTCCAAATCTTCACCTAGACACTCTAGAAACCAACTCCATGAGCTTTTGTTCTCGGCTTCAACTATGGCATATGCTAGTGGGTAGATCCCATTATTGGAATCAAGACCCACAGCAGTGAGAACCTGTCCAGGGTAAGGTCCCTTCATGAAAGCCCCATCGAATCCTAAAAAATCTCTTAAACCTGACTTAAAACCTAGTTTTAATGCACCTAAACAGACATAAATTCTCTTAAACATCCTAGTTTCCAAGTCTGCATTTGGTTCACTGTATACATCAATCTTCACAGTTGTTCCTGGGTTGCACTGTTGTAATTCTAGTACGTAATCCCTGAGAAGACTGTACTGCTTTTCATAATCTCCATAAACATGTTTCTGTGCAAGTTGTTTAGCCCTAAAGACCTTCATTCTTGACATCCCCACCTCGTATGTCTTTTGTAACTCTACACGCAAAGCTTTGACTGGGATAGTTGGGTTTCCTTCCACTTGTTGAAGAATGGTGGTTGCAAGAAACTTAGAAGTACACGCTTTAATATATCTTGACTGCACACATCTATGCTCATGAACCAAAGTTTTCACCATCCAATCGCTTTCTTCATCAGATCTAGAAATTAATACCACCCAAGGGCATGTTGCTTTTTGTGAACTGACTGTTTTGTCCTTGCATTTGATTCTACTTTTTATCCATGGCCCACCTGTCATTTCCAGGACCACACCCCTACATTTTGCCCTAATTCTTTGTTTATCATGTTTTGCAAAGTAAATGTTTCTCCTAGTCCGAATTGAATGCATTTTAATGTAGTCCTTCGCTTCTGATGAGGACTTAAATATTTGACCTAGATGGAATGCAGTTTCATGTACTACTCCTGATGAACACATGGTTGGTTTGTTTAACCTTCTCATTAACTTCTTCCTCTCATCTTCTTCTACACCAGCTGATTCAAACAACTGTGTATCTATCACCTCCAAATCCTCATCAATTGTGACATCAGGTGCATTGAATGATTGGTGGTTATCTAGATTTGGAAAAGAATAAACACCACTGTGGAAGTCTTTCATATTCACTTCGACATCCTCCACTATATTAATTTCATTCACTAAAAAGTCACTATTGTCGCTTATACTTCCATTGGTACTAGTCTCATCACTAATAGCATCTCCAGTTTCTTCATTGTCCCCCATCTGTTGGTAATCATCGTCCCCCATCTGTTGGTAATCATTATGATCCATATAAAAGAAAGGATCAAAGTCTTCTGAAGGGCCAACATCTTGGGCTTTGTTAAGCTCCTCACTTGCAGGCTGAACTCCAACATCTTTCAATACATCTCTATCAAAATGTCCAAAAGGTACAACAGACCTAGAAAAGTCATAGTTCTCATTCAAGTCCAATTTTCTACTACATGATCCTACCTCTGTACTTGTAAACTTTTTTTGATTGAGTTCCGAAGAAATAGGCTCATTGATTTCTTCCAATACGACCTTATTTGGAGACATAAAGTATGTATGGAGTCTAGTAGTTCCATGTTCAGGATACACCATAATCTCTTTATGATTAGCAACATGCTTACTTAACAAAAGTACGTCTGAGTCGTTACCTAAAGGAAGTAACCCATAATCGATTTCAATATCTGGAATCAAGAAGTGGTAGTAGATAGGCTCACCGTTGATATAACCTATCTCCTTCATCATATCGTCTAACTCATGTACGGAGAACACGTCCATGTCTACATAGTCAACATAGTCAATACTCCCACCAACGTAACGTCTTCCTGGGTATTTTGTGAACATACCCCTATGGTGAATCTTGAATGTGCAAAAACTACTTAACTCAACTGAAAAACAAATATATAATGATGTGAGGAAAGAATGAAGTCTCAAAATTGAATGTGCATAAATTACTTAACAAAATTGGAATTTGTTAACTGATCACTCACCATAAGCTTTGATCACGTCAGGATTTTCTGAAAATTTTGAACGGACATTCCACAAAGTTAGAACCATCGCAAAAGATGAAGATGAAAACCCTAGTTTCCGTTTGATGTTTTGAAGTGATGAAGAAGATAAACCAGAGGAGAAAAGGAAGGGACGATTTCTTGGGGTAACATAAATGGCAGCTAGATGTAAGGATCATTTATGAATATGATCATTTCGTGTAACAAAGCAAAAGACGAAAATACCCTCGTGTGAGGGTCATGTGATTTAGATAAACGGAAACAATTAAACGGAGTATGTCATAAGGACTATTCGTGCAACAATTTGGAACCACAGGGACCATACTCGTCCAAAATTCCTCATAAGGACTATCTTTGGTCTCTCGTGCCAACCACAGGGACCAACTGTGTAATTTTGTCTTCTTTTAATTTGATTTTAATTGTCGGCATATCCTATGTTTTTTAATCTAATACTATTTGGTTAGATTCTTTTTTACTTTGGTATATTTTTCCATTTTACATTTTTTCTTATAATTATGTATTTGTCTATTTATGAACTATAATATGAGATTAGAAGCTTAATTGATGTCCTAAAATATGACAAATTGGAGTAGACTAGAGATATTCAACCGCCTTTATCTATACTACTAAGCATGCAACAAATATATAAATCATTTTTTCTTCTTCTATTTTATATCCAGTTAATATCTTATATTTGTCGTGTTTTATTGTTTTCATAGGATTATTATATGAAATTAGTGGTAACTAAGGATCTAAACAACATTTTTGATAGAAAAGGAGGAAACAAGCGAAATAAGCAAAAATAGCTTTATAACGCAAAAATGTGTGATTTTCATGTACACCTCGAAAGACACGAACTATTATCAATCGAAGATAATTTGCTTCATTAAGTTTAGCTTTCAATATTTTGAATTTTCGTTTCAAATATATATATATATATATATATATATATATATATATATATATATATATATATATATATATATATATATATATATATATATATATATATATATAACGTTAGGTTCATTTGAGACCACCTATATTTTGTGAGACCGTGAGACGCATTTTTTTATTTTTTTTATTTTTTTTATTTTTTTAGTTAACTCATGTTCCGAAAATAATATTTAAAAAAAGAATTTTTTGATTTTTTCATTTATTTTGCATTTTAAAATTATTTTTAGAATATGTACAGTTTAATATTCTATTTAGAATATTTCACGTATTTTTCAAAAAAAATAGAATTTTTTTATTTTATTTTTATTTTTTTTAGTTAATTCAAGTTCCGAAAATAATATTTAAAAAAAAAATTTTTAGATTTTTCCATTTATTTTGCATTTTAAAATTATTTTTTAGAATATGTCAGTGTAATATTCTATTTAGAATATTTCACGTATTTTTCAAAAAAAAATGGAATTTTTTTTATTTTTTTATATTTTTTTTAGTTAATTCAAGTTCCGAAAATAATATTTAAAAAAAGAATTTTTAGATTTTTCCATTTATTTTGCATTTTAAAATTATTTTTAGATTTAGTCTCACGGTTTTACAAAATTAGAATGGTCTCAAATGAACTTGAACCTATATATATATATATATATATATATATATATATATATATATATATATATATATATATATATATATATATATATATATATATATATATATATATATATATATATATATATATATATATATATATATATATATATATATATATATATATAAACCTAAACGAAACTGGTATCTTATTAGTTTAATAATTTTTTATTAATCTTTTACGTGTGCTTAGAACGTAGTAATGAATAAAGAAAAGAGATGAAGGGCTAGCATTGTAACTTCCTTTTAAAGCAATACCCACAATTTGCGTTCAAAATGGGTTTCTTCGGTTATAGAACATAATAACGTAAGCGCATGATTACGAATGATTATTTAAGTATTTAATGTGTAATTAAATATGTGAATACGTTTCTTTTGGGGACTGTACGCCACATGAAATAGAAAGATCGCCTTCTTTGGGGATTGATAGCATCGGCAAAAAATGAAGCGAGAGAAAAAAAAAGATCAAGTGATCAACATCGCATGAAGTACGATCATTAGAGGTGGATACAGTCAAATATGTTCAGATGTTCTAGCGTTTCCATTTTAATGATCAATTTGGATTAGCATGTAAGGTTTCTGCAATATCCATTAAACTTGGCGCAAGAAGTTCGAGATATTCTGGTGATGAACATGGGAGCCACAGCAACAATGACATCATTCGTGTTCTATGGTGTTGTCCGGTGAGATTTCCGCCAACATTAGGGAGAGAAGGAGCCCGTTTGTATGTAAACTGACTGAAGTATCAAGCATGCGATCGAAGGAGACATAAATGTTCCTTCCATAGTATTTTAGTAGTACGGGCTACATGTATCCCGACAACTAGCCGAATTTCAACACTTCGTTTAGTTGATCTTGTAAGTGAATTTTCAAGCAAGAAGTGTGAGACAATATTGGGTTACCCGTCACCAGTTTCATGATGAATTTTTGGTGACATACATAGCTTTGAAAGGGAAAGTTCTCTTAGTCGATAGCATGACACAATTTGGCGATGAGAAAATATAAATCCATGTTGCGCATGCGGTATGTGTCGCAACTATCTGCAGGTGGTTCTGGTTAATAGCAAAAGAAAACTGACGTGGCTAGCTAACCTTTTGAAGATGGTAATACGTAGTGTTTTACTAAACAATTGTAACTTGGTTTGGATGTTATTTTATTAATTCCATAATACCATAACCACATTGGCAGATTAATTCCATCAAGAAGCATGGATTATTTCATCATCAATACATGGCCATATTTTGGATTCCTATCACAATTAAGATTCCACGACTAAACTAAATGCAAGATAATAAATTATATTATTATTAGGATACAAATAAGTATAATCATGTTTTAAAATGAGTTTGTGGTTGATATTTTTAGTTATTTATTTTAGTTCCCAATTTAAGCCAAAGACTAAATATAAATTTAATTATGGTTTAGGATGTTTGATCTGGTTGCCGGATTGTCGGTCTTCCTCTGTTCATTGTCCAACATTCGTGGATTTAAGGTGAGTCAACTTTGTAGCTTTAGAAGTACATGTTAGTTATTTTCATAACCAAAACATAAAACAATGGAAACACAATTTTGGATATTTTATCTTGAATCTAATTAGAAGAAAACTTAAACATTAGAATGATTACATACCTTATTCCATAGAGATTTTCGAATCTAGAGACTAGAAAGAGTTTTCCAGTTGATCTCAAGAACTATCTCTAAAATCCCTCAGCAAATCCTAAACGAATTTACATGTGTATTTTCGTATGTCTTGATATGCGCCTCATCACATATATTTATAGATGGAGATAAACCCTAATGTGAGAGATGGAAGGGATATTGAGGATATTGAGTCAAATCAGGAACTCAACCCACAAGGTAAGTAAATATTCCATAAATCGGTCCATCAATAATTTATACTCTTACCATAATAATTGGATTTAATAATATATCGTACATATTTAATGAATGTTATTATAACATTGGTACCCTTAAACAACCTCGTCTACTAATCATAATAATATAGGATCAAAGCGGTCTTTGTTACAATTTACGTAACAAACCTATCAATGGACACATATACATATATAACTAATGACATAGATTAAACATGATGTGTGGTTTTAAAATCTAAATAGATTTCCAACGAGTTCCTCTTTAGATTGAAGTGCGATCAAACTTCAAATAAGTGCAACTAATAATGGAGTTAACTGAATTCTTAATTCTGTACAGAAAAACATAATTGATCTTAAACAAAACATAAAGCACCATAAAACTTCCACTAAAACCAAATATCACACCAACGTGTGTAGTATGCTCATGAAAGACCTAGGGAGGTAATCCCTTTATGAGCGGATCCGCTTTCATGGAGTTTGTTCATATGTGCTATATATATTTCTATTTTGCAGTATTGTGTTAACAGAAGGAAACTTGATGTCAATATGTTTTGACTTAATAAAACTTCTGTTGTTGGAATATAACATTGCTGACTTATTATCACAACTTTAGTAGTCTTTCAATACCAATAATGTGTACCCTCGTGACAAATTCTGCAACCCTATTCCATGCTACAAATTATGCTGCCATTATGGAAGAAGCTACCGAAGTCTATTCCATGAAATGGTTTATCATGCTAAAATGTAAAAGTATCCTGATACGGATCAGTAACCATTTTGGCATCTAATAAAATCAAATTCTTAAAAAAATGATCTCCAAAACATCTGAATTTCCTATAGTTGAGCATATAGACTTTTGTTATATATAGATATCTCAAATCCATTTGGTTGCTTTCTTATGATCCAAACTTGCGTTGCATAGATCTGACTCGCCGAGTTGTAGAACAACCCGTCGAGTCTAAGGCAATCTTCATCGGACTTGCCGAGTTGCTCATCCAACTCGTCGAGTCCAAGGCTATCTTCATATGACTCGCCGAGTCAAGCTTGTGACTCATCGAGTCCATTCAGTCCCTTTTCCATGCAGCGGCTCTAAGTCACAGATCTATGCTTCTAGGGCATGCTTATCACATAAAGTTGCAAACTTTACATGCATGCATGGCTTTAATGGCTTCAAATGCCAACCCTAAGCTCTCAATGGGGTTCCAAGCTCATGAGGGACTTCAATCATGATCTTAACTGAAACTTTACACTTCTAGAATGCAATAAGAGTCCAGATTTGAAGTTTTCATCCAACGAGAGTCCATATCTCAAGTTTTGAATCATAAAAGGCTCCAAAGAAGGCATAATAAGCATAAAGGAGGTTATAATGGAGGAATGCACAAGGTCATAACTTCATTACCTGAATGAAGAACAGATGTAAGCTAACTCCTGGATCTTCCTTCCCTTAAATGGACATTCTTTCCTTCCCAAAGCTTACAAGATATCACAAACACACTCAAACTCAACAATAGGGATATGGTTTACAGAGGAAATGTTCTGAGAGTGATAGAGGCGAGTTTGGGGGCACATAAGTGTGTTTAAATAGGGTGCAAACCCTTAAAATTTGAGCTCCATCCATACAAGCGGACTCGCTGAGTCCAACGTATGGACTTGTCGAGTAGCCAGCTCAAAACGCGTGATCGTCCCGCCTCTATTCGACGAGTCGGGCTACAGACTCGTCGAGTACCCCTTCAGAAAAGAAAATACTTATTTGAATTACATACCAGAAATGGGGTGTTACAACTCTCCCCCACTTATCTTAGACTTCGTCCTCGAAGTCTGCTGCTGCTACTGCTGAAAATAACTTTGGGTATTGCTCCCTCATCTCCCCCTCGGACTCCCACGTCCACTCTGAACCCTTTCGGTGCTGCCACTGCACCTTCACTAGCTGAACCACCTTGTTCCTCAAGGTCTTCGTCTTCCGATCTAAGATCGCAACTGGTCTCTCGATATAATTCAGGTTGCTATCAACCTGAATATCCTCCAAGGGTACAACTGCTGACTCGTCCACCAAACACTTTCACAACTGAGAAACATGGAAAGTGTTGTGGATCTGGCTAAGCTCTGCCGGAAGATCCAACCGATAAACAACCCGACCCACCCGAGCCAAAACTCTAAAAGGGCCAGTGAACCTGGGACCCAGCTTGCCCCTCTTCCATAACCTGATAACACCCTTCTAGGGTGATACCTTCAGGAGGACCATATCGCCCACCTGAAACTCTAAGTCCGGATACCTCCTGTCGGCGTAACTCTTCTGCCTACTCTGCGCAGTCTGCCGTCTGATACGAACCTGCTGGATCAACTCTGTGGTCTTGAGCACCACTTCAGTGCTCCCAATGACTCGCTGACTGACCTCACCCCAATAGACTAGGGTCCTGCACTTCCTTCTGTATAACATCTTGAAAGTAGGACGGTCAATGATAGCGTGATAACTGTTGTTATACGAAAATTCTGTTAGTGGAAGATATGTATCCCAACTACCCCCGAAGTCTAGAACACATGCCCGGAGCATGTCCTCGAGAGTCTGAATCTTGTTCTCACTCTGCCCGTCCGTATAAGGGTGGAAATCAGTGCTAAAATGAAGACGAGTCCCCATCTCATCATGAAACCGCTTCCAAAATCTGGAAGTAAAATGGACATCTCGGTCTGACACTACCGATACAGGCACACCATGTCGTGCCACAACCTCTCGCACATAAATATCGGCTAGCTTCTCAGCCGATATGCTCTCCTGGATTGGTATAAAATGAGCACTCTTCATCAACCGATCCACAATAACCCAAATCGAATCCACTCCACGTGCGGTCGTGGGAAGCTTTGTGATAAAATCCATGGTGATATCCTCCTATTTCCACACTGGAATATCTAACGGTTGCATCTTGTCGTGGGCCCTCTGGTGCTATTCCTTGACCTTCCTGTAGGTCAAGCATCTCTCCACATACCAGGCGACATCCCGCTTCATGTAGGGCTACCAATAATCGGGTCGAAGATCTCTATACATCTTCGTCGCCCCTGGGTGGATGGAAAATCGAAACTTATGGGCCTCGTCCATCAACACCTGCCGCACTCCACCCCAGTACAGTACCCAAACTCTCCCATGAAGGGTCAACAATCCCCGACTGTCATAATCAAAAGAAGCTACTCGACCCATGATCCTCTCACACTTCTGCCTCTCCTACTTGAGGCCCTCAAACTGTGCCTCCCTAATCCGCTCCAACAGCGGAGTAATCACTGTCATCCTCAAGCATATATCTCTAATCGGGACAACTTCCGTCTTGCAGCTCAAGGCGTCGGCCACTACGATGGCCTTCCTCGGGTGATAAAGGATCTCACAATCGTAATCCTTCACCACATCTAGGAATGGGTCAAAGGCACCAATGCTTATATGTTTATGTTATGTGACTATGTTTATATGTATTTGTTGATATGGTTATATATATATATATATATATATATATATATATATATATATATATATATATTGAGTTTTACTCGATGTCGGGGGGGCCTGATTTCGAATTTCGGTCCGATGTTTGGCGAGGCCTGATACCAGACTTCGTTCGATGTCGGGCGAGGCCAAGTGTAGTAGGCAAGGCCCAAGTTATGTTATTATGTGATTATGTGATTATGTGTATGGTATGTGGTAATTTGGGAAGACTCACTAAGCTTCATGCTTATAGTTTTCAGTTTTGGTTTCAGGTACTTCCGATAGAAAAGGGAAGAGCTTGGGATTACTGCAGTGCACACACCATGATTTTAGCCTGAGATGTTTTACTATGATATGTTTAATATGTGTTTATGATGTTTTGAGAAACAATGAATTATGATTTTCATGTGATGTTTGATAACTATGGTTTTATTAATAATTAAAAACAAAATTTTTGGACCGTAGTTTTGGGATGTTTCAGCATGCCATGCAGCGCGCCTCGCTTTGTCGCGTCCGGACAGTAGTCGTGGTGAGGATTGTTGGATTAGTGTCTAAGTCCATAACTATTTTGGTATGTACTTGACCCGATGGTGCATGGTCCTTTTGGGTTGTCTTCACCAAAGCAACTTGATAGGATGAATTATGGAGAGTAAGGATTAAATATGATTTATTAATGTATTATGAGAATAATATATTAAAGGAGAAATCATATTGTTTAATTAATATTAGTCAATAATTAATTGGTAATTAGTTTTGTGACTAAAAGAGATTAATTAAACTTAAGGGACTGGAATTGTAATTATAAGATAATTGCAATTTGGGCCATGGATTGCCTTATATTAAGGGATGGACGAATTCTAATGGGAAACCCATAAGGAAATCGTCCATGGGCTTAATTAAAGGAGTCTATGGGTTGCTTAGGGCTTAAGCATCCAAATTAGGGTTTCCTTGTTAGATAACCCTAATAGCCCAACTATATAAAGACCCCTTAAGGCTCAAAAACGTGGCTAAGCTTCTTGTAAGGGTTTACACACATTTTTGGAAGCCTCCAACCTCTCTCATCTTCATCCTCTTGCTTATGGTGTTTGTGAACCATTAGAGGAGTGACACTTGTAACTCTAAGCATTCCAAAGTCAATTCAATGAGGAATTGGGATTGTTATTGCTACATAACAATCAAGGTATGATCTTAAACCTAATTACATATTAATATGATTACTTGTGTGTTAGAATTAGGGTTTATAGTCTTGGATTCAAAGCATGTACAATAGAGAAACCTAGATCCAAGCATTAGGGTTTGTATGAGCACATAGGATGTCTTATGACCAAAACCCATCAGTGGTATCAGAGACTAGCTTGGTTTCAATTGTATTGATGCTTTGTATAACTGAAAATTTTGATTTTTTGGATTGTGGAGGCTGGACTCGCCGAGTCCATGCAGACTCGACGAGTCCATGCCTAACTCGACGAGTCAACTCGTCAGATAATGCTTATCTCGGGATTTCTTGCTGTTTTTGCATATGGATAATTACCTTATCATGTTAGATCAATATAAATCCGATTTTATGATATATATGACTATATTCTTGATCTAATTAAAGATAATTATCAATTAACAAGATAATTGTTTCCTTATAAGATAATTGATTAATTATTTTGAGTAAATTGATAAATTGTTTTGTAAGAAATCATTAAATAAATCAAATATGGATAATTATGTGATTAAATGTTAATTTAAAATTATTTGTTATTTGATCCTTGTTGTTATGAAAGGTTTCATATTTTCCCCTTTAGGTTTTATAGTTTAAATTTGAACCCAAAAGTTTTGGAGTTTTGAAATTTAAATAGTTAAAACCCTAATGTTTTGAAAGAGGTTTCAAAATTTGCCATCAAGTTTTGGAATTTAAAATTTGATTAAAAGTTTAATTAAGAATGTTAAATTCTAAAACCCTAATAATGTTTTGAAAAGTTCAAATCACACCCTTATGGTTTTATTAATTAATTAAGGAGTATAATTAAAAGAGATTTAATAAATCCATAAAAGTTTAGGTTAACTTTTTAATTGAATTAAAAGTGTAATTGTTAAAGTTAACCATATAGTATTTTAAAAGTATAAAATACACCCTATACTATATATAATATTAAAAGTCTAACGTTATATATATGTATGAGTAAAAGTCAGTCTTACCGTTAGTAGGCCTCATTCACGAAGCTGGTCTATAAGGGGTGTTTAAGGAAATTGCCTATAAAATGGCGATTGAATGGGTATCCACTCTTACCCACCGCACTCTTGACTAGTGGAGGGTCGTTAGCCGAAAGGGTAGGATAGGACGAAACCTTCCATTATAAGTATAATGAAATACCAAGTAACTAAATGTTTTTCAAATTCCCAATCTTAGTTACTTAGGCAAAGTGAATTGATGCACTTCCATGAAATTACACTTTGTGCCCTTGCGAAGACGTTAGTGGAGCGTGTGTGGTTTACCGGCACACTAAATGGTTCTGAGCAAAGGTAGCAAAGGGTGACTCAATGTTTGTCATAGTTTGGTGGAGCGTGTGTGGCTTACCGACACATCGAATAGGTGATTGTAACATGTGAGGGCACCATGTAGTTTGCATGGTTATTCACACCCACTTTGTGATCCTCGGCATCCCAGTCACAAACTAGAGGGGCATATCGAGATTTAAACATGCCATTGAAATGTTCAATGAATCTCAAAGGATCTAGGAGTTTTCATAGATTTAAAACTTAAATTTCTTTTTCGTTTTTCATGGTGGAAACTAGTGAATCGTCATTCACTTACCTTCAAATGTTCTGCAATTTGGGTTACGGCATCCCTCTCCCGAGTTGTAGGATATTGTGCTGGGTCCTAGCCTTGGAATTTCATTTGGGTGATTTACCAAGGACTCAATCAATCAACTAACTTGAATTCGTTTTTCTCCCGATGTCAAAGTTCGACAACTATGGTCTTCTCAAATCCCGTGGAACAAGCATTCCACATGAAGATGATATTCTACGATTCGATCGAGGAACAAGAAATCATGCTTCACTTCCTCCTCATCCTCCAATTATTCTCCCTAACCCACAAGATTCTAAAATTGAAAGGTTCAATATCACTCAAGCCCTTTTGGCAAGTAAACATAAAGAGGGCAAGTCGGTGTGTGCACACGTCTTAGGGATGAAGTCACACATTGATAGATTAAGAATGATGGGATCCGTTGTCGGTGAAGCGATGGCTGTTGATTGGGTTCTTCAGTCACTTCCCAACTCATATAGTAAGTTCGTAAGAGAGTACTATATGATGAGCTACGACGTGACCCTTATAGATCTCACCTATATGCTTGTTGCTGCTGAATCAGCAATGGTTTGGTGCAATAGAAAAGCACAATTGATTGGTGAATCTGCCTTCAAGACCTCTATGGATATAGACAATGGAAATGAAAGACATGCAATGATCGAAAAGTTTGATCATAAGAGAAAGGCGATGTCTGAAGTAGTTCCATGTGTTGTTCCAAAAGAGTCAATTTGCTTTTATTGCCAAAAGAAGGGGCATTGGAGACGAAGTTGCCCTATTTACCTAAGAGATCTAAGAGATGGGAGAGTCAAAAGTATGACTACGCTCTAGGTAAGAATCCACTATCTAACTCCATTAAGTTCCTATTCATTGATTCTTAATACATGATGTGATAAGATTGCATTTGAATGTTTTGAAGGATCGGTGAAAAGAAAGGAAGCTTGATAACAGAGCAAGGTGAATCTAATCACAAGAGATGGATCTTGATCGCATGGACTTGAAGATTGGATCTTGAGCTTAGATAGTTATGATAGAGTTGTTAGAAATTTTCTTTTTACATAGTTTTCAATAGATTTTGCATTGTAAGGACAAATGTTTTTCCGCTGCTTTTATAAATAAAATAAATTTTGACTCACTTATTTGTTTGTTTATTTCCTTGCAATGAAATCATTATGAAAATTGATGTTTGAATATTTCTACAACGAATGGATGTGATTCTTAGTTATGTTATTTATGGAAATGTCAAGAATTTACCAAATAGGGAGAGTTTCTCATCGCCTAAAGTTTCAATTGGACTGAAATTTGGAATCACGCAACTTGTTTGCATGATGAATGAGAAATTTCATATTTGGAAATTAGACAAATTCGTTGACAGAGTGTCAAGTGAAGGATTAGGAGATCGAGTACACAAAGTTGTGTGTTGATCAAGTTCACCATAAGAGCAACAAAGATATTCGTCATGATTTACTAAAGGCTTAGTAAATATGATTACACTTACAAGATAAGTGTAATTTTGAATTGATTAAGGGGTTTAGATCAATAGCAAAACGAATAAGAAGAATCAAGTAGGCAGAAAGATAAGATTTTTCCCATTCTAAGAAGAAGGGAGAGTAGATTTTATGCTTTATGATAGATCTTATCTCAATTGATCCTCTAAATGAGTCTTGGTACAATTGTATGTCCAAGAAGAGGAATCAAAGATTGAAGAAATGGTCAAATCAAGAAGTCAATCATACTTCATTCCAAAACAAGTCTTAATGTCAAGATTGTGACATTAAGTGAATAGTATTAAGAAGGTTTATAACATTCATCAATTGTGGAAAGTTGTGATGTCTTGAATAAGACAAAGACCAACTAAGACCAAAATTATGAAGTGTTTTGTTTTGATAAAAGCTACACTAACTCTTGAATATTTGTTTGTCAAGAAATGTTTTGATAAGAGAATCGTATATGTCAAGGAGTTAGTGGGAGTCTTAATAGTCTTGAAAAGTTTCAAGAACAAATCAAATAAACCTTATCGATCATCACTAGCACACGAGTTGAGGTTTACAACATATCGTGAAGACATTATTTTGTTTCTGTGCCAATCCAATCGAGTTAATTATGCATGTGAGTCCTATGAGTTCTCTTTTGAATGCATAAAAGGCAAGGACCTTGATCAATGAAAGGAACATTGATAGGAAAAAGGTGAGATGCTTAACTACTTGGAAGACGTGGTGGGCAGCTATGCTACCATAAGGCAAGAAATCAAGATTAAGAAAGTCCGGTCCATATGAGTATGAATTTGTTGTAAACTTTGTTTTAACAAATTCACATGGATAGGAACAAATACACCATTTAAATATAAGTGTCATAAGATTTCCTCATTCATGAAAATGATTGTGAGGAAATGCTTTCACTAAGAAAGATTTTAAAAGATAGTGATTGTAAAATTGCATTCTCGAATTCGATCATGGTTACGGCATCCCTTTCCATAATCTGAATTGTGAGGTTTGGCAATTAGTCTTAATTGTTGAGACACACATATGAACTATCTAAAGGCAAAGGTGTATAAGTTCAAGAAGCCTTGATAAAAGATTATCTAAGTATTAAGTATTAGAAACATGGACTTAAGAAATTCAATAGGTATTGTCTTTTTGAAAGTTAAGATGTTTATGAATACATGTCGAAGCTAGTGGGAGCATAAGTGTTATGTTTTATAATAATCATCATGATAGTGGGCGCATAAATGTTATGATTGTATGATTATTAAGGCACGTATTGCATAGTTGGCAATATTAATTATAGAAAACAAGAGTCATACTTTGCAAAGTTGTAAAGTTGTTTTGCTATAATTAAGGGAGAGAATATTATGCTTCATTTCAAATCTAAAGGATTAGGTTGTGGAATGTTAATAAATTTAGTCAAAGGTACATAGTGTGTTCTTAAAATTTCGATTATGATTACGACATTCCTCTTCACAATTCAAATTTTGAGAACATAGCAAATAAAACATTGTGCATCGTGTCCCATACGCTATAGGTATAGGATCGATTGCAAATGCTTTAATGTTTGACCATTCTAAAATTTTCCAAATGTCTAGCACATTTAGAGGGAAAAGGGACTAGAATCGGTTTTGACTAAAATAATTAAACAACTATCAAAGGACAATCCAAAGTTCGATGAGGATTGGTCGCTTGTGAATAGTTGGAAGTATAGTATTGGAAATTATGGAAATGTTTCCATATTGGATGGACAATATCGACATCATTACGAATAGATAAGATTCTATTAAGAAATGAGTTGTCATATGGAAAATATGGAAGCGTGTCCATATTGGGAAGTAAATATTGAAAATCTATGTCTAGATTAGAAATTTTTATGCAAAAGGATGTTCAAAGGAATGTACTTTGAGTGAGAGACATGATATCTAAGGAATTGTCTTGTAACAATCTCCGATAGAGGAATTTGTAATATCATTGGCAACAGTCTTTGAGACTTTGGTGCAGTGACATTACAAAAGGATCGTTGCATAAAGTGTTAGAATCTAGTATATTCTATAAGTAACAAGAATTTGATATTCTTACACTTAAGAAAATGGATTTGGAGTTGTAAAATGAGAAGGATTGGAAACGTGTTCAATTTGTCTATTTCACAAAAGTAAGAACCATATGTAAACATTGTGTGCATGCTAGGAGCATGGGACAAGTGTTGGAATTCAAGTAAGAAGTTGATTACCCGAAACGACAAATAATGAGTAATCGATATGGTGATAAATAAAACGTGTTTTGTTTATACTCAAAGGTTTGAGGCCATATGGGATTAGTATTATTCTTGTGTTTCACTTTGCATGTTTTGACTTCCAGAATAATTGAGTTTATTAAGAATAATCGAATTATTTGAACGGGCCATAGTCGTTCATATGTTGGAAGTAGATATGAATGAAGACTGTCGTGAATTGGTGTGTGGATTGTCTAAAAGAGTATTAGACATAAGCAAATGTTTGCTGCAACGTTCATGAGTGCTTATGAATATGATTTGAGCATTGGATTAAACCCACGCTCACTTGGATCACTATCTCGAGTGATTAGTGAGACGATAACATCTTATATTCTTCAAACCGAGATGTGTGAGTTGTATCTTGCTAATCGGTTGCGCATTGATAATATGTAAACGCACTAGTAACTTGGTGTTATAAAACATATTATTGTGTGCGATTTGGTTAGTGAGTGCAAGCAAGCATTGTATCAAAGTTTATCCGTTCCTTTTATCCAAAGAAGGATAAAAGCGATATCTTTTGGGCCCCTCGATGGTTTAGTGATGACATACGTAAATGCTCGGCCGGGCTAGGGCTAATTTGATTTGTTCAATTAGTCTGTCGTCATAAATCAGAAATCGAGAAGTAGTACAAAGAGAATGATTAAAAATCATATCTCATACGATATCTAGAATGGAGGAATATATGATCCCTTATCTAAGGACACGCGTATCTGATATGATCAGAGTTGACAGCGGCTTTGGAAAGCTACGATTGCAGATTAGGATCTGAAGTCATACGCAGAATAGTTGTTAGACTTATCCAAGTGGGAGACTGTTGGATTAGTGTCTAAGTCCATAACTATTTTGGTATGTACTTGACCCGATGGTGCATGGTCCTTTTGGGTTGCCTTCACCAAAGCAACTTGATAGGATGAATTATGGAGAGTAAGGATTAAATATGATTTATTAATGTATTATGAGAATAATATATTAAAGGAGAAATCATATTGTTTAATTAATATTAGTCAATAATTAATTGGTAATTAGTTTTGTGACTAAAAGAGATTAATTAAACTTAAGGGCTGGAATTGTAATTATAAGATAATTGCAATTTGGGCCATGGATTGCCTTATATTAAGGGATGGACGAATTCTAATGGGAAACCCATAAGGAAATCGTCCATGGGCTTAATTAAAGGAGTCTATGGGTTGCTTAGGGCTTAAGCATCCAAATTAGGGTTTCCTTGTTAGATAACCCTAATAGCCCAACTATATAAAGACCCCTTAAGGCTCAAAAACGTGGCTAAGCTTCTTGTAAGGGTTTACACACGTTTTTGGCAGCCTCCAACCTCTCTCCTCTTCATCCTCTTGCTTATGGTGTTTGTGAACCGTTAGAGGAGTGACACTTGTGACTCTAAGCATTCCAAAGTCAATTCAAGGAGGAATTGGGATTGTTATTGCTACATAACAATCAAGGTATGATCTTAAACCTAATTACATATTAATATGATTACTTGTATGTTAGAATTAGGGTTTATAGTCTTGGATTCAAAGCATGTACAATAGAGAAACCTAGATCCAAGCATTAGGGTTTGTATGAGCACATAGGATGTCTTATGACCAAAACCCATCAAGGATATCTCCTCGATAACATCCGGGATTCCATCGGTGTCGGCGTTTAGGTCAATGTGAGTCCGTGTGTTCGACACGTCGACTGAGTTCGAATTACGAGACCTTTTAGGTTGAACCTCAGATGATGTAGGAGTTTTATTCCACTTTGGATCCGCTCTCAACAACTCCCATGATTTCTCAAAATCGAAAACATGATCCATTTCGACCCGATATTGTTCTTTTGCAGATTTAAACAAATCGAAGTTGTTGTTTCCGCTTTACTGTTGCACCTTGAGCCGGTTGTAAATATCGTTGAATATGCTGCACCGTTTGGTTATTTGACTCCATTTGCTGCTTAACATGTCATTATTGGGATATGACTTTTTCTTCAACACAACGTTAAACTTTTCGCGCACCGCCCCCCAATAAGCACCTTTCTTCGTTCCATTTCCGCGAAGTTCGTCTTTTGAAGTAGTACACCATGTCGCCGTCAAAGCATATTCCTCCTCCGGTATCCACCATTATGGAACATCTACATTTTCTGTTTCAACTGCTACTGATTTTCCTTTTGTTTTTCCTTTCCCTTTCCCTCCCCTACTACCTCCCGCTTCCACTTTCGGCCGATGGTTGTGTTGGAGGTGGTGGTTGGGTGGTTGTTTGTTGCATCGAAGCAAAAGTAAGGAGAAGATTTTGTTGTAAATTTGGGTTTTGACCAAATAGATTTTGTCGAAGGTAAGGTGAGTTGGGAAATTGCAGTGGTGGTGAAGCAGGATTGAAAGTGGCGCCTTGGTATGAGATTTGTGGTGATCCTTGAGACGATAAAAGGTTGAAATAATTTTCATAACCCGCAAATCCAAGAGGCGAGGTTGTGTTTGGTTGTGTGTTTGGGTTTGATGATAGAGGGGGGTGTTAGGGTTTTGCTGAATTTTTTGATTGAGAAGAAAGTGTGGTTTTTTTATAAAATATAAAGAGAGAGAGAAAAAAAGAAAGATGTAAAGAAGATTGATGTTGTATTTGTATAAAGGTTTAAAAGGTATTTTTTTTATTTTCAAACATTTTGACCGTTGTTACAACGGTCCAACATTAAAATGGTCAATTTTTATGCCGTTTCATTCGGTGGTAACGAGCACGGGATGCCCCGTAACGAGAAACAATGAGCAGGAGGCGGTGTTCCCCTATTACAACGTCGTTATGGCGTGTCCGCGTTGACTATAACGAGCACTTATGTGCCCATACCGATCACTCTAAAACCAATTGTGAATGCAAGGATAGAAGGGTAAATTGATAAATATACTTAGTAATTGGAAGAAACATAAAGATGACACATGGCATATAATGATACTTCCTTTGCTATGGATCTAGTATCACTCGTGTTTCTCCAAGATGTGCAAGGTGTGTTTTGTAATAAAACCAAATTTATATATCACGTGCTTTCTCCAAAATGTGAAAGGTGTGTTTTGTAATAAAACCAAATTTATATTTCATTCTAAGTTTTATATTTCATTTTCTAAGTTTTTATATTTCATTCCAAATACCTTATTTGAGGGTCGGTATTGTTGTAACACACAATGTTCATATAATTGATTATCTAAAACTCTCAGTCTTAATCTATGCAAGATTTGATTTTTATTAATCTTAATGGTCATAAGAATTAAATCTTGTATAGAATGGTCATCTAATACATGCACACAAATTAAATTTCGTAAATTTATTTACCTAACCTTAGGTTTTGTTCAAACACTAGTCACAAATATTTTAATGTCATAAAATAACTATGATTCAAGAAAATATAATTAGATTTGTCCTCTAATCATATAAACTCAACAATAAGCAATAAAATAACGAGATTTAACACATGTGGATCTTTACTCAAACTTGGTAAAATAAATTAAACAAGTAGAAATAATCCAAATAGCAAATTAAACCGTAATCTCAACGATTTATCTAGTTTAATCACAAAGCAAAAGGTTTTATGTAACATCCCATTTTCACAATCAAATTTTTCATTTTTAAAATTAGGTAGTAACATTGTTTCTAAAAAAACCAAGTCATAAAAACCGTAAGTATTAAAATGTAGTCATCCCAAAAAGCAGAGTATCATAATAATATGAAATCAAAAAAGTCGTCGATGAGGTGTATAGTCAAGTATTCGTCTTCCCATGATCATCTGAAGTACTTGAAACACATTTAAATCCACAATTATAAAGCACGAAACTTAGTGGGTTCCCTAAAATATCACTACAACACAACATAATAAACAATTACGGGTTATCAGTAAACCTGTAACTATCAATAGTCCTATGGGCTCATAATAGCCCTATGATTTATCAGCAACCCTATGGGTTATTAGAAATCGTGCAGATTATAAGCAATCCTGGAGTTATCATAAACTCATTAAATACACATAACATTAATAAGCAAATAAGACTCAACTAGTCTAGCATACACACATACGATATTAGTGAGAAGACTCACCATGCAAATAATAGACTAACACAACAGCTCTTTGATAGTGAAGATTGGTACCATGAAGCACCTAATCATCAATATAGAAGAATCATCTCCGTCGACACCCTAAAACCCTCAATTTGACCAAAAGTCAACTTTTGTAAAAAAGTCAACGGTCAAAGTCAGCCCCAACTGACCTCCACGTCATGACGACACATATGCCACGTCTTGGTGACACCATCCACCACGTCATGGCAAGCAGAATGACACGTCATGGAAATTGGTCTCTTACAGCTTAATGAATTAATCTCTTAACCCTTAACCCCATGATCTACCAATCTCAGATCTAATCATTCTCAAGGTCTTGATAAATAAAGTTTCCAAAGCTCCTGGTGGTTCAGTCAGGTAATCAGTAACCGTTGCTACCCTTGTTAGTCGTTAAGACATCCTAATAAGCCAAGGTATAAAATCCTAAGCTCTTAGTGGTTTCACTCATTTCATGGACACTAAACTAAATCATGAAAGTCCCCTTTCTATCACCACCATGGTCCAAAAGTCGAACAAGGCACGCAAAGGTTCTAGAGTTCACTCAAACTCCAAGAACAAGAAGATATGGACCATAAAAATCATAAAATGACCTAGAACTAGATCTAGAGAGCAAGTGAGCAAGTTAAAGCCTTTATACTTTCAAAATACTATAAATATGATGAAGATGCAAGATCTAAGCTGTAATGAAACGTCCTAAAAATACGCTCCAAAAATTTCGTTTTGATTATTTATAAAACCATAAATACCATTTGTCATCTCATAAAAAGAAGATAGTAATGTATCTCAAATTATCATAATAAAATATTGTATCAAAATCATGTGTAAAATATCAAAGTCTAAACATCCGAGGCTAAGTCAATGGTGTGTGCACTGCAATCCTCCCGAGCTCTTCCCCTTGCTACCGAAAGTAACTGAAAACTGTAAGCACGAAGCTTAGTGAGTCCCCCTAAACTACCACATACCATACACATGATCACATAATAACATATGTTGGGCCTTGTTAGCTTAGGAGTGTGGAATAGTTTCACAATTAACGCCACCTAGGACACCGCATTTGAATGGTGTGGCAGAAAGGTGTAATCGAACCTTGTTAGACATGGTCCGCTCTATGATGAGTCGTGCTTCACTACCTATCTCATTCTGGGGGTATGCCTTAGAGACTACCGCCCACATCCTTAATCGAGCTCTACTAAGAAGGTTGCCAAAACACCTCACGAGATGTGGATAGGGAAAGCTCCCTCGTTAGCACATATCAAGGTTTGGGGTTGCGAGGCTTTCGTAAGACGAGATACTCACGGCAAGCTCGAACCTCGTAGTGAGCGATGTATTTTCATCGGATACCCGCATAAATCCTTTGGATATCTCTTCTATAGACCGAAGGATAATGTTGTCTTCGTTGCGAGGAGAGGAGTTTTCCGAGAGCAAGAACTCATAAGCCAAGGAGACAGTGGGAGGCAAATCGAGCATGAAGAGATTCAAGAGTCGATAGATGAAGGAACCTCTACCGCTGGCACTCAACCCGAGGAGGAAACTCCGGTTGAACCGATTGATGAGTCCTTACCTCTTAGACATTCTGCAAGAGTTAGAGTTCAACCCTAGTTTTATGGTTTTCATATTACTATCAAAGGGGACACGTATATTAGTGATGGTACACTAATAAATCTAGATGAACCTAATAGCTATAAGGAAGCCATGGCAGGCCCGGAGTCTGCAAAATGGAAAGAGGCAATGGACAACGAGATCCAGTCCATTTATGACAACCAAGTTTGGAATTTGGTTGATAATGTGCCGGGACGTAAGACCGTTGGGTGGAAATGGATCTTCAAGAAGAAGACCAAAGTGGATGGAAACGTACACACATATAAGGCGCGATTGGTTGTGAAGGGCTTTACTCAAACTCCCGGAGTTGACTATGATGAGACCTTCTCACCAGTTGCGAAAATAAATTCTATTAGAGTGATGCTAGCTATTGCCGCATTTCATGATTATGATATTTGGCAAATGGATGTCAAGACCGCTTTTCTTAACGGGAAATTGGCTGAGGATGTTTACATGGCTCAGCCAGAGGGTTTTGTTGATCCGAAGCATCCAAATAGAGTGTGTAAGCTTGAGAAGTCAATTTATAGACTTAAACAAGCATCTCGCAGATGGAATCTTTGCTTCGATGAGAAAGTCAAAGAGTTTGGATTTGTATGAAGCGAAGATGAATCATGTGTATATGTCAAAGCTAGTGGGAGTATAGTCAGCTTTCTCGTTTTGTATATCGATGACATACTGCTCATAGGAAACGACATCCCGACACTGCAGGAGGTTAAGTCTTGGTTCGGGAAATGCTTCGATATGAAGGACCTCGAAGTGGCTTCCTATATTCTAGGAATAAGGATAGTGAGAGAACGAAGTAAGAGACTAATAGGACTTAGTCAGAACACTTACTTAGATAAAGTACTAAAACGTTTTAGTATGGAAAACTCGAAGAAGGGAGAATTACCGATACAATATAATGCCAAGTTGAGTAAGACTCAAAGTCCGAGTACCGAAGCCAAAATAGCAGAAATGAGCCGAGTACCATATGCTTCCGCAGTTGGCTCAATCATGTATGCTATGACTTTTACTCGCCGTGATGTAGCCTTTGCTTTGAGCATGGTTAGTAGATATCAAGGGAACCCTGGCAGAGCCCATTGGATTGCGGTCAAGAATATCCTTAAGTACCTTCGGAGGACCAAGGAATGGTTTTTAGTCCTCGGAGGGAGTGATGACTTGAAGGTGCGAGGGTATATTGATGCTAGCTTTCAGACCGAAAGGGACAACTACCGTTCGCAGTCGGGCTGGGTCTTTACCCTGAATGGAGGAGCAGTAACTTGGAAAAGTTCCAAGCAGGAAACCGTAGCTAATTCAACGTGCGAATCAGAGTACATTGCAGGGAGCGAAGCGTCGAAGGAGGCAATATGGTTAAAGAACTTCATTAGTGATCTTGGAGTTGTGCTTACCATAAAAGAGCCTATGGAGATTTTCTGTGATAATGAAGGAGCGGTTGCCTTGACCAAGGAACCGTGGGATCATGGTAGATCTCGGCATATCGACAGAAAATATCACTTTATTAGACATCGAGTAGAAGAAGGACAACTCATGGTGAAGAGGATATCATCAGAAGATAACCCGGCAGATTCGCTTACGAAGGGACTGAGCAGAGTTAAGCACTTGCAACATGCTAGGAGTATTGGGTTGAAGGATGATATTAGTATAGATTAGATAGTGTTAGAAATGTATAATAGATAAATGTAATTAACATTTGATGATTAAATAAAAGAGTATTATTTTTGAGTAATGTTACTGTCTTATGTTAATTGTTTAACTATTGTTTCACTTTGCGTGTTTTGACTTCCAGAATAATTGAGTTTATTAAGAATAATCGAATTATTCGAATTGTCCACAATCATTCATATATTGGAAGTAGGTATGAATGAAGATTGTTATGAATTGGTGAGTATATTGTCTAAATGGTATTAGACATAGAAAAAGTTTGTTGCAACGTTCATGAGTGCTTATGAACTAGTTTTGAGCATTGGAACAAAACCATGCTTGCTAGAATCACCTTATGGAATGTGATAAAAGGGTGATCGCAAGACGATAATATCATATGGTCTTGAAACCTAGATATATGGTTTGTTATTTGTTAATTGGTTGTACATTGATAATGTGAAACCGCATCAGTAACTTGATGTTATAAAACGCATTGTAGTGTATAGTTGATTAATGAATAAGCAAATGCATATAAGTCGAAGTTTATCTGTTACTTTTATCCTAAGAGGGTAAAAGCGATATCTCGGGCGCTCGATGATTTGATTTGACTTATGTGTCAGGACCGGTCAGAACTGAATTGATGTGTTTGATTATGTTCTATGTTGAATAAATCTGAGATCGAGAAACCAAATGCTAGACAATTGGTTCCATATGAATGTCTGCATGATATCTAAACAGAGGATTGTACGGTCCCTTATCTAAAGGACAAGATTGATTATATCAGAGTTTGATAGCGTCTTTGAGAGCTACGATTGCTAATCGGATTATGCTTGTATATATATATATATATATATATATATATATATATATATATATATATATATATATATATATATATATATATATATAGTTACTAGACTTATCCAAGTGGGAGATTGTTGGAATAGTGTCTAAGGCTGCAACTATATATTATGCAAGTATTTGACCCGGTTGTGCATGGTCCTTTTGGGTTGCCTTCACCATAGCAACTTGACAGGATGATTTATAATGAGAGAACAAATATTATTAATATATTATGAGAATAATATAAGGAATAATAATATTATTAATTTATTAATATAAGTCATAAATTAATTAGGAATTAATTTGGTGACTTAAGGAGATTAATTAAATAAAAGGGCATAAACTGTCAAGTGTATGCTAGTTGTACTTTGGGCTATAATCCCTTAAGGATAAAGGTGGACAGTTTTGAGGGCTTTGGATAGACCTTGAAATCGTCAAAGGCTTATCATTAGGGTATTGGATTGCTTAGGACCTAAGTTATCCAATTAGGGTTTAAGGCTGAAATCCTAGGAGCCTTACAAGTATAAATAGACCCAAGGGGTTGAGGAAATCGGCACTCTTGCCTTTAGAAGAACCCTGGCCGATTTCTAGATCCCTCCCCTCTCTCTTCAATCATCCTCTTGCTAGTTGGTGTTTGTAAGTCATTAGAGGAGTGACAATTATGTCTCTAAGCTCCAAGGACAAGAAGATTCAAGCAAGCAACTTAAGGTAATCTTCTAGATCTGTTTTTCTTATGTTATTACTTAGATGTATTGTTCTAAAGTCTTGGATTCAATGCATGTTCAATTAGAGAAACCTAGATCCAAGCATTAGGGTTTGTATGTGCACATAGGAATGTTCATATGGCTAAAACCCATCAACAACTACCCCCACAATCTTACAACACTTTCTATACTATCTGGCCGTTTGTGAATGTTACGGCTACCCCCGTAGTCTTAAAACACTTTCGCCCTAACAAAATCGCAACCTGATGCCTTACCCTTAATCTATCAATCCAAATACCCTCAGAGTCAAGCGCACACTCGACCGAACATCCGAACTGAACTCAATTCATGTATGGAACCCCAACCTGATTCCCCAAATTCTGATATCAAGTGCCAAGCAGACGCAATTCACATTCTGGGAAGTTTTACCGAACTCCCAACTCACACAACCCTCAAACCAAACAGCCACGTGGGCCGCCTTTCTTCCTGACAGAAATCTGAAACTTATCCCAGTTTCAAAACTGCTCTTGCTTCTGAATCTCGGGACGATTCTGCCCCACTTTGATTCGACTAAGTTTCACAATACATGAAAATTGGAGAATTCCCAATCCTTATCACTTTACAACGATCGATCCGATTACAACCAACTCTTTCCAACTAGTGCTCCATTACTAGACAATCCCAAATGATCACAAACTTCTAAGAACCAGATGAACACTTCCTGAATCTTAGTGAAACCGATAGTCCCTAATGCTTGGATGATACCACACTCAAATCTGGAAGATCAAAATATAGATGCTCCAACCAATACCTCAACAACAAGCTACTTCCCATGGTGCTTTCATCAGCCAATAATAATGGTTAATGAAACCACTGAATCCTGACAATGCTGAATAACCATCCGGTGGGACCCTGTCCGCAGGTCTCCCACATATTACCCCTTTTCCCAATGTTCTCCAAACAAAGCTGCCGCTCTCGGCTCTAGAAATCTTATTATTCAGGGTCTCGCACCCTAACTCACTCACCATCTCAATCTTCCCCAATTGAACTACAGTAGCTGAAACAACATCTGCCCTAAACCAGGCTACAAACTATTCCCAAGACATAGTCTCCAACCCCGAAACCGCAATAGATTGCACAATCAATCCTTGCCGCTCGGTACCAGAGATCTAAGAGAACCAGATCTTAGCTCATATGGGTAGGGACTATGATCGCATACGCCTCACAAGATACTCATTACACATCGACCGACCTGCGCTCACCCACGTTGAAATAATGTCGCCAACCCCTGCGACCAACTGAAGCTGAGCTGGAATACAACCTGACCTTGGGGTCAAAATCCTGCTCACTCCCTCGAGCTCGGAAAACTAAAAGGGCATAATCCTTGCCCTAGAAAACGCCATTCCAATCAATCACTAAACCATTCTACTTCTAGCTGCAAACTCAAGCTGATCATAATCATCACTCCCTTCCTGAGTCCCGTGACTCGCATCCCGACCTCAAGCAAAACCCCTGAATCCTCAAATCAAAACTCACTAGGTCTACACCAGACAACCAAAATCATTAACACCACTAGGCTCACACCAAATACTAGGACCATCCTCATGTCTGAGCAACCACAACCAAAAGATTGATAGGAACAGAACCACTATCACGAACCATGGTATCCAACCATGTTACCTTCCTTGACCAACCCTTAGAATCCCTGACATCTTCCTTGCTTTGAATATGGATCCTGTGCTTTCAGTAGTACGGGCCCAATACTATCTTCCACAACTATCCATAATTTCCTCCAGAATTATCTAAGTTCCTCTAAGTCCTAGTCACAAAATACTTCTGAAACCTGATCCTTGGCAAAACCACTGCACTAATACTCCCCAGGCTATCCTAGGACTCACCTACATCCCATCTGCCATCAGCTACTGAAGAACCCTTCACAATATCAATTATTCGTTCCATGAATACAATCACATGAAGCAAAGCTTGGATAACCCTTTGAGTAACAGACTTATCCCTACAACAGTTGGACTCAGAAAAAAGTTCCGAAGCGGGGTCATATCTATCACTCTAAGATTATCCAACCTCTTTCACATGTGACTTGACATATTCACTTAATGGGCAACTCACATCACTCATGAGTTCCACAAAGCACAAAGCAAGTAGCATTCATGCAGAGGAGTCAACTGACACTAAAATGCAATAAGATTGACCGATCCTCCCATGAAATCGTCGATCTTAGACTCCTAGTATCTCGTGCGCATCTTCGCCCTGCCCTTACTCTCTCAATAGTGGCTAATCCTTCCTTATGTTGACCCAGTATGAGTCACACCCAAACCAGAGAAAACCACCACTACCTTATCCCATAATGCTACTTACCGGATGACACCATACAACTCATCCATACCACGCTTGCCACACAACCCTCCATTGGTGCCAGATGACTATCATATGAATACAATCACATACTCCACCGTTTAAATGATCTTAGGGTAAAAGATTCAATCCCACAACGGTTGGACTCAGATGAGAGTTGCACAGTAGGACCAAACCTCTCAGCCTAAGATCTTTTAAACCATGCAGTATATGACTTAGTGTATCTACTCCATAGCCAGTTTACATGCGAAAGAATCACATATCATCTCAACAAGAGAACCCTATAGGAACTAAGGCATCATATAATTTAGCTATTCTATCATGTAATTCCTGAAGATCCCTAGCCTATCACAAGCATGTTGTTCTAACATATCACAATATCAAATAACTATATGGCATTTTAGGGTCTACTTACTGGCTCAGGCTGATCATACACTCTGCATCCTCCTTTAGTATTTTGATAAACCATTTGGAAATCATTTTGAAAACCGTTTCCTTGGTTTGAGTCTGGATTCACACAAGTGTAACTCCAATCCACTCAAACCAAGGCTCTGATACCAACTTGTAACACCCATAAAAATCGTGCCAATTTAAAACTTTTTAAATTATTCAAAAACCAATAATTATTAAAAATTTGTTTTCAAAATAGTCTCATATCAGAGTAGCCCATAAATCATAAGTTCCAAAAAAACACGAGGATGCGTATGGTCACACCTGCACCTTGCCAAAACATTTAGAGCACCTAAAACAATAAGCTGAAACCGTAAGCACGAAGCTTAGTGAGTTCCCCCAAAATACCAACACAAACAAAATAACATATATCACAAACAACATACTACGGGTCCAATCGTCCATCAGGATGGAATACCCTAGACTCTCAACCATCATGTTGGAATGCCAATATACTATGAGTCCAATCATCTATCGGGATGGAATACCCCGACCCTCATTCAATGACAACAAAATTCCATCAAACACTCTATACCAACATTCAAATAGTCAACAAAAGGTCGTAAACCCTAAAAATCCCGGTTTAAGTCCATTATGGACTAGGATTTCCTTATTGGGCCTAATGGACCAATAAGCTTCGAATTTGACTATTTTGGGCTTAGAACTCTTATATGGGCTCTAATTGGACCCACCATCATGATACTTAACCTTTTTGGGCCTTATAAGCCTAAAATAGACTAGTTTATCTTTAATGGGACTTATTGGGCCATAATAAATCCTATTACCTTTAATGGACTCAAATACATTCCTTTATGCTAAATCCATTCCTTTCCTCTTCTTTAACCCATTTCGGCCCAACAACAACAAAAAATGAAAAATGAATTGGATAGAATAGAGTTTATTATGAGATGCCACCTCAATAAAATTCATCATGTATCCATGCAATAATTCCCATACATCCATGCAAGTCATCTCACATCTCTCTTTCCCTCTCTCTTTTTCTTCCTCTCAGCGAGGCTGCCCACACACACAAGCATCACCATTGTAAATTACTTCAAACTCTCTGTAGAACACCTTCATCCTTCCTCCAAATTTTCGAGAACCATAAGGGCTTCAAGAAGAATCTCATTCAAAAATCACTTCCAACTACATACTAATGGTAAGATCTTGCAAACACGTTTTCCTTCTACACTTAATCACTCTTCTTACAACATTAAATTCTTGATCACACTCCATAGAACTCTTCAAATTCGAAGATCCCTTCAAGGACCAATAAGCTTCCAATTTGACTATGTGACTTAGAAAGTAGTTGAGCCACTAACTTTCTCAAGACTTTGACACCCAACTCTCCCGGCTTGTCAATATGTGACTACATCTCCAAGATGTGATCACACCTAGACCTTGCCTTGCCATTAGGGCTTGAGTGACCTTAAACTTTTCAAGAACTTGTGGGTTAGGGAGAATAATCGGAGGAGGAGAAAGAAGTATGATATCCATGGGACATCATCTTCATTAGGAATGCTTGTTCCAAGAGATTTGGGAAGATCATAAATGTCTAAACCAGACATGTTATGGGAGATATTCAAGATAGTGGATTTTAAAATCCTTAATATGACACCCAATATGAAATATTAAGGCTAGGACCCAACAGACTATTTTATAACTTAGAAGAGGTATGCCGTAATCCAAGCTATAAAACAATTTGAAGGTAGGTGAATGACGATTCACCAATTTCCACCAAGATAAACGAAATGTATTATTAGGTTTTTTAATTGGATTTGAAACTCCTAGATCTTTTGAGATTCATTGAACTGTTCAATGGCATGTTTCAATCTCGAGTGTGCCCTTCAGGTTTTGTGACTGGGATGCCGAGGATCACAAAACAAGGTGTGAAGTAACCATGCAAATTACTGGGTACCCTTAAGTGTTTATCCCTCAATCGATGTGCCGGTTAACCACACACGCTCCATCGATACTATGATAAACATTAAGTTACCCTTTGCCTACCTTGTTAAATACGAGTTAGTGTGCCGGTTAACCACACACGCTCCACTAACCGACTTAAACAAAGTGCAAAGTGTAATTTCATGGATTAGCACCTTATTCACATTTTTTCTAAGTAACTAGGATTGGGTATTTATAAGAGTTTAGTTACTTAGTATTTATCATTAATACTTTTAATGAAGGGAGAATTATAGTCCTGTCAAACCCGTTCGGCTAACGACCCTCCACCAGTCAAGCAAGCGGTGGGTGAGAGTGGACACCCATTAAGTTGCCATTTTATAGGCAACAACCTTATACCCACCTTATAGACCGGCTTCGTGAATGAGGCGTACTAGCGGTAAGACCGACTTTACTCTTATACATATAAATATTATTAACTTATAATATTATAAAGTATAAGGGTTGAATTTTAACTTTTAAAATTCTAAGGGCTAACTTGGAATTAAAGTATTCATAAGAGAAAACTTTACAAATTCCAAAACTTGAGGGCAAGTTTTGAAACTATTCAAAACTAATTAAGTCCATAACTTATGTATTTAAAGTAGTTTTAATCCAAAAACTCTTCAAGTTCCATAACTTGTGGACAAATTATGGAAGACTTTAAACTAATAAAGAATTAACCTTTTTTCTTTATTTTATAACTTATGGAATTAATTAAGGTTACATATTTTATTTATTTATTTATTAATGAAGTGACTCTTGAACCTCCATAACTTAAGGACAAGACTCTTCATCTTTTTTGTAACCTTTGCCAACTTTATGAGTTTTATGAGTCTTTAATGTGACTCTTCATGTAACTTAAGGATAAGTTACACAAACACATTTTATACTCAACTCTTAGATTAATTTGGATTGAAAACAACTTTTTCACTCAACTTTTCTATTAATCTAAGCAACTCATAAGAACAAGATAATTCAAATCAAACTTTTTCATGTAATTAGTCTAACCTTTAAACTAATACAAAACATGAATCTATTGACAATTATCTTGAAAATGGATTAGCATGAACATTACCACATTTAAAAACAAGTTTATAAGTTCAAAACAACTTAGGGTAATGTTCCTAGTCCATTTCTAGCCAAAAACCTCGAAGATATGTTGTCTGGGGTCCAACTCGTCGAGTGCATGAACACAACTCGGCGAGTTGGATGCATTTTGCCTTGGACTCGTCGAGTCCCTTCATGGACTCGGCGAGTCAGCTGGGCTGACAGCATCAAAACTCGATTTTTCAGCTTCTATTGCAGGTATAACAAGAAAACAAGCCTAGGCTCTGATACCACTGTTGGGTTATGAGCATTCTAACACTCCTAAGTGTACATGCAACCCTAAATACCTTGGATCTATGTTTTCTCTATTATACATGCAAATATGAACATCCAAGGTATTATCCTAATCTAGCATACAATATTATCAATATAACAAGATAGAATACATACCTCTTGATGGTGCTTGTCTTCATGAAGCTTGAGTGCTTAGTGCCCCAAGTGTGACACCTCAAATGGTTCACACAATACCAAATACACTTGGAATAACTTAGAGAGAAATTAGAACACTTCATGAAATCGTGTAGCCCTCATACATACACATAGTGTTAGTTGCGATTTCTTGAGCCATGGGTTTCTTTTATATGGTGGCTATTAGGGTTACACCATGTAACTCATGACTTTACCCATTCCTTATGCTCCATGGATTTTAACCTCCATGGAGTATCCATGGGTCACCCCATGGACTTAGTCCAACATAAGGAATCTTGGATCACAAGCCCACACATATAAGAATGAATGATTTACACAATCAACCCATATATTTAATTAGTCTTCTTTTGATCACTTAATTAATTCCAAATTAATTCTTGATCAATACTAATTAAATAACCTTATTAATATATTAGAACTTATAATATATTAACAAACCTTAAGTGTTATTTCTCTCATTTTAGTCTATCCAAGTGCATGATGCCATGCAACCCAAATGGACCATGCCGGGTCGGGTCAAGTCTTACCAATTATAGTTATGGACTTAGACATTAATCCAACAGTATACTCATTGTGATGATATTTCAATTTAATCCACGCGAGCCCTCGGACGTTTCCGCCATCTGGTTCGGGGGTGTGACAGGTTGGTATCAAAGCTCTGTTTATAGTGAACCGGCTTATCTAACCATACATTGATATGCAATTATAACCCCAAAAAGGGATTTAATAACTCTGAACAAAACAAATAAAATATGATAATAAACACTCTTACTTGTGCGACTTAGGAAAATGAACATAATAACCAATCGAATAAGGTGATTTGAAAATTCCGACATCTAGGTTAAGCCAGGATGGTTCACAGTTGTATTAGGGGAGAATGTAGCCTGATTAACTACATTTCCTCTAGAATACAACTATCACATGCCCTGGGGAAATCACGATGGTCGGTAAACCTAAAACATACCCTTTTGTTAACCAAGAAGAGAACATCAACTCAATTTATATAACAATAAAACATCTTAGGAATTATAGTAGCTTATTTATACACACCTTTGCAGACAGTATGGCTGGCTTCCATCATCCTGGAGATCCATATTTCCCTAACCAAGGGAATAACAGATGGCTAGAGGAGGAGTCTGAAGAAGAACCCGAAGAAGAACCAGAAGTGGAAATCGAGGGCGGACTTGCCGAACCAGTGGTAGACTTGGAAGAAGAAGAAGCCGAAGGAGACCCCGATGGGGAGCCCGAGGAAGATCCCATTGATGATGATGATGATGCTGATTCGGACGCGAAGTCCGAAGTCATCAACCCCCTAACCTGATTAGGGTTCCCGCTCATCGGATGAGCCCAACTGGCCCTACACATCTTTGGGGCATCAACATTTGGAGGTGGAGCAGGCAATAGGGACAACGACCCCAGTTTGGCATGGCACATGAGTTCTATGACTTGAGGGAGGGAGGACCGGCTGATCGCGCACTTCCAGTCGTGGTGAGATGATTACGGGATACTGGCGATCTGGCTCAGAGCACCGCCGATCAAATGCACCGGATGCGGATTGGGGTTTAGTGGGCAGAGCGGGAGACGCGAGAGGTTATCCAAGAGTTCCATATGAGGTAGGTGAGGTGGGAGAATCGACTCCGAGATGCGGAGTGACAGGTGGCTCACCTTCAGGGAGCATCCACTTCCTTAGCATAACCCCCTGGCTCATCCCACCATGACTAGTACTAGCCACATTCGTCATTAGTATTATGCTTATGTAATCTATGCTATGTACCATCGACTCTATGTTTAAGTGATTACACTACTCATAGAGTCATTATGCTGTCGAACTTTGTACTCTTTAGGTATGCTCTTTCGACCAAATTTTCATGTATCAAAGTACGGATATTATTAGTGGAAAATAATATGTGTTCTATCATAAGGTTGTTATCTACTATGTGATATATTTCTATGTTGTATGTCAACTTGTGAAACTACTTAAGTACATGCTATACACCTTGTTTATAGGACCACAAACTCACAAAAAATTTAGGCACTCAACATCTTCCTGTTCCATGACAGAAGTATGCCTCAACGACCCGCCCGTGGAGACCTCGACCCGATACCACCATAAATCAAATCAGTTGCATTTCAAGCAGTTGTATCTGTTGCAGTCACGGCGGCAATGGCACAGATCCACAATGGGAACAATGGTGGAGGCAACGGGCAAGGGGCTAGAAGCTCAAACAACGGAATGAACCAGGGGCCTACCAATACATGCTCCTACAAGGATTTCAACAATGCCAAGCCATGAACCTTTAATGGCATAGGAGGAATGATAACCCTAAAGAGATGGATTGAAAAGGTGGAATTGGTATTCGAAATATGTGAATGCCCCAAAGAGGTCAAGGTGAAGTTTGCAGCATGCACATTTCTTGATCAAGCTTTCACCTGGTGGAATGGACATGTGGAGGCCATGACTCTTCCCGTAGCCAATGCCATGTTGTGGGCAGAATTGAAAGAAATGTTGATGGTCGAGTACTGCCCACGTGGCGAAATTCAGAAAATGGAGCAAGAGTTATGGAATCTCACCATCCGAAACTTCGACATTGATGCTTACATATCAAGGTTTAGCGAATTGTCTCTGCTGTACCCTAGCATGATTACTTCGGAAGGAAATAAAATCGAATGATTCATCTGGGGATTAACCTCCCCAATTCAAGGAAATGTGATAGCTGCAAATCCTGAAACCTTTGACAGTGCCAAGAGGTTGGCCAAGAGGTTGTACGACCACAACAACAAGAAGGGCGAAAAGTCAGGGGAAACTGAAAGCAAGAAGGAGAATGACAACAAGAAAGGAAAGAATAACAAATGGAAGTGAAGACAAGGCTCAAAGTCGTCAAAGAAACAATAAACAGTGACAGTTCATGCTATAACCATCCATGTTCCCTCTACAACTGGGGAAATGGTGGAAATGGCTAATAGGAAAACAGAATCAACTAGGGAAATCTACGTAGGATGTACCATGACCTTAAATCATCACGTCTTTCAAATAAACTTGATGCCTATAACAAATACGAGTTTTGATGTGATTATCAGCATGGACTAGTTGAGCCCCCATAATGCCAAAATTATGTGTTACAAGAAGGCCGTTCGCCTTCACCTCCTTAATCACGAAACCCTAATTATATACAGAGACAAATCCACTATGAAACTTCGTCTGATCTCGTGTATTAAGGAACATAAGTGTCTAAAAAAGAAGGACTTGGCATTTCTGGCTCACATTATGAATAAGTCTAAAGAAGAGGTCAATATTCGAGACATTCGAGTGGCTTGCGATTTCCCGGATGTTTTTACTGAAGATCTCCCGGGGATACCCCCAGAAAGACCAGTCGAGTTCCAAATTGACCTTGTGCCGGGAGCCACACCCATTTCTAAATCACCCTATAAGTTGGCTCCTGCGGAGATGCAAGAACTGTCCAGCCAACTCAGCAAACTCTTGAACAAAGGATTCATCTGACCCAACTTCTCACTTGGGTAGCTTCGGTTCTCTTTGTTAAGAAAAAGGACAGATCCTTTAGGATGTGTATTGACTACAGAGAATTGAATAAGCTCACTATCAAAAATCGCTATCAACTCCCATGAATCGACGATCTATTCGACCAGCTTCAAGGAGCGAGTTACTTCTCTAAGATAGATCTGCAATCCAGAGACCACAAACTCAGGGTCCGGGAAGAGGATATCCCCAACACTGATTTCCAAACTCGGTACAGACATTATGATTTTGTTGTAATGCCCTTCGGTCTAATGAATGCCCCTGCCGCATTCATGGACCAGATAAATCGGATCTACCGACCATTCCTCGCCAACTTTGTCATCGTTTTCATCAACGATATCTTAGTCTATTCTCAAAGCAAATAGGAGCATAGCCGACATCTTCGGCAAATCTTGGAAACCCTACAAACCAAAAATTTATATGCAAAAATCTCTAAGTGTGAGTTCTGGCTCCGTAGCTTAAACTTTTTAGGTCATGTGGTCAGTCAAGAAGGGATACATGTGGACCCTTCTAAGATCAAAGCCATTGAAGGATGGGCTTCCCAACAACACTTGCTGAAATTCGTCAGTTTTTAGGTCTCGCAGGCTATTACAGGAGATTCATTCAGAAATTTTCCAAAACAGCCAAGCCATTTACCATGCTTACACAGAATGGCGTACCCTTTGAATGGACAGAGAAGAAAGAAGTTGCCTTCCAAAATCTAAAGCGAGCTCTCTGTAGTGCACCCGTATTATCATTACCAGAGGGAACAGAGGACTTCGTAGCTTACTGCGATGCTTCGAATCAGGGTTAATGTTGTGCACTCATGCAACGTGGGAAGGTGATAGCTTATGCGTCCCGACAACTAAAGACACATGATGTGAATTATACCACTCATGATCTCGAATTGGGAGTTGTGGTTTTTTCCTTGACGATTTGGAGGCACTACCTTTACGGTACAAAGTGCACCATTTTCACTAACCACAAGAGTCTTCAACACATTTTAAATCAAAAGGAGTTAAACATGTAGATCAACGTTGTGTTGGGATGAGGTAGGTGACACGCAGCTAGCCAGAGGACAGACACCAAACAATGCATTAACAGGAGCAGAAATCATACGCGAAATGACAGAGAAGATAATTCAAATCAGAGCTCGACTACAAGCATGACGAGACCGACAAAAGAGCTACGCTAATAAACGGCGAAAGCCCTTGGAGTTTCAAGTTGAGGATCGGGTGTTGTTAAAGGTCTCTCCCTGGAAAAGGGTGATTCATTTTGGGAAATAGGGAAAAATAAACCCACGTACATTGGACCATTCGAGATTCTTGCGCGAATAGGTCTAGTGGTTTATAGACTGCAGCTACCTGCCAAACTTAGTAGTGTACATCTTGTGTTCCATGTTTCCAATTTAAGAAGTGCTTATCCGACAAAACTCTCGTCATCCCATTGGAAGAAATCAAAAACAACGAGAATCTCCTGTTCGTCGAAGAACCTGTTGAAATCATGGACAGGGAAGTGAAGCGTACTAAGCAAAGTCGCATTCCGATTGTGAAAGTTTGGTGGAACGCGAAACGTGGACCGGAATTCACATGGGAACACGAAGACCAGATGAAGCAAAAGTACCCTCACCTATTCTCGTTTTCTCAAATCTAGCTTCAAAAATAATTTCAGGAGGAACTTCCCTCTAATGGGGGGATGATGTCACAACTAGGAATTCTGATGCGTTGTAAAGCAATTAACAAGGATAACATTGTAACTAAAAACTTGAGAGCATGTATGATGCTTATTCAATGACAACAAAATTCCATCAAACACTCTACACAAACATTCAAATAGTCAATAAAAGGTTGGAAACCCTAAAAATCTCGATTTAAGTCCATTATGGAGTAGGATTTCTTTATTGGGCCTAATGGACCAATAAGCTTCCTATTTGACTATTTTGGGCTTAGAACTCTTAAATAGGCTCTAATTGGACCCACTCTCATGAGACTTAACCTTTTTGGGCCTTATAAGCCTAAATTGGATTACTTTATTTTTGATGGGCCTTATTGGGCCCTAACAAATCCATTTAGCTTTAATGGAATAAAATCCATTCCTTTATGCTAAAGTGGGTCGTGAACACCCCTAGAAACCCAATGGGCCGAAAAAGAGTTATTTAGAGCAAGACTTAGAATGGGCCTAAGATGATTCCTTTCCTCTTCTTTAGCCTATTTCGGCCCAACAACAACAAAAAAATGAAAAATGAATTGGATAGAAGAGAGTTGACTAGGAGATGTCACCTCAATAAAACCCATCATATATCCATGCAATAATTCCCATACATCCATGCAAGTTATCTCACATCTCTCTTTCCCTCTCTCTTTTTCTTCCCCTCGGCCGAGGCTACCCACACACACACACACATCACCATTGTAAATTACTTCAAACTCTCTCTAGAACACCTTCATCCTTCCTCCAAATTTTCAAGAACCATAAGGGCTTCAAGAAGAATCTCATCCAAAAATCACTTCCAACTACATACTAGTGGTAAGATCTTGCAAACATGTTTTGCTTCTACACTTAATCACTCTTCTTACAACCTTAAACTCTTGATCACTCTAAATAGAACTCTTCAAATTCGAGATCTCTTCAAGGAGCTTGCTAGGACTAACTTCTCTTCATTTCTTTCCTCAAAACCGTGAGCAACAAAGCAAGGTGAGTTTATACCCCCTTGTTTTAGGTTTTTACTTGTTTGGGGGGGGGGGGGGGGAGAATACAAGTATTATGTGATGATCTATGTGTGTTTGCATGTTATATGTGAATTCTTTAGTTTTTGGTTGTGTTAATATGAAATATTTGTTATATTTCGAACACTATAACAAAAAGGGTGAAATAATCATGAAAAAAAACTTGATAAACAAACATATATCATAGATCTAAGGGTTCTTAAGTTAAAGAGGTGAAAAACAAAACCAAAGAACCTTACAAGTGTCATTTTTGCAAAAATAACAAAGATTGAGTGTAAATTGTAAATTTCCAATTTTATGAGGGGATATAAGTTGATTACTAGTATGAAAGCTGATTTTTATGAAAACCATACTTTTCAAAGGGTCAAAATCATAAAATTTGGCATATTGGGCTTTAAATTGGGCCTCACAAGATTTTGAGCCCAAAGTTGCGAAAAAAGGAAATTTTGAGGGGATGAAATGGAAAACTTAACAAACTATGAGTTTAAGACGTAGATAAACTTTTTCAGGGGTTGAAAATAAATTTATTACTAAATTGGACTAAAAATACAAAGTTTTTGATATTAGGGTCAAAATTGTAAAACTTATGGAAATTGGGCCAAAAATGTAACTTTTTGCAATTAAAGGCTGGAAATGACAAATGCAATATTTTTGGACTGATATTACTATTCAAATAGAGTTTGGGTGGAAAATGTCAATAAAAATGGTTTAAGGACCAAAAATGTAAATTTTTCGTAAAAAGGGACTAAAACTGTCATTTTTATAGGAAAATGTGCCATAATGGTGAATCTAAATGTTTTTCGGCCGAATAAACGATTTTAACTTTTGGGGTTAAAAATATCAAGTTTATAACGCATAGTTTTAAAAATATATATGCATATAATAAAAACTTCGTTATAAATCAAACGTTAAACTGTTTCGTTATTGCGAATAAACATTTAACATATCACAAATACCAACTATACAAACTTAAACTCGATAAAACAAAAGCGATTCAAAATTGGTCTCAAATACCTTCTATATGTGCTATTGGGCCTTTGTGGCCCAATATCATGTTTAATTGGGCCCGATATGTTCACACATGTTTATTGGGCCTCCTGTGACCCCATTACATGTCTAAGGGACCCTCAATGGCTTTTACATGCTGTTGGGCCTCAATGGCCCATTGGTATTGCTAGTAACGTCCAAATCAAACATATGCATGATGGGCCAACGTGCCCGTCTCATACTCGACAACCTACAATAACATACATGATTAGTGGGCCTCTGCTGACCTCTTCTCCTCCTCTATTAGGCTTATCTCTGTTATTCAAGTAAACATAAAATTAGGTTGATAAACAAGGTTATTTAAATTCAGTTGGATTTAGTGGGAAATAACTGGTGACACTGTTAAGTGTCGGTCATAATATGTAGTTATAACCAGAGTCTCTTGGAGGGAGAGCGATAGTTTGTGTATGGATCTATATGCGGGTGACTCCCCCACACCTGAGTTGTTCACTACAGTTAGATTCGGCCAGTCTATGGTGACAAAATCTTAAATCAATTCCGGCATTCGCTAGATTGCCAAGACAGACGAACTAGTCATTATTATGCATGGTTATAACGACTCACATAGAGATCCAACACCATCTAAGTAACCGGGGGAAACATATTCATTCGTTGTGACGATACAATAATACAAAACTATCATACTATTTATATCAAAAAAAAATCGGGTTTTCCGGGGGAGCAACATTATTCACTCCTATACACAACAACTATAATACGATAATCAATTGTGAATAACAATCACTTTTACTTGTTTTGAAATCACATACACATGCACTTATGGGATCATCGCATCTTATCGCAAACAGTTTTCGTACAGAAAATATCAGATTTTCTGGGTTTTACAAACGATAAGAACAAGCTTTATATCAAACATGCTTATGAAATCACCAACATTATATATGTTGATGTTTTCAAAATAACTTGTATTCTTAGGTAACAGATAAGCTGAAGAACAATATCAAGTGTGTTAGGATGTTACGTTTTGAAAATTTTCAAAACAATTTATGTAATGGATGTGTAATATTTAAACAATGTACTTGATGTGAACAATGACAACTATACTATGTAATGTTGGTGATGTATGTGTTGTTCATGTATACTCATTGTGATGATATTTCAATTTAATCCACGCGAGTCCTCGGACGTTTCCGCCATCTGGTTCGGGGGTGTGATAGCCAGGATAGAACAGAAGCCACACATCAATCAATGGTAGCTCTCAAAAGGTTTACTACTTTGTTCTAGACCATTACTCAAAGGCTATCTATGTTTTTTAGACAATTCCAGAAGGATACATTAGGGACTAAGGAGGTGAAAGTTCCTCATGAACTTGAGCATCACCTTCCCATTTTCTGGGAACCTGTTGATGATGACTACCTGTTTGGCTGGTTTGGCTCTTTTTAGAAATAACATTTATTTACATGAAGTTTGGCTGCTTCTTTTTATATATTTCTATCACTTATATCGACTCATATAAGTATTGTGCAAGTGGTATCCAACAACAAATATGGTGAAGATTATGTTGGGGAAAAATAAATGGGCAACATACTCCCAATGTCAGTGCCTTAACTTACAACTTTAAGCTTAAAACAAGATACATATTGTGCATTTAACATATTTTTTGCTTGTGCTGAATATAGTTTGGTTTGATTGCATAATTGGATAGCTTAATGAAAAAGTTTGCAGCTGCCGGTAATGATGTGGAAGTTGGAAATCTCATAGGCTCTGCTTGAAGGTTATCTTTTGATTCTGTTTCTTATTATAACAAAGAATTTTATACATACTTTTGGGATATAATACATTGTGAACTTGGGTTTTATTTCAAACATCATATATGGCAAGATATATGTAAAAGTTGCCTTAAGTTCTGTGAGCAAAGGTGGTGATTATATTCATGATTTTATTTGATGATTTAATGCACAAAAGCAACATTACAACATAATTCTTATAGCAACAACTAAAGATGGATACAGGTATTATATATCGCCACTCTAATTCCATTAGAGTGATGAACCTTAGGCCTTAAGCCTTGTTTGATATATTATGTAGGACATGGACAAATGCAAATGCATCGTGTGATCGAATTAAACGTTCTAACACTTTTACTTTTTTGGACTTTTACTTGGAGTAATCTACCTATTTATAGTCGTGAATGATGATATTTATTGGGATGACATTGCTATAATTGGGTAGATATATTTTAAAGTTTAATGTTGTAGTAAAAAGAAAAAAAAAATAGGATGTTACAATAAACAAATCGATGAAAGTACATTGTTGTGAATTGCATTTCATCCTTTTGAAAATCCTAATATAGTTGGTCATTGTTCTTTCTTCACAGATTTGTGCAATGTGTTCTCCTAATCAATAAAAAGAAACGGTGCGAGTGATCTACAGAAGGCAAAGGATGAACTTTCTTTTTTACTTATGGATGTACGAGGCATATCTAGTTGTAGTTAATAGAGTATCTTAACTTGATATGGTTGGGTGATGCTAAATTACAGGTGATGGGCATGTAATTTAGTGGATTTTTGAATGTTCAACAAATTGTAGCTATGTACTTTCTTTAGATTTATTGATGTCTTTTAATATATAGATTTTTTTGGATGATATATTGTTGTGGGATATTGGTTTTTGTGAAAAATAATAATTATGTGAGGATATGGAGTATGGTTAATGGAGTGTAATAGATTTCTATGGTGTGTACAGATGGGTGGAATGTAATATAGTATAATTGTGTGTAATGTAATAGAGTATGTGTGGGTGTGTAATAGAACACGGTTATCTCAACTATATTATAAGTTATCTCAATTGAATTATAAGTTGTAATACAAATGATATTGTAAGTGATATAGTACGGTCATTCAAGCGTATTCTATTACAAGGTCTAATCTAATACACCCACCTAAGAATACTATTGCATACCCTTATTATATCCTAAAATATTATTGTATTATACCCTTATTATATCCTAAAATATTATTGTATTATATTTCCCATTCTCTAGTAGTGCTTGACTTATGACATAGAACTTTTTATGTGGAGACGGTGATAGGGGATGAAAATTGGATTTTGTGGCCATTGAAGAAGGAAATCCATAAGGAAGGATAAATTTTAAAGGGTTGAGGGAGTTGGTTGGTTGCATGGTTGATTAGGGAAGCAACAACTTGATTGACAAGGATAAGGTCGGCTATGTAAGTCGCTTAGTAGAGGACCAAGGGGTGGCCTAGTATCGGGTAAGTACTAAGTATGATACCATGTAAGAACGTATATTTGCTTGCCATTCTCATTAAATTATGTTGCAATAAATACACAAAGGAAATTTATCGAGGTCATGGCCGACGATCCTTCTTTTATTGATCCATTGGTCTAATTAAAAAATCCAGTTGCAGCTTAGATCCCAAAAGAAATGTATGTGAATCAAGTTTTTTGATGTTCTATCTCTGTCTATGATTATGAATGTTATAAAACCATACAATGATCGATTTCCATAAGGAAATATTAAGGGGGTACTTAACAAGGGAAAGGGGTAAAAAGTTAATTCAACCAGAATGATGAAGAACGTTTAAGCACTCACGAGTAGACTTGAGGATGGCCTCCTCCAAATCCTTCAACGAAGATTGTTTTACTTCATTGTTCTCTAAAAAGCACTTTTGACAAGCAGTTATGTCTCCCTCCACTGAAGTGACATCATCTGTCATCTGTTCAGCATTGCGAGTTGTAAGTTCTTCCATAGCCTTGTTAAAGCTGTCGAAACATGATACATAATTGTCCATACAATTTTTGACGCATGTTGCTCTGTCTGGTGAAGCAATAGTTTCGGTAACACTCAATAGCTTCCTAGCCTCCTCAATAGCTAACTTTGAGTTTGATAGGCCTTGCTTAATGAGCGATTCGATTGCCAAAGCAATGTCATGATCAATATATATCGAAGAAGAAGAAAAAGAAGATATTTCCTCTTTGTTTTGGGAAAAGAAGGATGAAATTGAGCCAAATTTGTCTTTAGCTTCATCTAACGCTTTATTAGAAAATGAATCTATTGCGTCTTTTGCTTCATCTAAAGTTGAAGGTGAAACAGGAGAGTAAATTGGAGCTAGTTGGGAAGATATTTGTACTTTGGTTTTGGAAAAGAAGGACGTAATTGAGCCAAATGCTTCTTTTGCTTCATCTAAGGCTTCAGAAGAAATTGAACCTATCGCCACTTCTGCTTCATCTAAAGTTGAAGGTGAAGCAGAGGATGGAGCATCAGATATTTCATCTTTGTTTTGGGAAATCAAGGAAGAAAGTGAGCCAAATTTTCCTTTAGCCTCGTCCAACGCTTTATGAGAAAATGAACCTACAACCTCTTTCGCTTCATCTTTATCTAATTCAGTAGAAGTAGAAGCAACTGGACTCGATTCTTTCTTGGCTTCAGATATTTCCTCTGTGTTTTGCTTTTGTGAAAACAATGATGTAATTGAGCCTAATTTTTTTTTAGCCTCATCGATGGCTTCAGAACCTAATGCATTTTTTGCTTCATCTACAACAGAAGGTGAAATAATGGGCCCTAATGCATCTTTTGCTTCATCTACAGTCGAAGGTGAAATAGGTGGTAACACTTCATTTAAAGAAGGTGAAATGGGAGCCAATACCTCTTTAGCTTTATCAAGATCTAAGGAAGAAATTGGCCCAAGTTCCTTTTGTGCTATCTCCAAATAAGAAGATACATCCACTTTGTTTTGTGAGATCCAGGACGCAATGGAATCAAAACCTTCTTCAACCTTATCTAACGCTTTAGTTGTCATAGATTTTGCTTTTTCTACAGTCGAAGGTGATATAGGCCCAAGTTTCTCTTTGGCTTCGTCTACAACCGGGGAAAGCGCATCCCTAGCTTTGTCAAAGTCCAATGATGAAATTGGACCAAGTCCCTGTCTTGCTTCATCCAAAGATGGAATTGGACCCAATGCCTTTTCAGCTTTATCTAAATTAAAAGAAGAAACTGGACCAATTCCGTCTTCCGCTTCATTTAAAACTGGGCCAAATGCGTCTTTTACTTCATCCGCTATTGACCACAATTGCGACAAATCTGAACATTTAACCGAGATACTCAAAATCAGAAAACCGATGGTGATTACAACAAGAACGCGACTCTCAAACTTCATATCTTTTCATTATTTTTCTTCTTTTCTCTCTAGATCTTGTTAGACGTTGTAAATGGAGAATCGCAAATGGAAAGAAATTTAAATAGTTAGGAGTGAATGTATGGTTAACCGTTAAACAAGGATTATGATATTCCTTTGTTTGCAGGTCAAATGTGGTAAAAATCAATCCCTACCTTTTCACCTTGCATATGTCAAATCCAGTTGTGGTGTCAATTATTTTGAAATTTATGTTATTAACTACAATACATAGTTGTAAAATATATATTTTAAACTTTGTGCTTGTTTACAATATGTGAATTATTAATAACTAATAAAAGATTTAAATAATTATATTGTATGGAAAACCATGAATGAATGAAAATTATTTTATACGTAATTATAATATTCTGCAAAATATTTTGAAGATCCTTTATCTCATCAATTTGATAGTAAACTAGAAAAAACCAGTTGCGTCGTTGGCGCATGGTCAAAAAATGGTCTAAATGGCAATGTACTTTTCTTCATTTTTCTGCATTCACCATCAAAGAAGATCGGACAATCTATATATATATATATATATTTTTTTTTTGAACTTTTTAGATTGGTTCCAAACTAAATGAGGCTATTATTATTATAAATAAACATTTCAATAAATCAAACTTAATTTACAATTTCAGTACAACATAGATGAGTAATCATTTTTTTAAATAACAATAAAAGTCGAAGTAAATACGCTAGAGACCAAACCTCTATTCGCCTCACTTCTGGTGCGTTTTTGCATGCCGCCTACAAGCAACATCGACACACACACATATGAAATTAGTTAGTAATAATAAAATATAATCAATAAAGAATGTGTGAAAATAGCAATGTACAAGCGTTGTTTCCCAAGATCTACATTAAACAAAATATAAAGAAAAGAAAAAAATTCATCTTTTTCTCTAAGCCGTATAAAATTGAAAGTAAGTTGATTTTTTTCCTTGTCAATGTCATAGTTGTAAAAGTAATAAACCATGAGACTAACAATAAAAAACCAAAATCTGTGAAAAATAAAGAAAACAGGTGAAGGGTAATAAAGTAATATACAATCGACTATTGATCAAAATATATTATAATTTCATAAAATTGGGCTAGTTACGCTAAAAATTCATCGACTCCTGGTCTTTTAAATCTTCATTCAAATGTATTTATAACAAATGAGCAATCAAAGTTTGTTACATAAGCTAACACAAGCGATTGTTACATATTCCCGTTGTTGGTAAGTAAGTTGCTATCATGGATAAATAAATGTAAGTATGGGTGAAAAGTAAAATGCATTGTCTATATTGGTAAAATGTATCCAGTAACTCATTCAAAGTTTGTTGTAAAAAAGTTGGCATATTGCGAAAAAAACCCATTAGTAATAGTAATATCAACGTTGGAGATAAAATCATCCAATGTAAGTCAAAATACCACATTACATTCTATCCAAATAGATACATAAGACATCAAACCTGAAGCAAGGGTAGTTTTGTCCAAAAACTTGAAATCGTCATCAGGTAGTATTAAAAGCAACTACAAGGGCAAATTCGTCCAATTTGATAAAGTGACAAACTTAAAATTAAACCTTGTGACGAAAAAAGGTATTTTTCTTCCTTGAACTTAAGTTCATATGGGTTTATTTATAAAACAAATGGTTAGAACTAAAAACCCAAATGCTAGATTTGACACAGCTAAGCAAACGAAATCTGTCAAATTCATTTTTTAGGGAAAAATAAAATCACATTCCTCAATAGCTCAAGAAGATGAAAAATTAAGACCTTACATGAGTGAAATAAAATTCTACCTGAATATTCATGTGCTACTTACCTATATGAGATACTTGTCTGTTTTAAAACACAAAATTATGTATAATGCAACAACTTACATGATAAACACCATTAATAACGTGGAGGATAAAAATGGCATATATGTTTCTCATTTATTTTAACATTAACACTTGGTATTATGGTATTACCCAAGGTTTTGAAAGCTTGATTTGTAATATTCCAAAATTCAAGACCAAAATTTTTATTTTTAATTTAAAGATTCATAAAACAGATTACTAAAAACACCATCAATGTTATCTCATATCATGAAAACCATAAATCAATCATCTCTAATGATCATAGTACAAATCCAAGAATCCTATGTAACATACACGTTCTGAAATTGTGTATTGTTATTATTAAAAGTGAATAAAATTGAGTATTGAGTTCTAACAGCTAGTTTTTACTAGATTGAAGTAAATCTAAGTTTAGAATCACTCATAAAATATTGGAAGTCTTATGAGATTCCAATTAATAGCCAAATAATGAAAATTTAGCGAAAATATAAAATTTGAAATAAGTAAAATTTTATTATTTGATGTTGTAAAGAATCTCGTTAGAAACATTTAGGCGAAAACCTCATCGAAATCCGAGTTATAACGAAGAAGTTATGACCAATCGAAGATCCGCGACAAAACCAGCACAGCGCCAAATGACGTAAAAAGTGAGTTTTGATAAACTACTTTTTAGCCTTAGTGATCTAAATGAAAGTCGTAGTATTCGTTAAACCGAGAAATTCGATAAAAAGAACGCCAAAATCTGACTTTGTATGAGGAAGTTATGATTTTTAGAAGTTTGGGGCACTTTTTCCGAGAAATCTCGCATGAACAGTACCGGCCACGTCACTCGTTCCTATGCGTGCCACGTATACGAGCCGAAGACGTGTCCTCTTTACGTGTCCGAAACCTGCGAAGCCACCGGAGACCCTCGTTGCTGCCACGTCCCTCGCATGAAGTAGCTGTGTCACCGGAGTCATGGCGCGTCCGAGGAGCGACGCGAGTTGCACACCTGCCCGAGTCTCGTATCTGAAGCGTGTCACCCCTCCGAGCCTAGCACCTGGACGCCTCGTATGTGCGACGTCTGGCCACCGAGCCTCACCTTTGCACCGCGTGGTCTTCGCTGCTGGTGCCACCTGCCTCTCCGGATCTGAGCCTCTCGCCTATAAATAGAAGGCTGCGAGCCTTCCCGGGTAATTTTAGAAAATTGCCATTTTTGGCCCCTTTTTCCATATTTTCTTCATTTTGACTTTTCCCGAAGCCCCGATATCAATTTTAGCACCCAAAACACGCCCCGAGACCCCCGATAAGCCCGGAAATTTTATCTTTTCGGTTTTGAAGCCCTACCTTCGCAGTGCCTGGTTTTCAATTAAGCGCGCGGTTTTCAATGTAGAAAGTCATATTTAAAGCCAAAATGTTGTCTAAATTACTATTTTAACCCCCGGTTAACTTAAGGTGAGTTCAATATATAAGGACAATTATATGTTATGTGTTATATGTGCTATGTGCTTCTCAGTGTTATTATTCCGAGTTATTTTTATTCTGCAATTTTGATAGCAAAAGTAATACCTTTGACCATGTGATCAGTGAAAAGACTTAGATTCACATTGGTAATGGTACGAAGCCTCTGGCCATGTAGAGCATGTTCCGTAAGTGAATGACTTATATTTAAATGGCATTGGCAGAATATTAAACAGGGCGTGAAAACCTTAAATCTACTGAAATGTTAAATAGGGCGTGAAAACCTGAAATCTATTGAAATATTAAACAAGGCGTGAAAACCTGAAATCTACCGAAATGCTAAACAGGGCGTGAAAACCTGAAATATATCATATTGATAATCAGAAATTATATGTCTTTAGTGCCATTTGGGACAAAACTTTATTGATGCATATCAAGTATTGAAATTGTTATGTCTCATTGATCGTAAATCTTTGAATCAAATCTTGAGTTGATATTGAAAGCCTGACATATGATACGCATATGCTATTGTTGTTCTTGTTCCCTTTTGCTTCTGTCATATTGGTATATATAAGGCATAAGATTATATTGTATCTATTTATTGAATTCACTAAGCGTTATCGCTTATCCCTCTCAATGTTTAACAATTGCAGGTGATGAGTATCCAATATAGTTTTATACTGCAGAAAGGTTTAGAATAGTTATTACCATTTCTCTGTATTTTAATGTTCATGTATGTATATGAATAGTAGATTCCTGGGTAGATATGAAATGTAATAAAACTTAGTCGGTTTGTATCCAATCTTTTGTAATCACTTTATCAATATAAAATATTGTTTTATAAATATGCATGTAGCATGTTTTGAGGAAGTAACTTAAGAAATTTTATCTGAAATAGTATGAAAGTTTGGGTCTTTCATAAATACGAAAGTTGGGGTCTTTCATCCTAGGTGTGGAAAATCATGTGTGCGATGCGCTCCTATCGTGTTGGCTCCTTTCCCTTCGAAAAAGAAGGACCTAAAACAAAAACTGTAAATTGTAAGCACAAAGCTTAGTGAGTTCCCCCATCATACCATATACCATACAATAAACATATTGTCTAACATATTCGGGTACTAGCTACCCTTTCGGTCTCTTTCAACCGGTAACTTGCCTAGAATATCAGGGTGTTGGCCTACCCATTCGGTCCTTTCGACCGGTAACTTGTTTAGCATATCAGGGTGCTAGCCTACCCATTCGGTCCTTTCGACCGGTATCTTGCCTAGCGTATCAGGGTGCTGGCCTACCCCTTCGATCCTGTTGACCGGTACCGGGGGGCTATTTCATTTCCTACTCCATATAACATACTACTACATAAACACATAAGTCATATACTACCTAGCTTATCATGGTGTTGGCATACCCCTTCAATCATTTCGACCGGTACTGGGGCCTATCCTAACCCTCCTACCACTATCATATAATATCATAGCGGAATAGCACATAAAGCATAACAGATAGTGGCATACCATATAATTATCACAAAGACAATCATCCTTACTATACTCTTACTAGTGGGCGGACAATGGTGCCTTCGAATCACTGCTACTAGAAGGTAACTCACCTCAAATGTCGTGTAGTAACTGAATTGTCCTCGACTCTGGATCAACTCCTCTCAAACTCCTGCACATAAAATCTCGTTTAATTACCCTTTCGTACTCATAACCCCTTTAAGGGTCAACTCTGGTCAATGGTCAAAGTCAAAGTCAACATCCTGGTCAAATTCAACATCCTAGTTGAGTCAACTTGCCGAGTTGGTCCATCAACTCGTCGAGTTCCATGATCCATAACACCCTGGAAATCTCGATCCAACTCGTCGAGTTCTTTCATGAACTCATCAAGTTCCTCCTATCCATGGTATCGGGACTTTACGTTACAACTCGTCGAGTCCTTCCTTAAACTCATCGAGTTCTTTAATCTTCAAAAACCCGAAAAACCATGTCCAACTCGCTGAGTCGTCTCCTAGACTCAATGAGTTTTACCATTAACATAAAATGTTGGGGGACCATGACCCAACTCGCCCGGTTGGATGAAAAACTCGTTGAGTCCCCCTTGGTCTAAATCCATTCAGTCACTTCCAGTCAAGTTCAATGCTTTTAAACTATAGATCTGGTCCCCTAGGACCAAGTTACCATGTAAAGTTGCTAACTTTACGTCCATACATGGTATCATATAGCTAAAAACACCAAAACCAAGCTATATAATAGATCTAGGGCATAGGGAAGGGACAAGGCTTGATAAAGCTGACAACTTTAAGCCTTATAAGCTCATGGGTGCCTAGATCTGATTTCACAACTTCATGATGCACTCAAATCCCGAAAATGACTTCCATATGGCCCCAAAATGATAAAATACAACCCTACATGAAGATCTAAGCAATAGAAAGCCAAGGTATCAATTTTATACCTCAAATGAGTTAGAAATGTAGCTCAAACTTCGGATCTACTAGCTTCCTCTTGAATCCCTAAGCTTCTCCTTCCTTATCAAGAAGGAACCGGGTGTTAGAAATCTCCCCCACTTATTTTAGACTTCGTCCTCGAAGTCTATTGCGCCTGAAAATAGCTCGTGGTAGCGCTCCCTCATCTCTTCCTCCGGCTCCCAAGTCCATTATGAGACCTTGCGGTGCATCCATTACACCTTCACTAACTCGACATTCTTGTTCCTCAAATCCTTTGTCTTCATGTCGAGGATGGCTACTGGTCGCTTGATGTAGTTCAGGCTATCATCCACCCGAATGTCCTCTAGAGGCACCGTAGCAGAGTCATCTACCAAGAACATCCGTAACTGGGAGACAAGAAAGGTGTTGTGGATCTGACTAAGCTTGCCTGGTAGGTCCAGCCTATACGCCACCTTACCCACTCGGGCTATAACCCTGAAAGGACCAATGTACCTGGGAACCAACTTTCCCCCACTTCCTAAACCGGATGACACCTTTCCAAGGTGACACCTTTAGGAGAACCATATCTCTTACCTGAAACTCTAGGTCTGATTGGCGCTTGTCGGCATAACTTTTCTGCATACTCTGACCAGTTTTAAGCCTGCTACAGACCTGTTGGATCCTCTCGATCATCTTGAATACTACATCGGTACTCCCCATGACCCTCTGTCCAACCTCACCCCAACATATCGGGGTTTTGTACTCGCGTGGTAGCTATTATTGTAGGAAACCTCTGCCAAGGGAAGGTAGTTATCCCAGCTACCACCAAAGTCTAATATGCATGCCCGCAGCATGCCCTCCAAGGTTTGGATGGTCCGCTTGCTCTGACCATCCGTCTGGGGGTGAAAAATCGTACTAAAATGCAGACGAGTACCTAACTTGTCATGAAATTTCTTCTAGAATCTAGAAATGATCCGCACATCTCGGTCAGAAATCACAGAAACTATCACTCCGTGCTGAGCTACTACCTCTCAGATGTAGATGTCAGCCAATTTATCTGCCGAAATGCTCTCTTGGATTGGAATGAAATGGTTACTCTTGGTCTACCGATCCACGATGACCCAAATCGAATCCACTCCCCATACAAGGATGAAATGGGTACCTTTGTGATGAAATCCATAGTAATATCCTCCCTCTTCCACACAAGGATATCTAACGAATGTGTCTTGCCATGAGGCCTCCGGTGCTCTACATTAACCTTCCTAAAGGTCAAGCATCTCTCAATGTACCACGCTACATCCCACTTCATGCAGGGCCACCAGTAATCAGGACGAAGATCTTTATACATCTTCGTCGCCTCGGGATGGATGGAAAATCTGGACTTGTGGGCCTCATCCATCAGAATCTGTCATACTCCGCCCCAGTACGGAACCCAAACCCTCCCATGTAGGGTCAACAACCCACGAATGTCATAATCAAATGAGGCCATCTAGCCTATGATCCGCTCATACTTTCAGCGCTCCTTCTTCATACCCTTGACCTACGCCTCTCGGATCCAATCCAAAAGTGGAGTCACTACTATCATCCTCAAGCAAATGTCTCTGATTGGGGTTGCCTTGCGGCTAAGCGCATCTACCACAACATTGGCCTTCCCCGGGTGGTAGAGGATCTCATAATCGTAATCCCTCACCACATCTAACCACCGGTGCTGCCGCATGTTTAGATTTGGTTGATCCATAAGATACCTCAAGCTCTTGTGGTCTGTGTAAATGGTATAAAGGACTGCATAGAGGTAGTTTCACCAAATATTGAGGGCGAAGACAACCGCCCCCAACTCTAGATCGTGTGTCGAGTAGTTCGCCTCGTGAGGCTTCAGCTGCCTCGAGGCGTAGGCGATGACATGCCCTCTCTGCATCAATATTGTATCCCAAGCCTGAGATGGACACATCGTAGTGCACTACAAAATCATCCACACCCTCTAGCAAGGCTAAGATCGGCACCTCGTACAACATCTGCCTCAACATATCAAACGCTGCCTGTTGCTTAGGCCCCCAACGAAATACAACGACCTTCTTCGTCATCCGAGTCAAGGGTACTGCTATTTTGGAGAAATCCCATATGAATCTCTGAGAATAGCCTGCTAATCCAAGGAAACTTCGAAACTCAGATGGAGACTTCAGAACCTCCCATCTCATCACGACCTCCACTTTGGACGAGTCAACCAAAATACCGTTTTGGTTGACAAGGTTCCCCTAGAACTGCACATCATGTAACCACAACACCTCTCGTAAATGCTCCTCGTGCTGCTCCTATGTCTTGGAGTAAACCAAGATGTCATCAATAAAAACTATCACAGAGCGATCCAACATTGGTCTGCATAGGCAGTTCATGAGATCCATGAATGCGGAAGGAGCATTAGTGATCCCAAAGGGCATCACCACGAACTCGTAATGACCATAGCGAGTCCGGAAAGCAGTCTTCTACACATCCTCGTCTTTGACACTCATCTGATGGTAGCCTGAATTCAAATCAATCTTGGAAAACCAAGATGCACCCTGTAGCTGGTCAAAGAGGTCATTAATCTTGGGAGTGGGTAATAGTTCTTCACCGTTACCTTATTCAACTCCCGGCAGTCTATACACATCCGATAGGATCCGTCCTTACAATTAGTTATTTATTAGAAAATGTTTTTTACTAAGTATTCATAAAATCTTATAATAAATTGGAAAATATTTATTTCATGGAAATAATTATTTTACAATACAAGTAACACATTATTTCATAAGGAATGAATTAATAAGTCACATACAACATTTTGGACTAGTTGAGTCTTTTGTCTTTTACCTAAAGACAAAGTTTATAGTTTATAAACTTAGAGTTTATAAAATTTAAACATTTTGTCTTATTTTAAAGAGCATGGCCGAAACTAGTGAAGACTAGTGAAGGGCATCGCTTTTGCATTTGTTTAATGCAAAAAAATCACCCTAAGAAAGACATGTTGATGACATAGGGACATGGTTGTCTTAAAGTGATAAAACCTAATGGTTAAGGACTTTATTTTATCACTTAAGACTAGTTGCTTGCATTTGGTTCTTTCATTCATACATGTAAAACTGTAACCCTCTCTCTATTTTCTCTCTTGAAGTGTTCTTTCTACGCAAAAGGAATTCTTACTTGTTATTATGCAGATTAGATCAAATATTTGGATATTTGATTCTAAGCTTAAGAGTTAACAAAAGGAACTAGCATTCTTATCAAGTTGATCAGTTGTTGGTGTCTCAAAGTTCATCCATCTTCTTCAACATCCAAGCATCCCCTAGGGGACACAAAGTTCATCAAAGGTTGTTGTTACTTCTTCATTCTATGGTTTCTTTAAATCTTTCTACTACTTTCAAGACAAACCTTGGTGGGTGATAAAATGTTTATGTTATTTTTAAAACTCAAGTCTCCCGTTTTCCATTATTTATAGTTTTGAAGCTAGTTTTTAAATAAAACCCAACAATTGGTATCAAGAGCCACCTTGCAAGTTTGGTTAGATTTTTTTATTTATAGAAATCTTAGTTTTTCGAGAATATGTATAATTTGTTTTTGTATAAAAACAAGTTCATACATATTTTCTTTGACAACTTTATAATTGTTATTACACTTACATGCATTTTTAGTCACTTAAAGTTGTCTAAGAAAAACAAAGGCTGTTTTATGTTTATATGTATTTTAGAGTGCATAAACAATCCTTGGACCATGTGTGTTGTTGTTTGTGTGATTTGGTTAAAAATGGTTTGTAATATTCTTTTATTCATAAAGTATGTAATAAAAGTAGCTAGTTTTTATTCTTGTTATTTGTATGTAATAGATTAGCTTTAGACTGGATTTATATTATGAAAAATGTAACAAGATGAAGATGGAGACTATTTCTTGAAGAACCATGGTGACCCACAGTTTTATAAAAATTCATAACTTTTATAAATTTTTATAAAATTTCAAGAAAGTTGGTTGTCATTGCAAGTGGGAGCTTGAAGATCACATGAAGAACAAGTTGTAATATTTGTCCCTTTTGTCTCTTAGGAAGGACTTAAAACTTTTGTGTTGGCTCACAAACGTATTATATAGTTTAAGGCTTGTTTATGTCAAATGCATGCTTGTGTTGTTTATTTTTCAAGTAAATATTTTGTGTGGTTGATAATTTAGTTTTTCATAAATTCAAACTATTTTTTGGACAAAATAAACATCACATGGAGTTTGAATTTCAAAATATAAAATATGGATATTAGATGTAACATATTATAGCCATAAAATAAAAACCGGTTTTATAAAATTGTTAATGACGACAAATTTTGAAATATTAAATTTTTAGTATAAAAATCATGTTTTTATAATTTATTCAAACTCCAAAGTATTATTTAATGAATTTATGTTTTATTAAACAATATTAAAAGGTTCTACATGGCTCAATCACAAACTTAATACTAGGTATTAACTTTAAAATTGAACCAAGACGAAATATAAAAACTGGACTTTTATAAGAACCTTAAAAGTGATTTTTTTGGAAAATTGATACCATGACATATTGGATGCATGCAATTGTCATGATATCACATGTTTTAAATAGAATAATCAAACATACAAATCCCTTTTTCATAGTGCAAGTCTATGCCATCCAACTTTAGAAACATTTGCACATCACTTGTATAATGATAGTGGGATAAAGGATACCTAACCATTATTATCATCTTTTGGTGGCCAAAGTATTTTTGTGATTTTTATAACCAAGTTATAGGTCAATTATACAAGTTTTTCTAATTGAATGACTTTCTTGGAAACCTCTTGTGATAAAGATGACCTAAGCAAGAGTGTTCCAAGGCACAAATGAGACCAAACATGTCAAATTAACAAAAGGGTCGTTAAGGGTATCATACATCTAGGAATTATAAATGGTGTAATTAATAAAAGTTATTTACCTTGTTAAAATTGAGTGAATAGGATAAACGATAGCTAACCATTTATTTGATTTGTAATTTGGATCCTAGACTTTAAATAAATAATGTTTTTTGAAACTAAAAGGTTATATTTTTAAAGAACTAAATACTAAATGAAAACTTTGTTAAAATTTTGTAGATGGCTCCACCAACTACTGTAACACACCACCACCCAATGAACATTCGATCAGTTCTCAACAAAGAAAAACTGAACCACTCCAACTTTTTGGATTAGCACAGAAATTTAAGAATTGTTTTGAAACAAGAAAAGAAAGACTATGTACTTAAAAATCAAACCCCTGATAAACCACCCTCTATTCCAAAGGTTGCACATGATTTATGGCTTAAGCATGTGGATGATTTAGTTGATGTTTCATGCCTCATGCTTGTCACTATTGTTCCCAATATTCAGCAGGATCTGGAAATCTTTACTGCCTTTGACATGATTGAACATCTCAAGCAGATGTTTGGTCAACAAGCTAGAACGAAAGGTTGGAAACTGTGAAAGCCCACCATGGCATGAAAATGGAGGAGGGTGGAAATGTGAGCACACATGTTCTCAAGATGAAAAACTATATGGATCAACTGGAGAGATTGGGCTCTCCATATCCACAAGACTTGGCCACGGATTTAATTAGGAACTCATTGCCAAAGTTTTATGATACCTATCTCTGAGTTGCACGCGATGCTAAAAACTGCAGAGAAGAATATCCCAAGGAAAAACCCCCAAGTGCTCATGATTAGGGAAGGAAAAGTTAAGAAGAACAAAGGAAAGAACTTCAAGGGAAATCCACATGTAACGACCCAAAAATGAAGGGTAAAAATTTCATTTTTAAATGTAGCTAAAGCATTGATACCATTTATTTCAAACATTTCAAATCATTATTAAGTAAAATATTTATCATATTTTATCCCAAAATCATTCATCGCGGAAATCATAGTTGTGTGCACTATGATCAATTCAAAGCTGTAAGCACGAAGCTTAGTGAGTTCCCCATATCATACCCCACGCAATCAAAATAACCACATAATCCATATCAGCTATAACAGCTACATAAACCGTAACAATCGCATAAGCATGCGTATACACATATAAAGATGTCATGGAAACTCTCCAAGGTCTTATTCACATACTCACATAAATCATATCAACTACACCAGTCATGCATATAAATATATAGAGAAGCCCTGGAAACCCTCCTAGGTCTTACATCGGGTTCCCTGGAAACCATCCAGGGTCTTAGCCCACTGCCATGGGAACCCCCACATGGTCTTAACTAAGGATGCCATGGAAACCCTCCAAGGTCTTACACCCTAGTGCCTCGGGAACCCTACCTTTGATAGCACCAAATGTCTGGCCCATAGACTTATTGACTATGGAGTCCACCATGGCGTGGTGGTCCTCGTTCCCGAGCTAGCAAAGGGAGGGGACTACAACAAAATTCAAGGAACAAGAGGAAGGAGCAAACAACACAGGAACCCCGCAGGAGCAACAAGTGGTTACTGTACACACCACCACAACACCTGCCACTCCAGCGCCTATCAATCAGTATGATGGAACTCTTCCGAAGTATGGTAGATGTAACTCCATAATACCGGAGCTTACCAAGAGATGCAGTACATAAATTGTCGTAGGAAGGGACACACTGCTTGTTTCTGTAGAGCACCGTCACAACCAATATCCCAAGTCCCCAGAGTAGAAGTAAACCAGTCCTGCTATGGTTGTGGTGAGAGTGGGCACTACAAGAGGGACTACCCGATAATGAAGAACTCGGGTGGGGAAGGAAAAATATTGATGATCACTGCAGAAGAGACTGCCCTAGAACCACCAGCGAACAGCTCGTCTAAATAAAATTACTTTAAAGATATAAATTTATATTAATATTAAATTTTGGGAAAAATTTTAAAAGTGATTATAAATTATTAACTCGTTTGAACATAGGAATGGCAATGGGGCGGGTTCGGGGCGGGGCATGGATTCCCAAACCCGCCCTGATAACTTTCGAGTATCTTATCGGGGCGCCCCATTGGGTTTCGGGTTTCCCCGTCGGGTTTCGGGTATCTTATCGGGTTTACAACAACTGATAACGAAATCTTTATTCTCTTTTAGGGTACCCCAATGTCTTATAAAATATACATGTTCTAGCAACTCTTTTAAATTAAAAACATGATGCATCACTTTAATAAAATAAATTGGACGTTATATAAAAAATTATTTGATTTAAGTTTTGTTTAATACGTCAAAACACATAAAAATGATCATTAACACCAGATTGTTAATAACTAAAAAAATTGTCCACGATAAGTATTTTATATTTGAACGTGTACAATTAACAACAAAATTTTTTGAACATATTATATATATATATATATATATATATATATATATATATATATATATATATAATCGGGGCGGGGGCGGGTCGAGGCGAAGATAACCCACTCCCTGCCCCGAACCCGATAAAAAACCCGATAACGACCCGTTACCCGACCCGATATGATCGGGTTTCGGGTTTCCCCGTCGGGTTCGGGTTTTTTTGCCATCCCTATTTGAACAAGTCACAGCATTCATAAGAGCACTAAAGATCTATATAGGTGAGCTATGATGGCTTAGTATGTACTTCAGGGTTATACATAACCAAGATTTTGTAGGCTTAGAGTGAGTGATTCCGCCTCATTTCCTGTTCCTTGTCTGGTTGTGGATTTAGGGCAAAGTCACTCATTCGACCATCTTATTCATCTTAATTATACATAACTTGTATATGCCAAGCAATCATAGAGTTACCGAGAAGGATCATAATATAAAGTATCGATGCTAATTATCAAAGCACCTTCACTACTAGTACTCGCTTATTGTGGTAAGTTTTTTGGCAGTGATAATATCGAGTAAGCACTGGGAACCTACACAGAATACATTATCGAGTACACATAGGATACACCATCATTATATCAAGCGTTTCTTTCAAATCGGCCTAAAATTTGTCTCTATAAGGAGTTTCAATGTTATCATTTGTCATGGATGGGCATGGTCCTCACCATACCAATTTCATGTGCTCTGAAAACTTTTCACTGTAACCGACCGACTAACAAAACCCTCGTCACTCGTAATGACAAACCGACTCAAACCTCATAATCATCTCCCTCATATTCTCGATGCCAAAGTACTCATGCAAGGAGTACTTTTCCCACCGAAACCTTTCTGTTGTATACGCAAGAAACCTTCCACAAACTACCACTCGTCCAACAAGTCAAGTTCGAGCATAGAGGCTAAGGACGAATGTAGTTAATCTATCACTACTAAGTGTATATGCGAGGGTATTATATAATTAAGATTTTGAGGATTGAGAATGTGTGTTTCCGCGCTATCTCATGTTCCTTGTTTGGTTGTGGACTTGGGGCAGAGTCTCACATCCGACCGTCTTACTAATCTTAATTATATACCACTTATATATATGAGGTAATGATAGATGGACCAGGTATAAATCCTACCATGAACTTCAGGGCATAGTTGCCCAGATCTACGAGTGGATATTCTACCATTCAGGGGGCATGACCTCAGGAGTCCTGATGAGAAAGCTAATTTCGGGACGAAATTCCATCTAACGGGGGATGATATCACAACCTAAAAATTTTATTATTATAAAAGTCAACTTTGGTCAAACTTATTCCTTCCATTATCTTAAAATAGATGGATTATTGGATTATAAGTATTGAAGCCTTGTAACTAAATGTGTTTTAGTTTGGAGAGAAAAGCCTTAGGAATTGAGAACCCTCGCATCCATGAGCCTCCGAAGCAGTGAACACCGAGCCATGAACTCCGATCCGTGAACATTCGAGTCGTGAACTTCAGACCGTGAACCCTCGGACTGTGAACTAGACCCTATATATATATATATATATATATATATATATATATATATATATATATATATATATATATATATATATATATATATATATATATATATATATATATATATATATATATATATATATATGAGTTTACTTCATTTTTTATTTCATTATTCAACTTCTAGCTGTGATCTCATCCCATTCACTCTCAAGTATCATATTCAAGAAACCCCTTTTATTCCCTTAAACATCCTTTTTCTTTTGTATCTTCTTGGAATCCAACAAATGGCCTTCAAACACTTGCTGAACACCAAAATCTTCAAGTGTTCTACATGTTCTTGTGTCGTAAACCACTCATAGGGTCGTGAACCCTTCAACATGGGTCATGAACACTCATGTGTTCTTGGTTTGTAATCACTCCTTAGGGCCGTGAACACCATTTAAGCCTCCTAACTTGCTTCTAACACTCTTTTGGTGAGTTATGCTTGCATCCTTGGTTGTTTCCTTAATACCTTTGTAGTTATACTCACTAACTATATACATATATGTGTGATAATATGCTAATTAGGACTCATTTGTGTCTCGGGACTTCGTTTGTGGAACCTATCATCCTATATCAAATCTTCAATTGAATCACCCCATAATGTGAGTTCATACCCCCATATATTTTCCAACTTTCTAATGTTTTAGGGGGAATACAAGTATAACACAAGAAATGTTGTGTTTTAAAATATAAACTGGTTATTATGTCTTTATACCAATGAACTGTATTCAAAACATGAAACTTTAAATAGAAACATGGAAATAAGCTTACAAAATTTAATAAGTTTAGCGTAAGGAACAAAAGGATCTATTACTTGTAAAGTCGTTAATCTAGTTTGTAAGACACGTCTTCGAGTACTCACATAACTACCAGTAGAAGTCTACCCTTATGGCCAGAGTCTCCCCGAGGGAGAGTGTGCGTTTGTGTATAGATCTATATGGGACTGACAATCCCGCACTTTGTTGTTAGCTACAGTGGGACCGGAAGGTCTGCGGATGAAAAATGTCATATTTTTTGACACCTACAATACGTCGTGTTTTACACTAGTCAAATTTGTATATTCGTAAAACTCACAGTAGATGCCAATGATATATTTACTTAGTAAAATACTTTCCTTAAACAATCTAAAGATATATTAACTATGTGATTACTTAGTATGCACGATGGTGTTAGATAAAACTAAAATCTGATAGACAGTGGAATGTGTGACTTCCACCTCACTTCCTGTTTCTTGTTTGGCTGTGGGCTTGGGGAAGATTCACCCATTCAACTGTCTGTTCGGTATTGGTTATATCTAAATCATATGTATTAAGTGATCAGATGAGGGTAGCATCGTTGTATCAGGTTTTTAGGGTAAACATGTCTATATTCATTTTAACATATCAACAAAACTAGATATCATTGACGTAAGTATATGGAGTATACTTGTGCTTTTCAATCTTGGAACAACATAGACAACTACTCGGTTTTATAGAAAATATAGGATTTTCTAGGGTAAACATCATTCTTTTAAGACAGTCAGTTTTCAGTAGAATTTTCTGAAAACAATAACATTTATTACCAAAATCAATGTTTCACAATTGAGTTAGTGAAACTAGAAACTTATCTATAAAAGGTTTAATACGTATTATTAAAAAAGTATAACATAAAGGACCTTAAATGGTTAAGTCTATAATTCATTGGTTTATACATCAGGGTTATATATAATTAATATCTAATAGGCAGTGGAATGTGTGACTTCTGCCTTACTTACTGATCCTTGTTTGGTTGTGGGATTAGAGCAGATACACACATTTAACTGTCCATTCGATATTAGATTATATATAGCTAGTATAAACTAAGTGATTATAGAAGCAACTCTTGTGGTTACCATTTTACTAAAGAAAATATTAAAATTCTTTAGGAATATTTTCATCTAATATAAAAGAACTATTACAGTTAACTATGTAAGCACCTAGTGGATATGCATGGGTTATATACAATGAAGATCAAACAAACAATGGGATGTGTGACTTCCGCCTTATTTCTGTTGGATAAGGTGTCTAAGTCCATAACTATTTCTGGTATGTACTTGACCCGACCCGGCATGGTCCATTTGGGTTGCATGGCACCATGCAATTGGATAGACTAAATGAGAGAAATAACGCTTGGAGATTATTAATATATTATAAGTTCTAATATATTAATAATATTATTTGATTAGTTTGATCAAGAATTAATTTAGAATTAATTAAGTGATCAAAAGATAACTAATTAAATATATGGGTTGATTAAGTAAATCATCCATATCTTGTATAGTGGGCTAAAAGGCTCCATGGATCATCAAGTTGGGTTCCACCCATAGGATGCTCCATGGATGCTCCATGGGAGTTACAAACCCATGGGTCATGGAAATGAAGAGTCATGACACATTAGGGTTTAACCCTAGGTGTGTCAACACTATATAAGTAATATGATCTCCTCCCAAATCGGCTACACACTAAGGAATAGAGGGCTTGGCCGTTTTTTTAAGAGTGTGTATTCTCTCATAAGTTCTTCCAAGAGTATTTGGTGTTGTGTGAAGCATTTGAGGCATCACACTTGGGGTGCTAGGCTCACAAGGTTTCAAGGAACACAAGCAACAACAAGGTAAGTTATTCTATCTATACTTTATGTTAAAATTGTTCCCCATGTATGCTAGATAGGAATATAACCTTGAAAATCAACTTTGCATGACAAATTAGACAAACATAGATCCAAGGTTATTAGGGTTGCATGTACACTTAGGAAGTGTTAGAATGCTCAAAACCCATAAGTGGTATCAGAGCCAGGTTTGTTTGTTCTTATTTGTGCTTAAAAGTTGAAAACAGAATCGAAAATTTGCTGTCTGCGAACGGACTCGTCGAGTCTATAGGGGGGACTCGTCGAGTCCATGTGTATCTTCAACCAACTCGGCGAGTCATGTTCTTGCACTCGGCGAGTAGGGTCGAATGAGTGCAGAATTTCGATTCAGTTGCTGGAAAATGAATTAGAAACATTACCCTAAACTGTTTTAGTAAATGTAAACTTGTTTTTGGTGGTGTAATGTCTTGCTAATTCATTTACAACAACTAGTTATAAAAAATTACAAAGTTTTATGTAATTTTTTGATTGTGTTCATATTCATGTTCTTGTTGTTATGATGTTTTAGATGATCATAGGAATTATTTGTAACCTATTTGGTAGTTTAATTCTTGATCATAATGTGTTTTAATGGAGTCCATAACTTATCCTTAAGTTATGGAAAACCAAGAGTCACACTTGAGTTAAAACCATTAAGAAAACACAAGAGTTATAAAAATGAAGAGTCTTCATTTTATGACTCTATTAAACTCATAAGTTACAAGAAATGAAAAGTTTTGAAAGTTACAAAACTTGCGCTCAAGTTTTGGAACAAGTAAAGTTAAGTTAAAACTTTAGTTCCAACCCCTAGAATTTTAAAAGTTAAAATTCAACCCTTATACTTATATTATGATGATTTAATAATTATATATATATGTATAAGAACAAGTCGTCTTACCGCTAGTACGCCTCATTCACGAAGCCGGTCTATAAGGTGGGTATAAGGTTGTTGCCTATAAAATGGTGACTTAATGGGTGTATATTCTCACCCACCGCTTGCTTGACTGGTGGAGGGTCGTTAGCCGAACGGGTAAGACAAGGACTTATAAATTCTCATTCAAAGTATGATGAATATATAAAGTAACTAAATGTTTATTAAATTCCCAATCTTAGTTACTTTAGGAAAAATGTGAATAAGGTGCTAATCCATGAAATTACACTTTACACTTTGTCTGAGTCGTTGGTGGAGCGTGTATGGTTAACCGGCACACTAACTTGGACTTAACAAGGTAGGTAAAGGGTGACTTAAGGTTTATTATAGTATCGGTGGAGCGTGTGTGGTTTACCGGCACATCGATTGAGTGATAAACTTTAAAGGTACCAAGTGATTTGCATGGTTACTTCACACCTCGTTTTGTGATCCTCGGCATCCCAGTCACAAAACCTGGAGGGCACTCCCGAGATTGAAACATGCCTTTGAAAAGTTCATTGGATCTCAAAGAATCTAGGAATTTCTAAAACCAATAAAAACTAAATATTTAATATTTCGGTTTTCGTGGTGGAAATTGGTGAATCGTCATTCACCTACCTTTCAAATATGGTATAGCTTAGATTACGGCATACCTCTTCTAAGTTATATTATATTGTGATTGGATCCTAGCCTTAATATTACATTTGGGTGTTTTATTAAGGACTCTCTTAAATCTAAACTAAACTTGTTCTTCTTTTTCAGATGTCTTCAACTAATGCTTCTGGCTCGAATCCTAATGGCTCCTTTACTCTTATGAGTCTATGTGGGAAAGTCACCTTTGATGGATCCAACTTCAATAAGTGGATCAGAAACATCAGGATGATTACCCGCTACGAGGACAAAGGATATGTCCTTGACAAGGAGCTTAAGGAAATTGACGAGTCCACTGCAACTCCCCAGGAGATCGCTGACTTTCATACTCATGAAAGAGATGCAACCAAGGTGGCTTGCATCATGTTAGCCACCATGACAGCTGAACTCCAAAAGTCTTATGAAGACTTCTACCCTTATGAAATGCATCAAGATTTGATGGAAAGATACCATCAAAGTGCACGACAAGAGAGGTACGAAGTCATCTGCTCCATGATAACAACCATGATGAAGGACGGAGAGTCCGTCATGAGCCACATGCAGAAAATGCAAAGGTATGTGGATCGTTTGCTGAAGCTCAATGTGAACTTCCCTGAGGAGCTTGCAATAGATATCATTTTGAACTCCTTACCATCGTGCTATGATCAATTCCGCATGACATATCACATGAACAAGGAAGAGGTCACCCTCAGCAAACTTCAGGGACTTCTCAAGACCGCAGAAACAGGTCTTAAGGGGAAGTCGGTTGCTATCACTCCTACTCCAGACTCAACTCCGGTCTTGGCAATCGGGCAAAGTCGAGGGAGGAAGAGAAAGAGATCTTCAAAGGGTACCAAGGCTCGGACCCTTGATGGCTCTTCTTCAAGTGGAACCAAGAAAGGTTTCATTACTCCTTCTTCTGACCCAAAAGAGGCTGAATGCTTCTATTGCCACGAAAAAGCTCATTGGAAGCGGAACTGCCCAAAGTACCAGCAAGATGTAAAGGATGGGAAAGTCAAACCCAACCATGCAGGTATTTACACTATCATTTCTAATAACTCACCCCATTCGAAATCTTGGGTCCTTGATACAGGTTGCGGTATTCATATTTGTTGTGACTTGCAGGGACTAGGAAGAAGTGAGAATGTGGAGCAAGGAAGAATAAACTTAATCATGGGGAATAGGAAAGTTACACCTGTCACCAAGATTGGAGTTTATACTTTATCGCTAAGTAGTGGGTTAAATTTAGATTTGAATAAATGTTGTTATTCGCCAGAAATGGCAAGAAATATTATTTCCTTTCATGAATTGTACAAACAAGGTTTCACCTTTTCGTTTGATAATGAAGTTGGTTCGATTAATGCTTTCTTTAATAATGTACTTTATTTTAAAGCATTACCTTGCGATGGTGTGTATGAAGCTGTATCTATTGTAGATAACTTAGGAAATAATGTTTTGTGTATTGATTCTACTAATAATAATAACTTGGATAAAGCGTCATTATGGCATTGTCGTCTTGGACATATAAGCAAGAAACGCATAGGCCAACTCCAAAAGGATGGAGTCTTGGAGTCGTTTGACCTAAAGTCAAATGATAGTTGCGAATCATGCTTACTTGGAAAAATGACAAAGTCACCCTTCACAGGCTCGTGTGAAAGGGGTGAAGGTTTGTTGGACCTTATACACACGGATGTGTGTGGACCATTCAAACATGCCACAAGGGATGCTAATCGTTATTATTTGACTTTTACCGATGATTACAGTAGATATGGATATGTCTACTTAATCAAGCATAAGTCAGAGACTTTCAAGAAGTTTAAGGAATTTAAACAGGAAGTCGAGAATCAATTGGGCAGGAACATTAAGATGCTTCGATCCGATCGAGGTGGTGAGTATCTTAGTTCAGAGTTCCTCGACTATCTAAAGGAATGTGGGATTGTCTCACAATTGACACCTCCCAGGACACCGCAGTTGAATGGTGTGGCTGAGAGGCGTAATCGAACCTTGTTAGACATGGTTCGTTCCATGATGAGTCGAGCTTCGCTACCAATCTCATTCTGGGGGTATGCCTTAGAGACTGCCGCCCATATCCTCAATCTAGTCCCTACAAAGAAAGTTGCCAAAACTCCTCACGAGATGTGGACTGGTAAAGTACCTAAACTAGACCACATCAAGATTTGGGGATGCGAGGCTTTCATGAGACGCGAGACTCATGATAAGCTCGAACCCCGAAGCGAGAGGTGTATTTTCATCGGCTACCCACAGCAATCCTTTGGTTACCTCTTCTACAGACCTAGTGACAATGTGGTCTTTGTAGCAAGAAGAGGAGTCTTTCGAGAAAGAGAGTTTATAAGCCAAGGAGACAGTGGGAGGCAAGTTGATCTTGAAGAAATTCAAGAGTCAAGTGGTGAAGGAACTTCAAACTCTAGCCCTCAACTTGAGGAGGAAACTCCTGTTGAGCCAATTGACGAATCTGTACCTCTGAGGCGTTCCACGAGAGTTAGGAGTGCACCTGAGCATTACTATGGATTCCATATTACTGCAGAAGGTGAGACACTTATTAGTGATGAGACACTAGTAAGTCAAGATGACCCTAACAGCTACGAGGAAGCCATGGCGGGCCCCGAGTCTGCCAAATGGAAAGAGGCTATGGATAGCGAGATACAATCCATGTATGACAATCAAGTTTGGAACTTGGTTGAGAATGTACCAGGTCGAAAGACTGTAGGGTGCAAATGGGTCTTCAAGAAGAAGACCGACATGGATGGTAAAGTACACACTTATAAGGCTAGACTGGTTGCAAAGGGCTTCTCTCAAATTCCTGGAGTGGACTATGATGAGACCTTTTCTCCGGTAGCCAAGATTAAGTCTATTCGGGTTCTGTTAGCCATAGCCGCATTTCATGACTATGAAATTTGGCAAATGGATGTCAAAACCGCTTTCCTTAATGGAAAGTTGGCTGAAGATGTTTACATGAGTCATCCAGAGGGTTTTGTTAGTAACGAGTACCCTAATAGAGTGTGTAAGCTTGAGAAATCCATTTATGGATTAAAGCAAGCACCTCGCAGATGGAATCTTTGCTTTGATGAAAAGGTCAAGGAATTTGGCTTTTCTAGGAGTGAAGATGAATCTTGTGTATATGTCAAGGCTAGTGGGAGTATAGTTAGCTTTTTGGTATTGTATGTGGATGACATACTACTCATAGGAAACGACATTGCAACCTTGCAGGAAGTAAAGTCCTGGCTTGGAAAGTGTTTCGCTATGAAGGACCTTGGTGAAGCTGCCTATATTTTGGGGATAAGGATCTTGAGAGATCGGAGTAAAAGACTAATTGGACTTAGTCAAAGTACCTACTTGGAGAAGGTTCTGAAGAGATTCAGAATGCAAGACTCCAAGAAAGGAGAGTTGCCCATCCAGAGTAGCACCAAGCTGAGTAAGACACAGAGCCCTAGCACTGAGGCTGAGATAGCAGAAATGAGTCGAATACCTTATGCTTCGGCTGTAGGTTCGATCATGTATGCTATGACGTGTACTCGACCTGATGTAGCCTTTGCCTTGAGCATGGTTAGCAGGTTTCAGGGGAACCCTGGCAAGGCACATTGGATTGCGGTAAAGAATATTCTCAAGTACCTACGAAGGACTAAGGATTGGGTCCTTACCCTCGGTGGGAGTGATGACTTGAGAGTTGTAGGGTATAGTGATGCTAGCTTCCAGACTGATAGGGATAACTTCCGCTCTCAGTCGGGCTGGGTCTTTACCCTAAATGGAGGAGCAATTTCTTGGAAGAGTTCCAAGCAAGAGACAGTGGCAGATTCTACTTGTGAATCAGAGTATATTGCAGCTAGCGAAGCGGCAAAGGAGGCATTATGGCTGAGGAACTTCATTGGAGACCTTGGAGTTGTACCAGCTATTAAAGAGCCGATGGAAATTTTCTGTGATAGTGAAAGTGCAGTTGCCTTAGCCAAGGAACCAAGGGATCACGGGAGATCCAGACACATCGACAGAAAATACCATTTCATCAGACATCGGATCGAAGAAGGACTCCTCGTGGCAAAGAGGGTATCATCAGATGAGAATCCGGCAGATCCCCTCACGAAGGGACTGACTCGGGTTAAGCATCTCCAGCATGCTCGGAGCATAGGGCTGAAGGATGATATTAGATTTAGTAGTTAGATAATCTCGAAATTTGTAAAGTTGAATTGACATTTGATGATGAATAAAAGTGTTTTATTTATGAGTAAAGTGTTGCTATCTCTTGTCGATCGTTTACTATATTTCTTTTGCATGTTTTGACTTCCAGAATAATTTTGTTTGGTATAACATATTATTCAAACCTCCACAGTCGGTCATATGTCGGAAGTAGGTATGAATCAAGACTGTCATGATTGGTTGTAGAGGTCTGGGACAAGGCTACAACAATCATGAGTGCTCATAAGTTCTGAGCATTGGACTCAACCCACGCTCACTGGAATCACTTCATGGAATTCTATCTCGAGTGATCGTGAGACGGTAATATCATATAAGTCTTTAAACCTAGAGATATGATTTGTTACTTACGAGTTGGTTATGCATTGATTGTACGAAAAACGCATTGGTAACTCGATGTTATAAAATCGTGCTCTTATGTGTAATTCAATGAGTAGTAGAACAAACATATGAGTCGAAGTTTATCTGTTCCTTCTTGGATTAGAAGCTGATATCTGGGCCCCTCGATGATTTTGTTTTGACCTATGTACCGGGCCCGGTCATAACTAAATTGATGTGTTCAATAAAGTTCTTTGTCAAACAAATCGGAAATCGGGAAACAAATGTTGGACAATAAGTAAGACATTGTTCCATGTATTTGTCCAACTGATATCTAGAACAGAGGATTATATGATCACTTATCTTAAATGGCGTACCATCATCTTCTCAAGTTTCGAGAAACCTTGTAAAGAGCTACGATTGCCGATCGGTTCCTGAAGTCATACTTGCAGTAATAGTTACTAGACTTATCCAAGTGGGAGACTGTTGGATAAGGTGTCTAAGTCCATAACTATTTTTGGTATGTACTTGACCCGACCCGGCATGGTCCATTTGGGTTGCATGGCACCATGCAATTGGATAGACTAAATGAGAGAAATAACGCTTGGAGATTATTAATATATTATAAGTTCTAATATATTAATAATATTATTTGATTAGTTTGATCAAGAATTAATTTAGAATTAATTAAGTGATCAAAAGATAACTAATTAAATATATGGGTTGATTAAGTAAATCATCCATATCTTGTATAGTGGGCTAAAAGGCTCCATGGATCATCAAGTTGGGTTCCACCCATAGGATGCTCCATGGATGCTCCATGGGAGTTACAAACCCATGGGTCATGGAAATGAAGAGTCATGACACATTAGGGTTTAACCCTAGGTGTGTCAACACTATATAAGTAATATGATCTCCTCCCAAATCGGCTACACACTAAGGAATAGAGGGCTTGGCCGTTTTTTTAAGAGTGTGTATTCTCTCATAAGTTCTTCCAAGAGTATTTGGTGTTGTGTGAAGCATTTGAGGCATCACACTTGGGGTGCTAGGCTCACAAGGTTTCAAGGAACACAAGCAACAACAAGGTAAGTTATTCTATCTATACTTTATGTTAAAATTGTTCCCCATGTATGCTAGATAGGAATATAACCTTGGAAATCAACTTTGCATGACAAATTAGACAAACATAGATCCAAGGTTATTAGGGTTGCATGTACACTTAGGAAGTGTTAGAATGCTCAAAACCCATCAATTTCATGTTCTATGTTTCGTTGTGGGCTTAGGGAAGATTCACACAATCGATTGTTTGTTTGATATGGATTGTATAGAACTTGTATTCATTAAGTACTCATAGAAGGAATTGTAAGTCATTTTTACTTACCATTTTATCACATCAGAAAATGTAGGATTTTTTGGAGGAACATGCAAACTTTTATAAAGAACTTAGAATGTACTTTTTATAACAAAAATGCTTATGAACTCACCAGCTTAAATGATGATCTATTCTTTCAAAATAACTTGTATTCTCAGGAAACTAGTAGACAAGTACACGCTCAGGGATTCAGAAGGTGGAGCATAGTAGCTTCATGTCTTTGTTTTGTTATTTACTTTTGGAGTAAATCTTTTGTGAATCAAGTATAATGTAAATACTTTAATATTAATGCAATGGTTGGTTGTTACTATGATTACTATGATATATTTATTGTGATACTGAGCATGACGTCCTCCGCCCCCGAACGTTTCCACCGTTCCGATTTGGGGGTGTGATAGCGATGATCTTGAGGAGTGTGTCTGATATATTTTAGGTAGTACACCTAAATAGACACAAGCACTAGCTAATTTAAGGAAAATTCCTAACATGCTTTTATGTGATAAATGAATTGTTATGTTTTATGATGCTATTGTCTGATCGGATCTATGGTCTGTTGCCGACCGGATCTGGAAATTTTATGTGTTCAAATTAAACGTTTAATTACAGTATTGGAACTGGCATGTAATTTTTCGGATTGATAAGGAGATTTACACATCAATCGTAAATAAAATCTTTCCTATCTTAATTCTCGTCATTACACACTAAACGTCTTATTTGGTGTCTAGATCAAAATGGAAAGAGCCCGAAGCGGAGTTGGAAACGCGAATGGAAATAGGAATCAACAATCTCAACCCCAAGTAATTAAGCAAGTACCAGTAGTAGTAGCTAGACCTGAGCCAATCACTATGGTTGGAGTACAAGCCACGATTTGGGCTATGCTGGCTAAGCAAAGAGAAGGGATGAGGAAAATGTTGCAAGAAAATAGGGACGAACCTACGATACCTAATGAACGGTTCGAAGTGAATGAAGAGTTGTCATAGGAGGGAAATTACAGCCCTACGTTGTGTCAAGTTGGACTCCGAATGGTCAGGAGAAACAACCCGAACAGAAGGAAAGACAAGGATGGGCACATGTATAAGAACTTCTTGAGTGCCAAACCACCAAGCCTCTCTGGAAGCCCAAAACCAGTGGAAATTATGGACTGTATCTACGCAATGGAGATGGTGTTTGAGAGTTGCAACTGCAACGATAAACAAAAAATCATCTTTACAGTCAGACAACTAAAGACCAGAGTGTTAATTTGGTGGAAGTTGTTGGCAGATACAATGCCATGAGGCGAATCCATACGAATGTCTTGGGAAGCATTCACGGAGCAGTTAAAAATGTAGTACTACTCAGAGATAGATCTGATAGACCTAAACAATGAGTTTCAGAACCTGAAGAAAGGGAAGATGAGTGTTGATGTGTATGACACTGCATTCACCAAGAGGATGAAGCTATTCCCCTACTTGATGCCTACTTAACTCTCCAAGATTGATAGGTTTGTTAACGGACTACCCACAGACTTTGGCCCAATGGTCAAAATGGAAACTTCTTTGAAAATAGTCGTGAGAGCAGCTACGAACGTAGAGACCCAAATAAGATAAAAGGGTCTAGAAAAAGATAAGGTAGGAGAAAATAGGAAGTTTGAAGGATCTTCAAGGTCCAACAAGGAGAGAAAATTCTCAAATCTTGGAGGAGGAGAAAGAGGTGATGTGAAATGGTGTGATAAGTGTAAGAAGAAGCATTATGGGAGATACAACGAAGAAGTGACTTGTTACAAGTGTGGGAGGACCGATCACTATTCCAAGGACTGCACACATAATGATAAGGTATGCTACGGATGTGGAGGCAAGGGGCACATGTCCAGAGATTTCCCGAGGAAAAATAAAGCAGTAAGGCCAAATACACCACCAAGGCCAAGGGCATTCCACATGATCCTCGACAAAGCAGATAACAACACGAGGAATCAAGGATAAGGATTTCATATTCAAAGATCAAGATATGAAGTAGCCAGGAGGTGTAGCCTATTAGAGGCATGGTATAAGTTGAACTTGAGCACCTATGTAACCGTTTCAAGGAATAATATAAAACCTTCATTTTGTTATCTAATGTGTTAAGTTATTATGTGATTTTCTTGTATGGTGAGTTGGAAAAATTGCGAGACAATACTTGGGACGAGTATGAGTAGGTGTGAACGGTATTAGAAGCCTATACTACCAGAAGCACAGGACTCACACTTGCATCAGGGAAAATCACAAGGTTACCAAGAAGCTTGTAATTGATTTCGTTTTGTTCATGTATGTCATTACCATTGTTTCGGTAACAATTAAGAAGATGATTGTCATTTCGACCCTAGTGGTCATATCAAATCAAGTCCAACTAAGCCGAATATGTTATATGGTTCAAAGAACTAAGTTCGATGTCACATCTGACTTCAAACAAAAGAATGAAATAAAATATGATCAAAGCGATCAGTAGGAGTATCACGATCATTTTTGAAATAAGAAACTTGTAGCTAAAAGTGCTACATGATAGAATATGATTATATCACATTAGAACATGAAGGAATGTATAGTTTGTTCTGGAATTTGACTCTAAAAGACCTGAGTCTAAGCGTTGCAAAATACGATGAGAGGTCATTAGAACATGTCACACCCCCAAACCGGAACGGCGGAAACATTCGGGGGCGGAGGACGTCATGCTCAGTATCATAACAATGCACAACAGTAAAAAAAAGCAACAACATCATCCATTGCTTTAATAATATAGCTAATACAAGTGTCTTCTGAATGTATTTGTAAGACACCAAAAATATATCACTGAGGTATCATTTCATCAAGGACCACATAGAAGACGGCAATGTTGAAAATCACTTTATGAGATCCTCTGATCAATTGGATGACATATTCAAAAAAAGCCTTGCCTGAAACAACCTTCAATAGAATTCTTCAAGGCCTTGGAATGATAGAAGCTGAATCTGTTTCCAAAACCACTTTCGCATACATAATGATTATACAACGAATGGGTGCAAACGTTCGTAGTAGTTTCTAGTCCACTGTTCATTCCTAGTCTACTTTAACACCGCAAATCGGTGCGAACACTCATAGTGGTTCGCAGTCAACTGCTCATTGGTGGTTCAGATTTTCCAATATCCTTTTGTACTTTATGTATATTATTTCTTATTCTTGTTTTGTTTTTCAATCTCTTATGTTTTTATTTCCTTTCAGAATATCTCAAAATACAAAAATATTTTGTTTGTGTTTATTTTTATTTTCACAAATCTCAAAAACACCAAAAATATCTTAAGAAGATAATGGAGGCACTGATTCGTATCATATCTCAATACGTGTGATAGGGCAGGTATAAAATTATTTATCTTTGTAGTAGCTAAGTATCCCTAGAAGCATGTTGTATTATGTTGTCCCCTCAATGGACTCGATGTGAAGCCTTAATGAATCGAATCTACCGTTCGTTTCTTCCCAACCAGGCTATTAAATTCAGATCAATCATGAGCTACCTTACTCTTCTCACTTTGAGTTTAGAGTTATTTGCTTAGTCACTTTCGTATAGCAGAGGTACATTCGCTTCTCTGGAACCACCTTTACACTTCTCCATTGCCTTTGCACTCATAAATGTAACCCTTAAGGCTCTCAGCAATACCACTGAGGTTTATGGTTACACAACTTCTGTGTTAATGATCTTAGCTTCGTTCACCATGAACTGAGTGAAACCCAAAATCCAACACACTTAACTGAATTGACGGTGAACAAATTAAATGTACAATATTTTCACCATGGAATTAACGAAAGCCACTTTCGTAGTCCCTACCAAGGAATCTCTTTTTCTTTAGCGAGATCTTTATGAATTGTTTTGGTTCCAAGTCACTTCTTCCCACAAGATCCATTTTTTTTTTGAGATTTCAAAGTTTCATCTTGTCACTAAAATAATTCCAAACCTATTCCTTTTAACTGCCTACACTGGTCACACGAGTACTTCATCCAACATTCGTACTTATATCAAGTTCGTTGTTTAGTTGGAGATTTAGCCACCCTATAAGCCTAATTAAAAGATGCCTTTCAATGTTTCTTATTAAACATTTGATCGTATTTCAACGGGAAACCACACAGGCACTTCTTAGTCTTTCTTGACTTTGAAGGAAGAGATCTTTGCTCCGGATCCACAGTTTTATGTCTTTATTTAGACATCACGAAATCCTACATACATATATTGATTTATTTCATTATCCTTGGTACACTCTTGCTCAAAGATCCTAGTGATTTCCCCAAGTCTAGTTCGTGGTTCTTATGATTCATTTAAGTTTCGCAGGTTTGTCAATGAACACTTGATAATGAAAGCTTTAATCTCACTATGAAAGGGCATGCAATGTAATAACTGCAAAAGGGAGAATTTCAAATGGTTATAATTCTGGATAAGATTTGAATTGGGTGTGTGAAGATACTTTTACGCCACCTGACACACGTTACTAACGTCAACAGTTGTCAGTCATGCTTATCAAGGCATCTTTTTAGTACCCAATACACTCTCTCTCCTGATTTCTGTCACCAAAGCAAGTGGTATATAAGGATTTTGACGAGTATTTATTCATTACCACACACAAAATCCACTCAAAATCTTCGACGATCAAAGTTTCTACTGTTCATCTTCTTCTTTCTCAAGCTCCATCAATTGCGGTTTCATCTGAAAGCATCTCTGCTCAAGATCAAACTGCTCATTTTACTCTTCTAGCAGTTAAACAAAAGTAGAACTTGTTGATCGATCTTGACCCAGTAAAGTACGATAGCTTCATGCTACCCATGATCGAATGCCTCAAATACTCTCCACTCACAAACGCTCAATCCAGAATGGAGAATGTTCCTCTCTCAATCCTATCTAAGGCTTACTCATCAGCAAACTACATTAAGGAAGAACAGAGGATCATGTGTGAGATCCACGACTGTAAGACTTCAATCACTAAATCTTGGTTCTTTTCTCCCCTACAACTTCCTCAAACTGATGATATGATTAACCTTGAGTCAGTAACCAGTGTCGCTCTTCTTGAAATGTTCTACCAGATGGGTTACAAAGAAACCCTAACAGCCGTCTCGAAGTTACAAAACGCGACCTAACAACTATATTCCTAAGTCGTGAAGTAGTTTCACATTAATGTTGTCTTGTTCTTGTAAAAGGATGTATGTTCCTTTATGTTTCTTGTTATTGTATGTTCCTTTCTGTTCTTGTTATCATATGTTCCTTTCTGTTCTTGTTATTGTATGTTTCTTTCTGTTTTTGTTATCGTATGTCCCTTTTTGTTCTTGTTATTATATGTTTGAACTGACTCGTGTATGAACTGACTCTTGTAAGTTTCATTGTTCTAGAAATAGTAAGTATTATTCTCCTAAACTATACCTATTATAGTTTACTAGTAAGTTCTGTAATTGAATGATTGTTCATGTTTGAACACCTTTGCTACTCAAAGGTATTGAACTGATTGTAAGTATTTTTATATCTACATCGATATACATAATATATAATTCAGATTTAAATGACACTCGAATAAATAACCGATGCCCTAAGTCCACAGCCAAATGAGGAACGGGAAATAAAGCGAGTCATCAGTCCTATGTCCTTTCAACCTTATTTATACAAATATATCTAAGTAGACATGATTTTGACAATATATAAGTATAAAAGAGTTTTGTAAAACGATAAATAGTTTTATTATATAAAATAGTTTTAACCATTTGAATGGTTATTGATGACTTGATGTCAATTATAAAATGATTTGAAATAGTTTGTTTGATAACACAGTTTGAAGTATAAGAAATCTCTTGTTTTGATAGTTATAAATCACATATGATTGATTATAAAATTATATGGTTTCCTACTTGTATCCCCCCCTCCCCCCCCCCCCTAATAAAAGCATTTAAAATCATTTAAAAGGTAAGTTAGGGGTATGAACTCACCTGTAGTGAGTGACTCGAGTGGAAGATAGATATAGGATGCTTAAGATCACAAAAGGAATCTCGAAGCACAATTTGATCCTATTAGACATATAATCACAAACACACACACACACACACACACACACACACACACACATATATATATATATATATATATATATATATATATATATATATATATATATATATATATATATGTATATATATATATGTATATAATTAGTTTATAAAAACTAATCATGTATTGGAAACACCCCTAAGGACTAGGAATCACTCGTAATGGAGTGTATCAATCACACATGATTGATTTAAGGAAGTTCACGGCACACCAAGTGTGTTCACGGAAAAAGGAAGAGTTTACGGCCAAAGATGCTTAAGTGTTTACGGCCAAAGCATGAACTAAGGAGGTTTTATAGCCCTAAAAAGATCACTTGAAGGGTTCATGGCCATATGAAGGATTTACGGTCGTGAACTCTTGAAGATGATGCTTATATGATGCTTAAAAGGTGTTTGTTTCATGGGGACCCAAGAGATCTTAATGGATAATAAGAATATGGAAAGGATACTTACTATTTGGAAGTCTTGAAGGTGTTTACGGCCACCAAGAACAAGTGTGTGTTCTTGGTGTTCTTGGTGAAAGGATGAAGATTTGAAGACCATGAAGAAAAAGTGATGAATTAAAGGATGTGATTCATAGGATTCACATGATCAAGAAGACTAACTAGTAAAATGCATGGATGAATTACTTATGTTTTTGAAGAGAAAGGATGGATTCCCTTGATGATACTTGAAAGAGTTTTTGAGTGTTCTTGATGAAAGAAGTGAGAAATGAGGAACTAATGGAGGAAATCTATACTTATGATGAGGGGTTCACGGCTACCAAGAGTTTACGGCCGTAAACTCTAGTTTGGGTCATGAACACCCTTTATGAATATTCTTGGCTCAATTAGAAAGTCATAGATTCATTATTCACACATCCTTGCATCAAGTCCTAAGTGTACGAGGCTTAAAAACTCACAAAACAACCCTTATCACGGCTAAAAGGTAACAAATACAAATCTGACTTTGATTGAATGGAATGTCTTTACAAGATAGAAATTTCAGGCTGTCACAGAACGTGCCCCATCTATCTATTATGTAAATCAAAGAACTTATTCTTAAGTTTGTTAAGAAGAAGAAAGAGTCTCTTATAAGGATCAACATTGTGACTTGAATGTCATAGTTTGTAGTCTATCATAATATAGAGAGTAGGTGCAAGATCGAAGTTATGGTTATTACCTAAGATGAAGAAATAACATATACAATCATTATACAAGCCCTGTTTTGTTGATGATTTCGGGACGTAATCATCCTAAGGGGGAGATAATTGTAACGCCCGCAAATTCGGGCTAGTCAATTTAAAGATAATAAGCGTTAAAAATGAATTTTTGATAGCATATTATTTAGAATAAATCATCTTAACCAAGTTATATTATATTTCACAAAGGTTCTGTGCATATAAAGAACACCGAAATCCGAGTTATAACGAAGAAGTTATGACCTGTCGAAGCTTTACGGCAAAACCGGCACGACATCGGGAATCGTAAAAAGTATTTTTTTGATAAACTACTTTTTAGCCTTAGAAATCTAAATGAAAGTTGTAGTATATGTTAAATTGAGAATATACATAAAAAGAACGCCCAAATCTGACTTCGTATGAGGAATTTATGATTTTTCTAAGATTTGGCATTACAGTGCATAGCCTGAAATTCAAATTTTAGATCGATTGATTTTTGGCCAATGGAGCCTAAATGAGAATGGAAGATCTCATTAATAAGAGCTCAACGATAAAAATGCATACGAAAAAGGAGTTTGTTTGTAGAAGTTATGAATTCTACACGGTCATTTAACAGTGTAATCTTCTCATACTATTAAATTTAAAATCAGCCAAAAATTAGCTGACGGAGTCAAAAGGAGAGTTGTAGATCTTGTTAATACCTACGTGTCGATATAATGAACGTAAAAATAGATCTCGTATGCGAAAGTTACGGGGTTTAGAAGTCGGTAGTGTGCTGCTGCGAAGGGGGTGACGTGGCGCGATCTGAGCCATTGCTTTCTCCCCAAGGCATGCCACCAGATGGTGACATGTGGCACCCTACTCAATGAGTTGGAGGCCTAACTCAAAGAGTTGAGCTGTGTTTCAGCCTATAAATTAGATGTGAGGCTTCCACTCTTTCTCACACCTTTCCCTCATTCATTCTCTCTCTTCTCTCTCTCTCTCTCACTCACTCTCTCTCTCTCTCTCTCTCTCTCTAAACCCCCAACCCCCCCCCCTCCTAAAGCCCTAGGAAACTCCCTTAGTACTAGAAGAAAGCTCTGGAGCGCCCGACGCCTCCGAGAAAAAAGAGCTTTTGGCTCAGAAGCTCTGCTCTAGCGGATCCCGATTTTTAGCAAAACCCGCTGTAAGTGAGATACGCCTACCCTACTTTAAATATCGCTTATGTTTAAATATAATATCGTTATTATGAACCTATGAATAAGATTTATCAATGATTCAAATTCATTATACTGATTGATCTACTTACGGGAATGATGTCTAGGTTGTGATTTAGTAAGGTGTTTAAAATGGGATTTCAAAACAGTATACTTTGTATGGCAAATGGACCCTACCTCCGATATGATCCTACATGTTTGTTCCATACTTGATAGATCATGAAAGTAGACTTTGAGTTAATGATGAATCTAGACTAAAAATTAGTCTCAATAAAGATTAGACTAAAACTTAATGATAATAATGCTAGGTTGCGTCGAAGCAAAATAGAATCATTAGAAGCGAAGCGCTGCCCGAGTTTGGAATCATCACTTTAACAAGTGAGTGCATAGTTACTTTCATCTTACACATAGATATGAAGTATTTTATATAAGTTACGTGTTATGTGTGCATATAACCTGTATACTAGCTATCTAAGTTAGATGAACGATTTTATACATGTTTTAAATAATTTACACTGTATAAGTATTTTATATCTACGAATATGTTGGGTAAAAAATTGGTAGATGAATGATGAGAGATGAAAGATGATATGAGTGAACATTGGCAGCTATAAACTTAGTGCCTAATCAATAACAACGGCAGCTATAAACTTAGTACCTGATGAATGAACTTTAGCAACTATGGAATTAGTGCTTTACGAATGAGCATTGGCAGCTATGGACTTAGTGTCTATCATACAAACCCTGGAAGCAATGAACTTTGGAATGAACGAATGCTGGATAGATGATTCTTAGGGTAGACCCTTAAGAGTAAAGAAGATAATGGGGATGGGTAATTGGGTTGATTGTTTGATGTTTAAACATAATAATTATATTATTATAGGTTGAAAACCCTATGTGCTCACCAGGTTTCCCAACCTGAACCATTCAATTTATTTGTATCAGAGGTGTCGATATGAAGCTACATTACACCGAGAGATTAAGGGGATATAGATCACTAGTGTAAATGAATGTAAGGTTTGTTTATGCTTATGTTTTTGTATTGACAATGACATCCCAAAGTTTTAAAATGAATACAATACATTTCTAAGGAAATGCTTTGATAACATATTTATCATGTTTTTTGGGGGAAATTTTCGTAACACTTTTATTTAAAAGGTTACTTTGATTTTAAAATAAGCATAAATAAAATTTTTAAACTGATCGTGAATTTGGAGATGTCACATTGTTGGAAAGAGTGTCCAAGGTCATTAACTGTTGGTAATATTTCTAAAAATAACAGGTTCCTTTTTGGTTGCTCTCAAGACCCAAATTGAGTAGAATAAATAAAGGATAAATTGGTTTGTTAATAATTATGGTTAATAATTAATTAGAAACTAATTAGAAATATATTTGGGGAATTAATTAGCAGTTTAATTAATTAGAGGGTTGAATATTCATTAATGGATAGTTGTGTAGTGGTGTTGATTATGATAGCATGTGTGGAATTAGAAAATATCTAGTGAATCATTGTCACATCCCCATTTTCACGGCCAGAAAAGACCGATTTTGTTTATGCTTTATAAAAATCAAAGTTCCACTTTTAATAAAAATGTTGCGGAATTTGTTCCCAGTAAAACATGATAAATACGTTATCAAAGCATTTCCGAAGAAAAGTATTTTTATTCATTTTAAAATATTTTGGATGTCATCATCAATACAGAAACATAAGCATAACAGAACTTACATTCATTTACACTAGTGATCTATATCTCCTTAATCTCACAATGTAATGTAACTTCATATTGACACCTGTAATATAAATAAACTGAGTGGGTTAGGTTGGGAAACCTGGTGAGTACATAGGGTTTTCAACCCACAATAATATAATTATTATGTTTAAACAATCAAACAATCAACCCAATTACCCATCCCCATTATCTTCCTTACTCTTAAGAGTCTACCCTAAGAGTCATCTATCCTACATTCGTTCATTCTGAAGTCCTTCGGTTCCAGGGTTATAGGACTGGCACTAAGTCCATAGCTACCAAGGCTCATTCTAAAAGCACTAATTCCATAGCTGCTAAAGTTCATTCATCAGGTACTAAATCCATAGCTACCAATGTCTAGGTACTAAGTCCATAGCTACCAACGTTTATCTATCAGGTACTAAGTCCATAGATACCATCATTTATTCAATAGGCACTAAGTCTACAGCTACCAATGATCATTCATATCATCTTTTATCTCTCATCATTCATCTACCCATGTTATACCCAACATATTTGTGGATATAAAATTCATATACAGTTTAAATCATTTAAAATTTGTACAAAATCGTTCATCCAGCATAGATAGCAAGTATACAGATAATATGCACACATAGCACGTAGTTTATATAAAATACTTCATATCTATGTGTAAGATTAAAGTAACTATGGACTCACCTGAGAAGGTGGTGACTCGGTACTCGGACAACGCTTCATTTACTTTAAAATAATTTCCTTCGACGAAACCTAGTATTATTACCACTAGATTTTAGTCTAACATTTACGGTGACTAATTATTAGTATTATTATTATTATTATTATTATTATTATTATTATTATTATTATTATTATTATTATTATTATTACTATTATTACTCTTATTATTATTATTATTATTATTATGATTATTTTTATTATTATTATTATTATTATTATTATTATTATTATTATTATTATTATTATATAAGCGTTTAAACAATACTTTCCAACCACTATGTACAGGCAGGGGCCAGATATAAAACACTGGAGGGCAGGACCATTTTGGCGTATAGCACTTCTGAAATCCAAAAACCCTATGCGGCCCTTTAAACCAGATTCCACGTACCGCTAGTAGTTAAAAAGATATTATAACGACATTTATATAAGTCATAATAATAGCTCAAATATTTATTATAAGTTCATAATAACAATATTAATTTTAAATATAAGCTATATTAAAATAGGGTACGCATAACTTACTTACAAGTGGATTTTAGCTAGGAGTCGGGCTCTGCAGGGGCAGAACTTCGTCGCTGAATCTTTCTAAGAAAGATTCGTGCAGCGCTTCAGCGCTCACCTTACTATACTAAAAACTACAGAAAGAGAAGTCGAATCACGAGGGACCGAAATTCTCGGGGGATAAGGAGAGAAAGACTCTTGAATCAAGAGAATGGTGCAAGAAATATGAAAGCTCAAGGCTCTTATTTATACTAATTGAATTTTCAAAAACTACCCTCCATAATTACTTAATGATCTTTTAGTTATATAAACAACTAAACACCCCTCTATAATACTAATTTAAATGGATTTAATGATATTTGTACTAAACTAATGTCGAAAAAACTCAACATTAGTTGTATAATGACCACATCGTCGATACCTTTCTAATGATATATACATACGTATATATGATTTATACTTTATTTTAATACATAAATATGCTATTATAGTTTGTAACTCATTCATACGAAATCCGTTTTTGACGTTCTTTATATCCATGCGTAGGTGGAGACGTACTCTACAACTTTCGTTTAGACTCCGTCGGCTAATTTTGACTTTATTTTTAAAGTTATACTTTTAATAGGCCGAGAAAAGATTGGTCCGTTAAAATCTCATAACTTCTTCATCTGATGTCCATTTTCGTCTGTCTTCTTATCGTTACGCTATTAATAACGAGGTATTCGATTCTCGTTTAGGTTCTGTCGGCTAAAAACCGCTCGATCTAATACTTAAACTTCGGGTTGTACACCGCTAAGCTGAAACTTCGAAAAATCATAACTTCCTCATAAGAAGTCAGATTTGGGCGTTCTTTTTATGGATGCTCTCAGGTTCACTATTTACGTCTTCGCGGTGTCGTGTCGGTTCCATCGCTAAACTTCAACGGGTCATAACTTCTTCGTTATAACTCGGATTTTGGCGATCTTTATATGTACGAAACCCTTGAGACATATTCTACAACTTGGTTAAGATTATTTATTCTAAATAATCTTTTTTCAAAGAGTCGTTTTCGACCCCTATTATCTCTAAATTGACTAGCCCGGATCTACGGGCGTTACAATCATCATGTAAACTCAAAGTTAGGATTGGATGTCCGGCTTCAATATCCAACAAGCTCGTGTGATAAAGACCAAACTCCCCCTTGAAGTAACATTGGTCTTCAAATCCGCAAATGAATACCTAAAAAATTAGCTTCGAATATCTATCATTATCCCCCTTTTTGCAATCAAATAATTATTATAAAACCCATTAAGGGTGAGAAGCGTCCGAAGAATGAAATTCACAATACCCCCCCCCCTTGATGTGTACCAAAAGTTAAACACCAAATATCTTACACTGAAAAACAATCACGAAAAAGCCTCAGAAAATTTGCAATTTGTGAAATTTTTGACTTTTTGGGTGAAAGTTGCAAGATTTTCCAAAATCCGGGTAAAAGCTGTCAATAACAGAATTCTGCAGGGACCCGTTGCACCAAAAAGCAGCCAAATATGTGAAACACTCCCCCATTTGCGAAACTAGGTAGAAGGTGTAAATTCACACAAACTTTAGGCGCCAGAAATGAATATTCTTTGATTGCTTATCTTTGGAGCACTATTTTTGAAATTAGGTATAGACAGCCAAACTTTCAAAAGATCAGGGACTACTTTCGAAATTTCTGCCTCTTTTCTTTCAACCTGTCGAAAATTAGCCCAAATTTCGAAATGTGTATAAAGTGACAAAGTTTCGAAACTTTAAGGACCAATTTCGAAACTTGTGTTTCTTCCCCAATTTGTTACCAGGTAACCAACCTATCCAAAATCCTAAACACTTTGAAAAATCTTCGATAGTCAACTATCGATTTCAAAACCTTCGACACTCCAATGTCCAAATATTTGACTATCGAGTGTCGATTTCCCAAATCACTTGCGAAAACGAAGCATATCGAATGTTTAACTGTGAACAGTAACATCTTAATCATTCAGCTTCGCTTTTCATTATAGTGACCCAAAATCGATTTCACAAAATCCATGGCTTCACTTTCAGTTTACAACAAATCGATCCAAAACTCTAGCCTTCGATCTCGATGCCAATCCTCCTCGCCATAATCGACTATTGATACCCAAGTGTCATCAAATTCGACTCCAAATATCACCAATCAACATCTGCAATCGACTCCAATAAACCTTTTCTTTTCATTCACTAACTCAAAAACAATATCATCGATACTGTATAAGCTTTCAATTTCCAATTATCTATCATCGATACTATACAGGTGACAATCGATCCAAAATCGACAATCCTTCAACCCTTCAAAATCAAAATCATTCCAAGCCAAGTCGATTCCAAATATCAACTGAACACCCAATACCATTCGATTTCAACCTTTCGCACTTCAATTTCCAACCGGTCAATGCAAAGAATCTCAAACATCAAACTTTCGAAACAATCAACTCCAGCCTCATCACTTCCTTCCATTTCGAACAATCAAACTTCGATTCAAAACCATCATTCAAAATCGATCCATCGAAATTAGTTTCGATTCCAACCCAATACTTCCAATTTCGATTCTTATTGCTTGATACAATCGACTCAAAAACCCATTATGTATTCAAAATTGATTTCTCAAGATCAACACCAAATTGTTGATTTCTAGTACATCACTCTTCGAAAATGACATCAACCATCAACATTCGAAATCAGAAAGACAATCCATTGATTCCAAAAGCGAAGTTCCAACCATTAACCAACAATATTCGACTCCAACTATTCGAAATCAAAAATCACCACCAAAATCAATGTCGAAATCATAGATTGAAGAGAATCTAACTAACAAAAACCAATATGTGTTCTTCCTCCTAAAATCGACTATGAATTTTGACTTTCAAAAATAAGCTTTGACTTCTAATTGATTTTCAATGCTTCAGTCGATTAACAACAAAACATGCAATTTGATTTTGATTCATATACAAATTCAATGGATGTGAACTCAGATAAAAATAGTCAAGACCAATCGATGAAAGTTCAATCGAAGAAAGAACTGAAATAATCTTGGAACATATGTAAAACTCAATACTGCATATAACGATGACAAATGATGAACAATCACACATAAGTATCAAATGGATTGAACAACTTGTTGGGCTTAAAGTTTAAAGATATTGGATCTAAAACACTTTATAGGCTCAATAATTGTAATGAACAGTAACAAATTCAAAAAGTGGATTACATTGATTAATGGAATTGATTGTATGAAATCAACTATGAACAGTGATTTTTGAATTTGAGAATGATTTTTTTTTTAATTTTGTTCTAAACTAAAATAATTGGATCAACTATAGGGTTGAAACGGATTAGATCCAATGAGGCAAATCGATCAAAAATGAAAAACGTAAAACACGAATCGAAATCATGGACGTTTTGGAATCAATTTGAGAATTTGAGATACCTTTTTGACGAATCAAGTTCCATTTTCAACGAACGAATCAAATTTAGAAGATCTTGGTTCTTTTGTTGGAACTAGAAAATCTCCAATTTGAACATTGTACCACCCATTATGCGTAACGTACAACTCGTTCTTCGTGTTCTTCATGTTCTTCAACAATCCAATAACATATTCAAAAGAACCACCAACACTTTTGGGTTTTGACTTCAAATTCAATGCAACCTTTGGAGATCGTTGCTTTGGCACCCAAATTTGTTTCACGGATTTTGGTTTCACAACATTTGATGATTTTTGTGAGTAAACCCACTTGTTTTTGCGTTTAATCTTCTTCTTCTTTTTCTTTTTCATCTTTTTGCATCTTGAATACTTGATTTCATGAACAAACCCACTTTCCACAACTTCAACTTTTTGAGTTTGAATCAAATCCTTTGGAGTTTGATAGTTGTGAATTTCTTGGATCACCGGCTTCCGATAAGGAACCATTCCTTCAAACGAATCACAAGAACACAAAATATCATCAGTTTGAACTCTAATCGAGCAAAAAACCTTTTCATCTTCTTGAGAATCAACTTGAATCTTCTGATCATGAACTTCAAGAACATCAAGAACATCATATTGAACTCCATTGTCAAGAACATCAACAAACTTAAGAGCACGAAGATCATTCAGGTTTTCAATTAGAGAAATATATTTCTTATTAAAGAAATCTCTTTCTTCTCCTTCCTTTTGATTTCTACGAAGGACTAATATGGACAAGGCAATTTTATTCAACCATACAATCTTACAAAGTGGTTGAAAAAGCAAGCTTCCATTATCATCCTTCAAATCTCCATAAGAAACCATATTACCCCATGAAATCAATTTGCTTAACACCAACCCATAAAATTGATCTTCATTGACTTTGTATTTGATATCTTCAACGATCACAACCCAAGAATCATACGACAAATCCACCATGATCACAAGAACTTGAATTTTTCTAGAGAGAGAAAGTGATTTTGAATGGGTTTTCTAGAGAGAGAAAGTAAAAATCACTTGAAATCTAGTGAAGAAAATCGAATTATTAATAGAATCAAAGATGAATTCGATTTCTAGAATCCAAAAACTCTCTAAATCACGAAGATCAAAGATCAAAATGAATCACCAAATCTAGATTGCCACCATGGATCAATTCTTGATCAAATCAAGAACACTTGCTCTGATACCAATTGTATTGGTGTTGATTATGTTGGCATGTGCGGAATTAGAAAAGATCTAGTGAATCATCATGTAAACTCAAGAACATAAGGAATAAATAAAACTATTTTAGCTCATATTAGATCTTGAAAGAGTATACAAATAGGTCTTGTACAAATTCTTTCTCTAGTCTAACACTCCAAAATGATCATTGTAAATATGAGTGTCACTCATTTCCTATTTATAGGAAATACAACTCATTTACACATCAATCAGGGTAAATCACAAATACATCCAAGCGTGACTTTTCACCCTAACAAGTTGGTTAATCAAGAATGTTCTAGAACCCTTATGGAATTAGGGTTAGATGAAAATCACTCCACCCCACATGGGAAAAGGAGTGAATTTCGTGGTTACCTCCTCCTCCCACATGGGAAGGAGTACAAAACCTAGGAAGGGATCCAAGGCTATAAATAGGGCCATAGGGATTTCATTCTTCTTGGCACAATGGCTTAAAGTTTTGCCAACCCTTCTTCCTCCCCCTCTTAGGGATGATTTCTAACCCTCTTAGGTTTTGTGAAATTGAACCTTCTCATAGTTATTTTTATTCAAAACTTCGGTGTTATTGGGTATGATACCATTAGAGAGATTTTGGTTTGGGTCCTCTCATCCAAGAAACTTTATGGAGGTCAAGATTTAACATTCTAAATTTTCAAATAATTGTTTTTCATTTTTAAAACCACATAAAATACAATCTCACAATTTGAAAAACACAATTGTATAAATTGTTTAAACCACAGGGCAACAAAGTGTTTGATAATATCCTAGAATCCTCAAAAGCATAATATCTATTTGGTGTGTACAATCAAGTCAGCGCCTTCCTGTGATCCTGAGAGGTACCTAAAACACATATCATGCAACACATTAAGCATGAAGCTTAGTAAGTTCCCCAAAATACCACATACACAAACAATAAGCCTCTCATGGCTATAACTCAGCATGGACCCTCTGTTCATGCGTCTCAGTGAGGACCCCTTGGTCTCATGGCTCGGTATGGACCCTCCAGTCATGTGTCTCAGTGAAGACCCTCCGGTCTCACAGCTTGGGTTGGACCCTCCAGTCTTGTATCTCAGTGAAGACCCTCCAATCTCACAGCTCGGGTTGGAACCTCCAGTCCGGTATCTCGGTTTGGACCCTCCAGTCCTAACTTAGTAAGACACAGAATAATATAGCATATATCAAAAAGACAAAATGCATAATATCACATAACTTAGTATAAGCACATAGGACCCTCTAGTTGATAACTCAAATAAGACCCTCCGGTCACACATTATTACCACTCAGGTAAGTATAATGAGAAGACTCACCTTGCAAAGTAAAGCAATATATCCCACACTCGAACTGTTGGTCTAGACTCCACCCTCCTTAGCCTCTAAAATCCACAGCATGACCAAAACCCTGAAGTCAATAGAAGTTAACAGTCAAAGCTAACCCAACTCTTCGAATTCAACTCATCTACTCGTCAAGTTCCTCAGTACTCAATAACCACGAAAACCCGAGTCAACTCACCGAGTTGCTAGCCAACTCGTCGAGTCCATGCATAGTCCAGAAGATCGGGGAAAACCCTAGCCACTCGTCGAGTTATCCCACTAACTCGTTGAGTTCACTCTGAATCCAAAAACGGGAAAACCCGATGCGACTCGCCGAGTTAGATGCCTAACTCGTCGATTTCTTCATGCATTACACATTTCCCTCATTCCAGTCGATTCCAACGCTCTAAACTCCATATCCAACCTCCTAGGATGAAGTTACCACGTAAAGTTGCTAACTTTACGATCATGGAAGGCCTCACAAGGATAAAACACCCAATACTAATCTCAAGAAGGGGTTTAGGACATGAAGAAGGGTCAAAGCTTCATAAAGCTTGAGACTTTATCTACATGAAGGCTTAGAGGAGTCCAGATCTGCAACTATTCCCCCTGGACAAGCTCAACCCAAAAATGACCCTCATTTTGCACCAAAATACCCAAAAACTCACACAAGAAGAGATCAAAGAAATGTCAAGCAAGGGTAAGGACTTTTTACCTCCATATAGATGCTACAAATGTATGAATTTTGGATCTAAATACTCCTCCTTGCTCAAAGCTATTCACTCTTCAAGTTTCCTCCAAGAATGCGCACTTTTGGCTTCACACACTCAAAATATAGGCTAGCTCACTAGGGTTTCTCTCTGGACATTATAGGGTGATGAGGGAGGCGGGGTAAGGAGTTAAAGTCCTTTAAATAGGGTGCAAACCCTAAGAATTAGGGTTTTCTCTAAACAATCTGAACTGATCGAGTCCAGCTCTCCAACTCGACGAGTAGGCTTCATAACTCGCGCATCCAGATCAACTCCTACACGAGGAGTTGGGACAACCAACTCATCGAGTAGTCCCCTTCAACTTGCACAAAATCCTCAAGTCCCATATCCAGGAATCGGGGTGTTACACAACATCAAGATATCAAGCATGGAGATCAAGGGATATATACGAGTTATGTTTTTCTTCTTTGTATTTTGTTTTCTAGGGTAGATATAATTAGCATGAAATCATAGATCCATACGTTGCATGTACACTTAGGTAGATATAATTAGTAATATGGGCCCCTACTACCTTCCACATCTATCCGTACATGTCCCAAAAAGTGTCTCAAAGTCCCTAAGTCACTACACTAGACCACTATCAATATCATATGCCCATACCACCAGTCCACCAAAGGCACACACTAACGCTCATCCTAGGCTCTCTCCCTCACTCTAGGATTCTTCTCCCGTACAAGCACGCACTCGAATGTTTTTCTAGGAACTCCAACACTACCAAGTGTATTAGCTCACCCATGTGCTTCGAAAGCCACCATTAGACTTCCTCATATGCAAGTGCCCCCACCAGCACACTCTAGTACTCCCACAAGATCACTAGGAATACTCACTCCCACCCTGCTATCAGGTGAGAAAGAAACCTCTACCAATGTCAGCTAACTATCTTATGAATACATTTACATACAACAAGGATTAAACAGTTCTTCAATTGAAAAATCCTACACTGCAATAGTTGGACTCAAACAAGAGTTGCGCAATAGGCCAAACCAAACATTCTAAAACTATTTAACCCTTGTGGCATGAAACCTACCGTATTCGTTCAATATCTAACTAACATCAATATAGGTTTCACATAGCACAAAGCAATCAACATTCGAGCAGAAAATAACAGGTAAAAAGGCATCATAAGGATATGGTTTTAACATGCAATTCCTAAATATACTTAAACTACACACTATCATGCATCACTAATAGCTCATACATCACACACAAAAGGCATATCTCCTAAGCAATCACTCTATCATGCAATCTTGAGTAGAGCGTTAGCCTAACTTATAGCATGCACATCATACAATAACACAAATAACAGCAGTCAAATATGGAATGTAAGGCAAGTATGGATATTTTGGGAAATACTTACTCGAGCTCGGCTGATTGCACACAACGCACCCACTTTTATTTCAAAATCTTTTTAGAAAATCATTTTCTTTTAGAAAATTTCATCAATTCCTCAGTTTGAGTCCAAGCACACCTGAGAGTATGCTTGAATCCTTCAAAACGAGGCTCTGATACCAACTTGTAACGTCCCAAATTTCAACCCAAAACTTTTCAATTAAAACATTAAGTGTTTATTCAAAACACAACTACAAGTTCTTAAAACATTAATCAGATTATCATTAAAAGTTATCATGTGCACAAGTCCCACGTTGATGTGATGCAATCGAGCCATGCTCCTCATTTAATATAAGAATAACCTGAAACATGTAAACCACAAATCGTAAGCACAAAGCTTAGAGAGTATCCCAAAATACCACACATAGCACATCACAAATAAACATTTATGGGTTATCAGCAACCCTAGAGACTACCCGAAGTCTCAGTGGGCAAACAGCACACTCTATGGGTTATCAGTAACCCTGGAGACTACTCAAAGTCTCAACACACACAGTATCACATACCATAATAACAATAATAAGACCTAGTTGGTCAACACGTATATACTACCACACAGGCAAGCATACAAGAGTCACAAGGACAGCAGCCATCCTACATACAAAATTTAGTGGGCCATCATTGGTGTCTTCGACCCACGAGCATAGTGAGAAGACTCACCTAAAATGAAGAACTCTAAAACACTGTGATATGATCCCTTTTCTGCACTGCTTGTACCTGTGAATCCACGAGCACCAGAACTAGATAAAATCTTAATTAATAGCCCAAAATCCTCAAGTTTGACTCATGGTCAAACTTGGTCAAAAAGTCAACGGTTAACGAAAGTCAAAGTCAACAAGTCCAACTTCAGGCTGAGTACGCCCGACATACTCAGCTCGTACACATGGTGTACTCACCATCCACAATCGAGAACCCATATGAGTATGTGTTGCGTACTCAAAGGTATGCCCAACGTACTTGGTTAGATGGCACTTTTCCATTAAGTACTTATTCTCTTAAGTCCTTTCAACAAACACTCAGATCTAGCCCCACAACATCATTCTAAGTCATAAAGTTTCCACCTTTATAAATTTTCATGTCTAGAAAAGGTCCAAAAAGAAAAACCTTAACTTATTAATCCATCAAGACATCACGACACTTTCATGGAAGGAATAGAAGGACCAAGATCATTTTTTATGGTTCCTTAAAGCTCCACAATGGATAAAGTTTCCAACTTTATCCATTAGAATGGTCCAAACCACCAAGATCTAGTTTATAAGTCTCAAAGGGACCAAAATTGTATCTATTTCAACTTAATCCATTAAGTCTAAGTCTCCAACCTTTAGATCTGAATCAATATAATGTTTAGATGGATAAAGTTTCCAACTTTATCCATAACAAGGTCACAAACTTTCAAGATATAAAATTTATGCACTAAAGTGACCAAAATCTCACAACACCCAAGACTAGCTAGATCTATCAAATGCATCATCAAGATTCAAACTTTACACCTCTAGAATAAAAATCAAGGTGAAAAAAGTTTGGATCTACAAGCTTCTATGCAACCAACACTTATCCAAAGAGATCTTTCTTCTCCAAGATGCACTAAGAACACTCCAAAGCACTCAAGACCACCTTCTTTTGCTCAGAAAGCTCAAACTAGGGTTAGGGTTTTCATGGGAGGGTGTTGGAGAGGTCGAGACTGATAATGGAATGGGTTTGGGGAAGTTAAAGAGCTTAAATAGGGCTCAAACCACGAAAATAGGGTTTGGGCTTTGAACGTGTACACCTAGCGTACTCAATGATGCCCTAGTACGCCTATCATACTTCCCCGTACACCATCGTACGCGGCTTAACCCAAAACCGTCCTAACTTCAAACGGTCATAACTTCTTTGTTTCAACTCCAATTTCAAAGATCTTTATATCCACTAAAATGTATTGAGGAGCTCTGCAACCCTATATAATTACTTTTTGAATTAAAAAACATCGAACTAAAATCCATAATTCATAAAAGAAGTCTAAAACACTACTTTTCCCATTTTACCCTTTGACTCCAAAGCACAAACCGCACTCTTGGATCACATAATCTACATTACCCACATCCAAATGGTTCTAACCCTCTCTTTCCCCAAAGCCCGAAGCCTTATGATACTTGATCTTCAAGTCACGGTCCCAAATTTTGATACGACTCGAAACAGGGTGTTATATCAAAAGAGTTAAATGCAGGGAGAATGTAAGAGAAAAGGATTTCATGTGCATAATTGTTTACTCTATGGATGCATTTATTTTGTATTCGTGTTCTTTATGATTTTCTAAACAATGAGATGTCAGATTGAATACTTTATAGGGGTCGATTTGTCAACAATTGTCAATGGAAATGTTCAAATGGATTTGCTCCTTGATACAATTGGTAATAAAAAGGCAAATGTTTAGTGTTATGGAAATAATATTTGGGTTATTGGTCTTTTTGATAATAGGTATTTTTAATTTTATTCAAAATTTTAAACATATAAGTTGTTCTTCAAATAAAAAAAATAATTGCAACAAAAAAAACGATAATAAACCTTATAAAAAACATAAAAATGTGGAAAAGTGGAAAAGCATAATGCCATCATTTTGTTTTACAAAAATAAATAAGAAAACCATTAGTTTGATAAAAAAAAAAATAATAACTAAATGACATTATTATACACTGCAGTTTAAAATTAGATCTTTTTACAGTAGTAAGAATGGGCCTTTCACTATTTTATTTTTTTTCAATAAATCACAAGATAAGCTTAAAATAACAATATATTTTGAAACTATATTGATATAATTGCAACGACAACTATTGCTATTATTTTTTTGAAAAAAAAAAGTTTCAATTAGTCGCCTCCTTCGTAATGTCGGTATAAAACATATACCGCTTTAATGCTTCAGCGTACCAGCAGCAACGATGTATGCCTAATCATAAATGATTATAAGACATAGAGATATAATCATACAAGATTATACATGTTTATACGTATATGCATAATCATAAATGATTATACATATATGTGTTGGATTAGTGTCTAAGTCCATAACTATTTTGGTATGTACTTGACCCGATGGTGCATGGTCCTTTTGGGTTGCCTTCACCAAAGCAACTTGATTGGAGAAATAAATAAAGAGAGGATAATATGATTTATTAATATGTTATAAGAATAATATATTAAAGGAGAAATCATATTTTCTTAATTAATATTGGTCAATAATTAATTAGGAATTAATTTTGTGATCAAGTGTAATTAATTAAACTAAAGGGGCTGAATTGTAATTTTGTGATAGTTACAAAATATGGTAATGGTTATCCTAAATATGGGTTGAACGAATTCAAGGAGATAAGGATCCTTGAAATCGTCCAAAGGATAAAGGATAAGGGTTTTCAAGGCTTATCTTATGGTTGCTTTGTGGATAAGCAACTAGATAAGGATAATGACTGAAACCCTATCTCTACACCTATATAAAGACCCTAAGGCCTTAGGATTCGTGTACTTGTTCCCAAGAAGTCCTAAGGATGAATTCTAACCTCTCTCCTCTCTCTTTATACCTTCTCCATTTGCTCTTGGTGTTTGTAAGCTATTAGAGTACTGACACTTGTGACTCTAAGCCTTCCAAAGTCAATTCAAGGAGATTTGGGATTGTTATTGCTACATAACAATCAAGGTAATATTATAAACTCATTCTTATGTTAATATGATTACTTGAATGCTAGAATTAGGGTTTATAGTCTTGGATTCAAAGCATGTACAATAGAGAAACCTAGATCCAAGCATTAGGGTTTGTATGAGCACATAGGATGTCTTATGACCAAAAACCCATCAGTGGTATCAGAGCCATAGGTTTGGTTTCAATTATATGAACTTGATATATTAGGGTTTATTGCCAATAAACCCTAGGAGGTTAGGGTTTTTTGAGATTAGGGTTTGCAAACCCTAATTTGCAAGAGTTTGAATAAGATCTTCAAATCCTTTCCTTAAACCCTTAAATTTCGAAATCTAGGGTTTGTTATAATCCCTTGATTTTCGAAATTTGCCTCCTCCCCAAGATAATATCCTAATTTTTAGGGATTTGGATTATCCCATATCTTGTAATTATCCTCTAATTTTTATATATGGTAATTCAAGATCTTGCATTATCCATCCATATTTTTGAAATCTATATAGATATTTAAGGGATTAGGATAACTTAAATGTCTAAGTGGTAATTATCCTTATTATTTAGATAATCCCTTATGATCTAATAATTAAATTAATAGTCTAATTCAAGATAATTATTAAATCAAGAGTTTTAATATTTAAACTTTTAATTTAAATGTCATAAATTTGAAATTTTAAGATAGATTAAAACTAAATTGTTTTGAAATGTTTCAAAACTTTCCCTCAAGTTTTGGAATTTAAAAGTTGATTAAAAAGGTTTAATTAGGAGTGTTAAATTCTAAAACCCTAGTATTGTTTTGAAAAGTTCAAATCGCACCCTTATGGTTTTATTAATTAATTAAGGTGTATAATTAAAAGAGATTTAATAAATCCATAAAAGTTTTGGTTTGAAATTTAATTGAATTAAAGGTATAATTATTAAATTTGACCACATAGTATTTTAAAAGTATGAAATGCACCCTATATTATATATATAACATTAAAAGTCTAACATTATATATATGTATGAGTAAAAGTCAGTCTTACCGTTAGTAGGCCTCATTCACGAAGCTGGTCTATAAGGGGTGTTTTAAGGAAATTGCCTATAAAATGGCGATTGAATGGGTATCCACTCTTACCCACCGCACTCTTGACTAGTGGAGGGTTGTTAGCCGAACGGGTAGGATAGGACAAAACCTTCCATTATAAGTATAATGAAATACAAAGTAACTAAATGTTTTTCTAATTCCCAATCTTAGTTACTTAGGCAAAAGTGAATTGATGCAATTCCATGAAATTACACTTTGTGCCCTTGCGAAGACGTTAATGGAGCGTGTGTGGTTTACCGGCACACTAAATGGTTCTAAGAAAAGGTTGCAAAGGGTGACTCAATGTTTGTCATAGTTCGGTGGAGCGTGTGTGGTTTACCGGCACATCGAATGGGTGATTGTAACATGTGAGGGCACCATGTAATTTTGCATGGTTATTCACACCCGCTTTGTGATCCTCGGCATCCCAGTCACAAACAAGAGGGGCATATCGAGATTTAAACATGCCATTGAAAGTTCAATGAATCTCAAAGGATCTAGGAGTTTTCATAGATTTAAAACTTAAATTTCTTTTTCGTTTTTCATGGTGGAAATTAGTGAATCGTCATTGACTTACCTTCAAATATTCTTCAATTAGGGTTACGGCATCCCTCTCCCGAGTTGTAGAATTTTGTGTTGGGTCCTAGCCTTAGTATTTCATTTGGGTGATTTACTAAGGACTCAATCTATCAACTAACTTGAATTCGTTTTTCTCCCGTTTTGTAGATGTCAAAGTTCGACAACTATGGTCTTCCCAAATCCCGTGGAACAAGCATTCCACATGAAGATGATATTCCACGATTCGATCGAGGAACAAGAAATCATGCTTCACTTCCTCCTCCTCCAATTATTCTCCCTAACCCACAAATTCAAAGGCTTGAAAAGTTCAAGATCACTCAAGCCCTTTTGGCAAGTGAACATAAAGAAGGAAAGTCGGTGTGTGCACACGTCCTAGGGATGAAGTCACACATTGATAGGTTAAGAATGTTAGGATCTGTTGTCTGTGAAGAAATTTCCGTTGATTGGGTTCTTCAGTCACTTCCTAAAGTGAGTTCGCAAGAGAGTACTATATGATAAACCACGACGTGACCCTTATAGATCTCACCTATATCCTTATTGCTGCTGAATCAGCAATGGTTTGGCGCAATAGAAAAGCAAAGTTGATTGGTGAATCTGCCTTCAAGACCTCTATGGATATAGACAATGGCAATGAAAGACATGCAATGATCGAAAAGTTTGATCACAAGAGAAAGGCGATGTCTGAAGTAGTTCCATGTGTTGTTCCAAAAGAGTCAATTTGCTTTCATTGCCAAGAGAAGGGGCATTGGAGACGAAGTTACCCTATTTACCTAAGAGATCTAAGAGATGGGAGAGTCAAAAGTATGACCACGCTTCAGGTAAAATCCACTATCTAACTCCGTTAAGTTCCTATTCATTGATTCTTAATACATGATGTGATAAGATTTGAATGTTTTGAAGGATCGGGGAAAAGAAAGGAAGCTTGATAAGAGAGCAAGATGAATCTAATCACAAGAGATGGATCTTGATCGCATGGACTTGAAGATTGGATTTTGAGCTTAGATAGTTATGATAGAGTTGTTACAAATTTTCTTTTACGTAGTTTTCAATAGATTTTGCATTGTAAGGACAAATGTTTTTCCGCTGCTTTTATAAATAAGATAAATTTTGTTTGACTTATTTATTTGTTTACTTCCTTGCAATGAAATCGTTATGAAAATTGATGTTTGCATATTTCTACAACGAATGGATATGATTCTTAGTTATGTTATTTATGGAAATGTCGAGAATTTACCAAATAGGGAGAGTTTCTCATCGCCCAAAGTTTCAATTGGACTGAAATTTGGAATCACGCAACTTGGTTGCATGGTGAATGAGAAATTTCATATTTTGGAAATTAGACTAATTCATTGACAAAGTGTCAAGTGAAGAACTAGGAGATCAAGTACACAAAGGTGCGTGTTGATCAAAGTCCACCATAAGAGTAACAAAGATATTCGTCGTGATTTACTAAAGGTTTAGTAAATATGATTAAGTGTAATTCTGAATTGATTAAAAATGTTTAAATCAATAGCAGAACGAATAAGAAGAATCAAGTAGGCAGAAAGATAAAAGTTTCTCCATTCTAAGAAGAAGGGAGAGTAGCTTTATGCTTTATAATGGGTCTTAATGATTAAGAACCATATCTCAATTGATCCTCTAAGTCTTAGTACAATTGTATGTTTGAGAAGAGGAATCAAGAATTGAAGAAATGGAAAAATCAAGAAGTCTATCATACTTCGTTCCAATAACAAGTCTTAAAGTTAAGATTGTGGCAATGAGTGAAAAGTATTAAAGTTTTATAACATTCATAAAATGTGGAAAGTTGTGATGTCTTGAATAAGACAAAGACCAACTTGGACCAATTTATGAAGTGTTTTGATAAAAACTACACTAACTCTTGAATATTTGTTTGTCATGAAATGTTTATTGACAAGAGAATCTTATATGTCAAGGAGTCAGTGGGAGTCTTAATGGTCTTGAAAAGTTTCAAGAACAAATCAAATAAACCTTATCGATCATCACTAGCACACGAGTTGAGGTTTACAACCTATCGTGTTGAGAATATTTTGATTCTGTGTTGTTCCAATTGAGTTAATTATGCATGTGAGTCCTATGAGTTCTCATTTTGAACGCATAAAAGGCAAAGCACCTTGATCAATGAAAGGTACATTGATAGGAAAAGGGTGAGATGCTTAACTACTTGGAAGACGTGGTGGGCAGCTGTGCTACCATAAGGCAAGAAATCAAGATTAAAAAAGGCTCGGTCCATATGAGTTTGAATTTGTCGTAAACTTTGGTTTTAACAAATTCACATGGATAGGAACAAATACACCATTTAAATCTAAGTGTCATAATATTTCCTCCTTCATGAAAATGATTGTGAGGAAATGCTTTCACTAAGAAAGATTTTAAGAAGATAGTGATTGTAAAATTGCATTCTCGAATTCGATCATGGTTACGGTATCCCTTTCCATAATTTGAGTTGTGAGGTTTGGCAATTAGTCTTAATTGTTAAGACACACATATGAACTATATAAAGGCAAATGTGTATAAGTTCAAGAAGCCTTGATAAAAGATTATCAAAGCACTAAGTATTAGAAAAATGGACTTAAGAAATTCAATAGGTATTGTCTTTCTGAAAGTTAAGATGTTTATGAATACATGTCGAAGCTAGTGGGAGCATAAGTGTTATGTTTTATAGTAATCATCATGATAGTGGGAGCATAAAATTTATGATTGTATGATTATTATGGAAAGTATTGCAAGTTGACAATATTAATTATAGAAAAACAAGAGTTATACCTTGCAAAGTCGTAAGAGTTGTAAAGTTGTTTTGCTATAATTAAGGGAGAGAATATTATGCTTCATTTCAAATCTAAAGGATTAGGTTGTGGAATGTTAATAAATTTAGTCAAAGGTACATTGTGTGTTCTTAAAATTTCGATTATGATTACGGCATTCCTCTTCACAATTCGAATTTTGAGAACATAGCAAATAAAACATTATGCGTCGTGTCCCATACGCTTCGGGTATAGGATCGATTGCAAATGCTTTAATGTTTGACCATTCTAAAATTTTCCAAATGTCTAGCGCATTTAGAGGGAAAAAGGGACTAGAATTGGTTTTAACTAAAATAATTAAACAACTATCAAAGGACAATCCAAAGTTCGACGAGGATTGGTCGCTTGTGAGTAGTTGGAAGTATAGTATTGGAAAATATGGAAATGTTTCCATATTGGATGGACCATATCGACATCATTACAAATATAAAAGATTCTATTAAGAATGATTTGTCATGAGAAAAATATGGAAGCGTGTTCATATTAGGAAGTAAATATTGAAAATCTATGACTAGATTAGAAACTTTTATGCAAAAGGATGTTTAAAGGAATGTACTTTGAGTGAGAGACATCATATCTAAGGAATTGTCTTGTAACAATCTCCAATAGAATATTTTGTAACATCATTAGCAATAGTCTTTGTGACTTTGGTGCAGTGACATTACGAAAGGATCGTTGCATAAAGTGTTAGAATCTAGCATATTCTATAAGTAGCAAGAATTTAATATTCTTACACTTATGAAAAAGGATTTGGAGTTGTAAAATGAGAATGATTGGAAATGTGTTCAATTTGTGTATTTCACAAAAGTAAGAACCATAGGTAAACATTGTGTGCATGCTAGGAGCATGGGACAAGTGTTGGAATTCAAGTAAGAAGTTGATTACCCGAAACAACAAATAATGAGTAATCAATATGGTGATAAATAAAAGGCGTTTTATTTATGCTCAAAGGTTTGAGGCCATATGGGATTAGTATTATTCTTGTGTTTCACTTTGCGTGTTTTGACTTCCAGAATAATTGAGTTTATTAAGAATAATCGAATTATTCAAACGGGCCACAGTCGTTCATATGTTGGAAGTAGATATGAATCAAGATTGTCGTGAATTGGTGTGTGGATTGTCTAAAAGAGTATTAGACATAAGCAAATGTTTATTGCAACATTCATGAGTGCTTATGAATATGAATTTGAGCATTGGATTAAACCCACGCTCACTTGGATCACTCCATGAATTGCATCACGAGTGATTGGTGAGACGATAACATCTTATATTCTTGAAACTGAGATGTGTGAGTTGTATCTTGCAAATCGGTTGCACATTGATAATATGTAAACGCACTAGTAACTTGGTGTTATAAAACATATTGTTATGTGTGATTCGGTGAGTGAGTGCAAGCAAGCATTGTATCAAAGTTTATCCGTTCCTTTTATTCAAAGAATAAAAGCGATATCTTTTGGGCCCCTCGATGGTTTAGTGATGACAAACGTAAATGCTCGGCCGAGCTAGGGCTTATTTGATTTGTTCAATTAGTCTGTCGTCATAAATCGGAAATCGATAAGTAGTACAAAGAGAATGATTTGAAATCATATCTCATACGATATCTAGAATGGAGGAATATATGATCCCTTATCTAAGGACACGCGTATCTGATATGATCAGAGTTGACAGCGGCTTTGGAAAGCTACGATTGCAGATCAGGATCTGAAGTCATACGCAGAATAGTTATTAGACTTATCCAAGTGGGAGACTCTTGGATTAGTGTCTAAGTCCATAACTATTTTGGTATGTACTTGACCCGATGGTGCATGGTCCTTTTGGGTTGCCTTCACCAAAGCAACTTGATTGGAGAAATAAATAAAGATAGAGAGGATAATATGATTTATTAATATGTTATAAGAATAATATATTAAAGGAGAAATCATATTTGCTTAATTAATATTGGTCAATAATTAATTAGGAATTAATTTTGTGATCAAGTGTAATTAATTAAACTAGAGGGGCTGAATTGTAATTATGTGATAGTTACAAAATATGGTAATGGTTATCCTAAATATGGGTTGAACGAATTCAAGGAGATAAGGATCCTTGAAATCGTCCAAAGGATAAAGGATAAGGGTTTTCAAGGCTTATCTTATGGTTACTTTGTGGATAAGCAACTAGATAAGGATAATGACTGAAACCCTATCTCTACACCTATATAAAGACCCTAAGGCCTTAGAATTCGTGTACTTGTTCCCAAGAAGTCCTAGGACGAATTCTAACCTCTCTCATCTCTCTTTATACCTTCTCCATTTGCTCTTGATGTTTGTAAGCTATTAGAGGAGTGACACTTGTGACTCTAAGCCTTCCAAAGTCAATTCAAGGAGATTTGGGATTGTTATTGCTACATAACAATCAAGGTAACATTATAAACTCATTCTTATGTTAATATGATTACTTGAATGCTAGAATTAGGGTTTATAGTCTTGGATTCAAAGCATGTACAATAGAGAAACCTAGATCCAAGCATTAGGGTTTGTATGAGCACATAGGATGTCTTATGACCAAAACCCATCAATATGTTTGTTCACAGATTGAGTAATCATAAATGATTATTACTGTTAGTCGCAGAAGAGGTGGTGGTGACAGAGGTGGCGGTGGTATAAGTAATTGAGGTGACAATAGTGGGGTCGACTGGTGTCAGAGGTAGTGGTAGTGGTGGTGGCGGTGGCGGTTACGGTGGTGGGGATGGTGGCGGATGAGAATGGAACGGGTGGCACTATGTAATCATTTATGATTACACCAGACCTGCCGCGCCGGTACGCCGAAGGGTTAGAGCGACATATGTGAAATATGTAGCTGAGGTTGAATCCCGAGATCTCTATTTTATTTTTAATCTCAACAGAACCTGCCTCTCTCTCTCTCTCTCTCTCTCTCTCTCTATATATATATATATATATATATATATATATATATATATATATATATATATATATATATATATATATGGGAAAATGACGTATAGGCCCTATAATGTTTCTAGGGTTGACCCATTTAGACACTTAACTTATTTTGTGGCTTAATAAGGGAACGAATTACTCTTTATCGGGTCGATTAAGTCCTTATTTCAATTTTGAAGGCGTTAGCCGGTCATTTTAAGTCCACCTCCTTCTACTAACACCACATCGGATGCTGACTGTGACTTTCGTCTAATGTCATGTCATTAATTAGTCGCCTCCTTTGTAATGTCGGTATATGATTTATAAAAGAGCCCTTTTACATCCATTGGTCAACAATTCATCAGTAAACCCTTTTTGTGAGCTGCTTCTGAATCCTCAAGCATGAAACACGTATTCTTAAAAGTAGATGTCCACTTCCAAGGAATGTTCTCCAGAAACCCCATACGCTACACCGGTGGAATTACTCAGAGGTTTTCGGACATCGATTTCGCAGGAATGGACAAGGATGGGTGTGTTGCGTTCATCGAAAGGTTCACTGGGGAAAAGTGTGAAAAGCTCTATTACTACCAACCTGATATTGATTTTCCAAAAGGTTTGACTCTAATTTGCAATGACCCCGATTATTACGACATCATTGAAATTGCATATGAATGTGGTGTTATACTCCCTATGTATGTAGACCATTTTGGGGATAGTAACATACAGGAATGGTTGGATGAATACAAAGACGAGTTTGTTGGTAACGTTGAGGAAGAAGTACTTGATGGTGCAGGACTGGTTAAGGAAGTTGCACCAGGGTATCGGGATGTGGGTGACACAAACGATGAGGTAGAGAATGGCGACGATGATGACGATGAGGATGAGGATGTAGATGGCGATGAGGATGACCATCAGAAGCCTCATTTTTTTATAAATGGTAATGAGATTCAGGTAGAGATGAGTGAGAAAGCAGGTGTAGGTGAGTTTTTCGAAGAAGACATGGGCGACAATGAAGATGTTTATCCCGAATTGCCAAACATTTTCAATGATAAGCTCAATTGGAAGGAGCAGGAACCTGTTTTAGGTATGAGGTTGGAGAGTCCTAAGCAATTGAAACACATTCTTTGTAACTATGATGGCGGGAATGGTTATCAATTATGTTTTGTTAAGAATGATACTAGACGATTATTGTCAAATGTTGTGATGGCAAATGTACTTTTAGGCTTTAGTGTTCTTTGATGAGTGAAGATAAGTCTTTCCAGATAAAATCTCTTATCGGTGAGCATAATTGTGCAAAGAGTTTCAAATTCGGATCAATTGTGACTTACAAATGGATAGGGACCCACTTTAAGCACCAGTTTTATAACAATCCAAAGATGAGCGTCTGAATGCTTAGAGAGGAGGTAAAAACAAATTTTGGGATTAACGTGAGTATGAGTCAGTGTAGGAGAGCCAAGAAGTATGCATTGAGTCTAGTTAAAGGGACAATAGCTGAGAATTATGCAAGATTATGGTCATATGGTGAGGAGATTAGAAGATCAAATCTTGGATCCACAGTTAAAATTTGTGTTGATTCAATGCCTGATGGTAAGAATTATTTCAGCAAAATATACATATGTTTTGCTTCAGTAAAAGAGGGATGGAGGGGAGGATGTAGGAGGATCATTAACCTGGATGGTTGTTTTTTGAAAACTTTTTGTCAAGGGGAGTTGCTTTGTGCTGTGGGTAGAGATGCTAACAATGGAATATTCCCAATTGCTTGGGCAATTGTTTCTGTGGAAAACAAAGAGAATTCGAAAAGGTTCTTAGAAACTCTTTCAAAAGATTTGCAATGTTGGAATGATGGTAATGATAACTTCATTTTATTTACTTCTTTTTATAGGTTTTTTTAGCACATTCCATTGGCATTTTAGTTAATTTCCATGCATATTTTCCTTTTTGTTATTTTTATGACCATTTCGGGTACTTTCTAGTTTCTTGAGCATTATTGCAAATTTTAAGGAAACTAGAGGAGCGGGAGTATGCGGGATCTTTTGGAAGGCGATTGGACTTGAAGAGCAGTGGGGATTTTGTGCTTGATGGTTGTGGATGTGATTCATGGAGTAGGCTTGTCGATTGCTTGAAGGCGCATAAGTGTTGAACTTTAAATTTGAAAGGGCGCGAGAGAATTCTTGAGTGTGCAAGATCGATGTTTAAGAGTTTGCGGAAGTTTTGGGTGATATGGAAAGACAAATTGGGCTTTAATTGAAGAAATATTGAAGAAAAATGGACTACAAACTGATTGGATCCGAATTGGGCCAATGGATTAGCTTTGGTAGCCCAAAAATCCCGTCGAAGCCCGCAGCCCGCGTAAGATTACCCGCGGCCCGCGTGGATTCCTAACAAGGGCAATTTCGGGATTTTGCTAAGAGCTCTATATTGGGAAGGTGGGTGTGCCTCTTTAGCCTCATCTTGAAGGTCCGAGTTTGGATGATTCTCTCTGGAGTTTGGAGTGCTTTTGAAGGCCAAGAACACCTCAAGAACATCTTGATTTCACCTCTTGATTATTGTAAAATGTTTGGTACAATCTCATCTAACTTTTCTCCTTTGAGTTTAGTCATGCTTGGCTAAACAAATCTTGGTTGATTTCTTGTTGAATCCTTTGAACTTTTGTTGAATGTTGAAGAATCCATGAAATTGTTCTAAAATCTTTATGGAAATGTTTTGTGTTTTATCATATTATCACTACTAGTATATTTTTATTCATGAGTTCTAATGTGTTTGTGGTGATTACTTGGCTAATTTCTTGATTAAGTAAAGTATCCTCAAATTAGCAAGCAACAAATGATTTTTGTGTTGTTTTTGCTTCACACAATCTTAAAAACATCTCCTCCAACATGGTGGTGAAAGCATTTGACCCCTCTTGGATTTGGTGACTTTTTGGTTCTTAATGCTAGTTGACTTTCACTAATTACATGCTTAATGGAAATTGTGACTTTGACTAAGGAAATTGTTAAGAGCTTCTCTAACCATTTTAACAACTAAGAAAAGTCTAGGTAATCTCAAGCTTCTTGGATTATTATAGCCAAATTGAGGATTTAAATCAAAGTATTGCACCATTGGATTCTAATGATATGTTCATCAAAAGTCAAAGTGAGGAAACTTTAAGTCAACCATCTCTCCCTTATTGATTTTACATCAAATCCTTATTTTTGTTGAAATTGTCTATTTAATTCGTAGTTAATTCTAGTTTGTTTCAAGTATTTCAATACACCAAATTCCCCCATTTTATTTTTATTATTATTTTACAAGTATCTTTACAAAGAGATTTTTCATAGAGTTATAAATTGAACCAATCTCCGTGGATTCGATCCCTTTACCGCTTTACACTATTTTAGTGTGTAATATTTAGGGTTATTATTTGTGTTGGCCTCGACAAACACCAGGTAACGGTTTGGTTCTAATTTCGGATCAACAGAAGGTATGGTTCAAAACTATTGCATGTTCTATATTTAGTTATTGCTATTCGAATTTCAAACATTAATGTGACTTATGTAGGGTTTGATTGAGGCAGTAAAGGAAGTATTTTCGGAAGCTGAACATAGGTAGTGTGCTAGACATATCTATACGAATTTTAGAAAGACATTTAGTGGATCCAAGTTTGAAAATCTGTTTTGGAAAGCGAGCAAGGCAACAACTGAAGCACAATTTAATATATTTATGAAAGAGATTGGAAAATTAAATCCGGAAGCAGTTGTGCATCTTATGGCTAGAGATCCAAAGACTTGGTCTTTGGCTTTTTTCAGAGTTCATAATTCTTGTGAGTCAGTAGAGAATGGTTTTGCAGAGAGTTTTAATAGTGTGATTTTGGATGCCCAGAAGAAACCAATAATAAGCATGTTAGAGGACATTCGTATATATGTGATGCAAAGGATGGTGACTATGAAACTAACCGGACAAGGATGGAATGGTTATTCTGTTTGTCCAAATATCAGAATACGGTTGAATATGCTCCAAACTAAGCAAAGGTTTGTAAATTTATCCAATTACATTAGTACTTTACTCTTCACATCTCATGATATTTGCGATTTTCATCTATATATGTAGGCATTGGCATGTCATTTCTTGCGGGGGGGGGGGGGGGGGGGGGGGATGAAGTTTGAGGCAAGGAAAATGGACGAGGCGTTTACTGTGGATGTTGAAAAAAAGGAATGCAGCTGCAGGCTATGGCAACTTAATGGATATGGCTGCGTACACTCAGTTACCACCTTAGCCTACTTAAATTTGACACCTGATGGTCCATATGTAGATCCAATGTACTTGGATGCATTATACCATAATACATACAAACAGCCAATCCATGGAATGAATGAAAAAAAAAATATGTGGTGTAACAACCCGTCATTTCAGGTCATTAAAGATCGAGTCTTGTAACCTCTTTGAAAAAGGGATTAGAATATCATCGAAAAATGAAGTATTCAAAAACTCTGTTTGGAGTACGCTATGTAGTAAATATCGTCTTAAGGTTTCCAAACATATAATTAACACAAAAATCCGAGTTATAACGAAGAAGTTATGACCATTCTAAGTTTTCCGACAAAAATCGGCGATACGAAGTTACGTAAAAACGCAAAGTTTCGATAAAACACTTTTTGACCTTAGGTGTCTAAATGAAAGTCATAGATATCGTTAAACTACAAACATGCATAAAAAGAACGCTCAAATCGGACGTCGTATGAAAAAGTTATGAATTTTTAAAGAAATTCCTTAATCACGTCATTTTAATAAATAAATAATAAAAATAATTTCGGAATTTGCCAACGAAATCTAAACGAAAGTTGTAGATCTTAGTCTCACCTACGCGTGGATATAAAGAACGTCGAAAACGGAGTTCGTATGAAGGAGATATGAATTTCTGAAGTTTGATAAATAATTAATATATATTTTTATTGAAAACTTCGGTATTATCCGAAGTCTGAGTCACGCAAGTACGCCCTGCGTACACGAGTACGCCCAGCGTACTCAAGGCCTTGGCCTCGGATCGTCCACGTCTCCCCTATGCCAACCTACCCCCCCCCCCCCGTCCCATCCGAAGTCCGAGGCAGTCGAGGACTCGATCATGCGTGACGTACGTGTACGCCCCGCGTACCAAGGCGGTTCCAGCCTCCTATAAAAGGGATGCGAGGGTTCCCGTAAATTGCTCATTCTCTCTCACTTTTCTTGCGTTTTGCCTCGTTTTCCGTGCTCGCACTACCCCGAAGCCCTGGTCATTTTGTGCAAGTCCGAAGGTCGATTTTACTCCCGAGAAATCCCGAGAAAATCCGCTTTTTCAAGCCAAAGTTCCGCTCGATTTTTGTCACACCTTCTTCAAACTATCAAGTGAGTTCATACCCCTTTCAAACACACTTTAAATACATTTTAAATGCTTTTATACTCCTTTAGGGGGGGAATACAAGTAAACATACGGTCATTATCGTGTATTTTATAAAGTTTCACTTCACTTGTTTTATCGAATAAATCACTTGGAATTCATTACTACTATGGAAAACTCTTGTCATACTTTGCGTGCATTAGACTTATACAAAGTATATATTGATTTCAAAGTACCTTTCATTGCTAAGTCGTTTTATACATTCTAAAAACTTATGATTTATGCTTTGTCAAACATTGTGAAAAAGGATAAACTTTGCATACAAAACTATCACTTTAATACAGACTTAGTTGAGAATCCATGAGACGTGTATATCTTCAAACACTACTTTCTTATTAGAAAGTAATGCTGCAAGTCCTGTCTATAACCAGAGTCTCCCGTTAGGAGAACGTGTCAAATGTGTATAGATCTATACGGGAAGTCATGATCCCGCGCCCTGACTGTTAGCTACAGTCCATCCTTTGGGTTGACAGTTGTCATTACGCTGCGACGCCTAAAGAACGTCGCTACAGGCATATTATGTTTCGTATGGTTATAAAACTCATCGGATACACAATTATTATAGTACTTCTGATTGATGAACGAGTAGTTATTAAAACTATTCTTTATCTAACAAACGGGAATCCTCTGATAGATTTATTATATAGATCTATGTTTAAAAGCATGTGGCTTGCTTCCAATTTTTAGTCTTGGACATCAAACAACTATTAGGAAAATAAGGGATTTTCTTGGTTCAACTATCTACATTTTTCAAACACAAATACTCTCGTGCATTGCATACTTTTATAAGAAAATAAGGGATTTTCTTGGAAAACATACACCCATTTTGGAATGGCATTAAATTTTTCTAAACCACTTACGAACTCACCAACTTAATTGTTGACACTTTCTCTTTAAAATAACTTGTATTCTCAGGGAACCGCTAAGCAGGTTTGGAAATCAGCTTTTGGGATTAACGCGCTGGCGTTAATTATTTCTTTTGAAAGATGTTTATGTATTTATCTTAAAACCTTTATATATGTATGGTGGTGTGTACTTTCCTTTCTATGAACTATTATGATACTGAATATGACATCCTCCGCCCCCGAATGTTTCCGCCGTTCTGGTTTGGGGGTGTGACATGTGGCCTTCTACTGACTTGATACCCCCTTTGCCTCCATTGAAAAGACGTATGCCAGATAGGCCAACCATAAAGAGAAGAAGAGATGCTTCTGAACGGATGGGAAAACATACCGTCTCCAAGGCAGGGAAGAATGTTTCTTGTAGCATATGCAAGGAGAAAGGACACAACAAGGCTACTTGTAGTAAAGGTGTAGGGACATCCAAACAAAATGGAACAAAGAAACAAAAACCTACACCTACACAGGAGTCTGTAAACGTTGCCACAGGAGTAGGGGATGATGAGGTAATGGCAGATGCTACCGATGTTGTGGATAGGCCTAGAGATGAACAGCGAATGGTGGGAGTCAATAAACGGGATGAAGGTGTGAACGTCAATGCTCGAGTTTAGCATGTTAAACCTCCTAAAATGCGAAAGAAGTTAGAACGAATCATTAAACTGAAGCTTGCAAAAAATGTGGGAGGTGAAGGTAGCAGTGTTGCAACGGCCATGGAGTTAGGTTAAATAATTGTCTGTTATTTGTAGTGAATGTGTATTGCAATAAACAAATGATCTTTGTATGTTCTTTTATGGTGTACTATGTTGTTTTGTTATGTGGTAAATTGACCATGTAGGGGTATTATGGGCATTTTAGCCATTACAAAGTAAATAGACCATTTATGATGTGGGGGCATTTGAGTTATTACAATTTAAATTTACCATTTTGGATGTGGGGGCATTTTAGTCATTAGAAATTAAATTTACCATTTTTGGATGTGGGGGAATTTTAGTCATTACAATTTATATTGACCGTTTATAGGAGTAGGGGCATTTTAGTCATTACAAATTATATTGACCATTTTTGGATGTGGGGGCATTTTAGTCATTAGAAATTAAATTGACCATTTTAGATGTGGGGGTAATTAAGTCATTACAAATTAAATTGATCATTTTAAATGCAGCGGTAATTAAGTCATTGTAAAAAACAAGGTACTTGTGACTTCATCCATTCAGCATGAAAAACTTGATTCCCTTTTCTTTCCAAAAAAACGTTTGCAGACAAGCAGATATGCTCCAATCGTGTGTAAAGGTATTTTTTGTCCTTTTTCCCAAACTGCACCATTTGTGGTCCCTGTCTATGCGCATAAAGAAGGTTTATTAATTTTGCTTTGGCTTGTGGTCCCATCCCAGTCGATGAAACATATATAATACCCAAATGTTTCTTTCTTTCATGCACACATACAGATACAGGTGTAAGACAATTTTTTTTAATAATAACATATTAAAACACATTCCAGCCATGGGTTTGTTTACATCGCTTTCTGTTATTCAATAACCTATTACAGATATCATCGACAAAAAACATCATCAAAAAACGATGACCATCAGCAGCCCAAGCAACATCACGACCAAATCTACACACCAACATCACAAACTAATACTAGCAACCCACGCAAAATCTACTACTAATAGACACTAAACAACATAAATAACACACCAAAACACAAACCCATGACTGAAATGCTTCAACCTACACAACATTTTTTTACTTAAACACCAAATACGTCACCACAGACGCAGAAACAACACCAACAATCCCAACACAATACATCAGCTTGTTACGTTTGTTGTACTTGAAGACCATCTTCACATATGCTCCTTACAGAGAAATGAAATGATTTTTAAGATCAGCAACGATATTTGAGATATCCAACTGACCAACACGAACGTCATCGACCTCACGGTTCATGGCATCCAAGTCTCGATCAACTATCCGGCGGAGCACACGCAACGGGTCTTGGAAGTCCTCTCGTATAACAGACAGTTCCAGCTGGGTTTGCAGTAGTTGATGGTCATGTCTTCGTTGGTTACACCATTCGAATGATTCTCATCCATGTGATGGCTGTAAGTTGGAGACCAGTTGTGTTCTGCATGTCCGATAGAAGCCATTTTGGAGTAAACTTAGAGACGAGATTGGGGTAATGAAGTTTGCAGATGTGCCGTTTTAGGTCAATGAAGTCTTGATTTTATATGGAGGCGCTTGAACAGTCGATCCTTGCTCCTTACGCTTCGCCTTCAATACGACGTCGTTGCGGTTGTTCGACGCTTTAAATTCTTTCCATGTCATCGCTTACGTGTTAGGCTAGTGTTATGTGGCAACGTTAACCGGCTATAATAGGTAAAAGGGACTATATTGTTAGGTAACAAATACTCTGTTCCCTTATCAAGCCACAAAATAAGTTAAGTGACTAAATGGGTCAACCCTAGAAACATTATAGGGCCTATACGTCATTTTCCATATATATATATATATATATATATATATATATATATATATATATATATATATATATATATATATATATATATATATATATATATATATAGAGGGTTAGGTTCATGTGAGACGACCTAATTTTGTGAGACTGTAAGACGCATTTTTTTATTTTTTTTATTTTTTTTTAATTTTTAAAAAAAAAATTTAGTTAATTCAAGTTCCGAAAATAATATTTAAAAAAAGAATTTTTGGATTTTTCCATTTATTTTACATTTTAAAATTATTTTTTAGAATATGTCATGTAATATTCTATTAGAATATTTCACGTATTTTTCAAAAAAATGAAATTTATTTTTATTTTTTTATTTTTTTTATTTTTTTTTAGTTAATTTAAGTTCCGAAAATAATATTTAAAAAAAGAATTTTTAGATTTTTCCATTTATTCTGCATTTTAAAATTATTTTCTAGAATATGTCAGTGTAATATTCTATTAGAATATTTCACTTATTTTTCAAAAAAAAAAAAACGGAATTTTTTTTATTTTATTTTATTTTTTAGTTAATTCAAGTTCCGAAAATAATATTTTAAAAAAAAATTTGGATTTTTCCATTTATTTTGCATTTTAAAATTATTTTTAGATTTGGTCTTACGGTCTCACAAAATTAGAATGGTTTCATATGAACCTGAACATATATATATATATATATATATATATATATATATATATATATATATATATATATATATATATATATATATATATATATATATATATATATATATATATATATATATATATACTTTCACAAAAATGGGGATTACACCGGCTACTACAAGGAGATATGCTCAATAAATGTTTGCTGATAGATGGTTATTCTATTGAAGATTTTTGTTGACGCGAAATAATCTACATTAGTTGCGCCCATTTGATATCACGAATGATATCAGAATTATAGTTGCGAGCTATGACTCAAGTGATATGCATAGATTCATGGATGCAATTATGACTCCAGTGCCTACACTCCCACTGATATGGGGAATGTTGGAATCAGTCCAACAGTTACTGAAACTGCTTTGTGTTATCTTATTCATACACCAATTGTGCTAACGGAAAGTTCGCCAAGGGATATGGATGGAGAGGAAATGAGTTTGTGCAATACTACTAATTTAGTTGGAACATGATAATGGTTGACAATGAAATTGGTTTTTTTTAAATAACAAGTTATGCCATATTTTATATTACCAAAATTTATGCATGTGAGTTTATTACGAATTTCAAATATTTTATTATTTTATAAACTCATCGGCTCACCAGGCATAAAGTCTGGCCTTTTTATAAAACGAATTGAAGTGAATCCACGATCAGGAGCTATTGTGTGGGGAGACTAACAAGAGTAAATGCAAGATTTCATAGGTCAGACATGAACATTTAGGAAGGTAGATACTTGTTGGAAGATAGTATTATGTTGGAGAAATCTCCAGAAAAATCCTAAAATTTTAGTCTAATTTATGAAAAAGTCTCGAACTAATTTTTATTTATAGAAAAGCACAGAATACCGGCTAAAACTTCGAAAAAACCCTTTTCGGCCGGTTTTGTAGATTTAGCCGGTATTCTGTCCTTTTTCATTAGTTTGCTCAAAATATTATGATTTTTTCTGAAAATTACCCGATAACCAAAATATTAGGACTTTTGAAAATACTATGGAATTAATGGATATTATTATTAACTAATCATTTATAAACATAATTTTTTTTAATTGTAAACAAAGGATATATATTTGTTGCTAATTTCTAGGAATAGAATGGTCGACTATCTACTTCTTTATTGTTTGTTGACCACTTCAAAGTCTCTATGTTCTTCCTATGTATCATTGTGGATGTCATAGTGAGAAGTACTCTGTTAGGTGTGACCAATACAATAGTTGATAATATTTATTAATACACAATCAATAAGTGTCTACTTGCTATTAGGCATGATGTTATATGATCACGTGTTATTAGAAAATATCATTACACGAACATATAGATCTTTCATTATGTTCTTTAACCTAACTACCACCTAACCTCCAAATATTACCCGATAACAACCATAAAATTACACACATCTATAGAGTGAAAATTAAACTTTGAATGACAATTTAAATAGATAATAACCCTTCACTTGTTTCCGTATAAATTATCATTCACGATTCACTTTTCACATTTTATAGATGTGTGTTAGCCGATAGTTAACATGTAAGGTATGAATGTTGGTTTGTAGTTAGGTTAACCAGCATAAGAGAAACACCAACATTAGAGGAATGTTAACTAGGTTCATCTTACCCTCATACCTGCAACAATGCATAGGAAGAACGTAGAGAGTTTGAGTGGTCAGGAAACAGTAAAGTACTTAGATCACCAATTTATTCCTAAAAATTAGCAACAAATGTATTTCCTTTTTTATAATAAAAATATTTTTTTATGTTTATAAATGATTTGTTAATAATAATATCCATTAATTTCATGGTAATTTTCAAAAAAGTCCAAATATTTTGGTTATTATGTAAATTTTGGAAAAGTCCCAAAATTTTGAGCAAACTAACAAAAAATGATAGAATACCAGCAAAATCTGCGAAATCGGCCGAAAATGGTTTTTTCAAAGTTTTAACCGGTATTTTGTGCTTTTCTGTAAATAAAATTTAGTTTAGGATTTTTTCATAAATTAGACCAAAATTTTAGAACTTTTCTGGAGATTTCCCTATTATGTTGAAGTAATGTCCGTATTTGTAGGCTTGTCCAGCCAACTATACTTTGCTTTGGACAAAGCACACTCTTGATATTATAATAAAAGTTTTAAATGTTTTTGGATCCTTGGGACATTGTCTATCTTTTTTAATAGATTTCATATCTTTCAAGAATTATGGCCTTACAACTAGGGATGAGCATGGGTCGGTTTTTGGCTAAAACCAAACCAAATCGTAGAAAGTCGGTTTTTCGGTTTTTAAACTCATATAGGTTCGGTTTTTGCATGGTTCGGTTTTTCGGGTTGAGTTTATGGGTTTTTGGTTTTAAACCGTGGGTTACTCAGCTCTTGTTTTGTTTTCTAGTTTTTTGGTTCAAACCCAATGAAAGTACGTTGCGATAAATAGTATTGTATCTACATCAAATATACTAAAATAAATAGTACGAATTCTAGTATTCTAAAAACATAAAAGTATTCAAAAGATCAAAGTTTAAAAACATTACCAGTTTGTTGAAAATAAACATAAAGTACTAAAGGGTAGGGCTATGCACGGGTCGGTTTGGGTCAGTTTTGGACCCAAACCCAACCCAACCCATAAATGTTCGGTTTCTGGTTTTCAGAACCCAAAAGGATCGGTTTCTGATCGGTTCGGTTTCTTGGGTTCTATGATCGGTTTGGTCGGTTTTTCGGTTTCTTGGGTTCAACCCATACACTCATGGGTTATGGGTTTAAACCCATGGCTTTTGGGTTTTAACCCGTTTTCCAAAAATGAAGCAAGAAGTTAAATACTTCAAAAACACCAAATTGAAGTTAAATACTTCAAATAAACATGAGTCTTACAATCAAATAGTCTATTACAAGTTACAACAAAAGCCTAAAATAGTCTATTATAACCAAAAAAACAAGAAAGTATGAGTCGGTTTTCTTGGGTCGGTTTGTCGGTTTTAAGTATGGGTCGGTTTCTCGGGTTGGATGGGTCGGTTTCTAGGTAAAAACCGAAACCGAACCCGAACCCGACTTTTCGGTTTTAAAAAATTTCAAACCCTAACCGTCGGTTTTGCTTCGGTTTCGGTTTCATCGGTTTTAGTCGGTTTTTCGGTTTCTTGGTTTGGGTTTGCTCACCCCTACTAAAGGGATAAAGTTTAAAGTCTAAAACAAAAAGTTAAAAACATAATCAATAATATATACGTGGGTCGGTTCGGTTTTTATGGGCGGTTTTATATGTCAACCAAACAAATCCGTTATTTTTCGGTTTTTGTAAAATTCAAACCTAAACCATCGGTTATTGCTTTGGTTTTGGTTTTTCGGTTTCAGTTATGTCGGGGTTTTTTTGGTTTTTCGGTTGTCAGTTCGGTTTTTGCTCATCCCTAATTACAAGTTGGTGTCAATGTGTTAGTTTAAGTGAACTAAGTTTGCCTTAGACAGGATGATTTAGACTTAAGCTGAGAATATTGGGTGGAATATCCTGATGATTGCACTAATTATTGATCTCTATGGTTTGATTTAAATGGTTTGACAGTAAAAGGATGAAAGCATGAGAGGTGAGAGTTGGTCGACAACTTTAAATTGAAAAACGTGGTGGATAAAAGGTGATCACGGTATCCTGGTGGCGGCAATATAAAAATTATGCCCAAGAACTTAGAAAAGAAAAAGAAGTGGGATATGTCTAAGATTACAAATGATAGATGGATGTAGGTGGGGGTGGGTTTGGGATTTCTTTTCATTTTGTAAAAATTATAAATAAACAATAAATTTAAAACAAAAATAGGAAGCGCAATATAACCGCACAAGTTACCCCAAATGAAGTAACCGTAAATATAATTATGTGTGTGAATATGTTTAGAGCAACAAATCTTATCAAAATTTTACAAATAAAAACGTTGTTGGCCAAAAATAAGAAGCTCAAAGTGACCCCAAATTGAGCATGTTTGGTAAAACTAATTGATAGTTATAGTTTTTATTTATTAGACAAATGATTGGTAAAATTAACTAGAAACTTTTGAAATATGTAAAATTAATAAAAAGACAACTGTTTAAAACAGATAAATACAAAAATATGTTTTAAGGACAATTTTGGAAATTGATTCAAAAAGTTCTAACACTTTTTTTCTTAAACACTTAAATGAAATAACTCTTAGATTTGGAAGGTTTTGTTTATGTAAAAGTTAAAATCACATACTTCCAAACAAAGTTTTTTGTTTAAACCAAATGTTTTGTCAAAAGCTAGAAAGCTCTCTAATACACTCAAACACTCATTGTCAAACACCCCCCAAGGCTACTACGTTTTTTATTTCTAGGATCCCATGTCCAAGTGAAATCAGGAAGTAAGTGAACTGAATATATTCTAAAGAGTAGGAAAAATATATTGCAATTTTACAGAATGGGAATTTAATAAAGAAGTTGTAACCTACAAGGAGGTCCTGCATCCTGAAATATGTAGGACGCATAAAAAGATAACCAGAAGCTAATGACAAAAATCTAAATAAATAATCTATAGAAGCCTTGCCACTCATTTTACGTTTGGATATGATGTTGTCGTACATGTATAATGTAAAATACCTAACCAAGAATAGCTTTGATCTTTGTCTTCTGTTCATCTGTTAGTGATGTAGGGAAAAGAACCTCAAATGTAACATACAAATCACCCTTCTTATTGCTATAATGCAGTGGCATTCCTTCACCTTTCAATTTCCTCACCTCCTTAGGTTTTGTAATTCCCTAAATCATACAACAAAAAAAAACAACTAAATAAATAAGATAATGGCTATGATTATGATGGATTATTATCCATTCAATATAATACCTTCGTGCCAATATCCACTAGATGCTCATCAAGGTGTGTAACAGTTTTTTCAAACCCAACAAGTGCTTGTGCCTAAAAATTACAACATAAGTAAGAGATCATCTCACAAAAGAAAAAACTATTAAGAGAAAAATTACCAAAGTTATTGTGGCAGTTGTGTGAAGGTTATTGCCTTCCCTTCTAAACCTTTCATGTGTTGCTGTACGAATACGGAACTGCCCAAATTTTCAGATTCACAACCATCAGCTAGATAATAATAATAATAATAATAATAATAATAATAATATAATGGTGATGATGATTCCTACTAACCCTCAGATCTCCAGGTTCACCGTCTACAATTGGTTCACCTTCTTCATAAAAGACCACTTCCTGTGACAAGAAAAACAGCAATTTTTAAACAGTTAATTTCATAACCCAGTAGCTGCATATTTTTTACATAAGTCACAAAGCTTACTTGGCCATCTTGCATTCCCTTCTCAATATCCACAGTGATAAAGTTCCCTTCCCTTTCATATTTTACATTAGGGCACTGCTCGCACACCTGAACAACATTATCAGAAAAAGCAGAGCATATATGTATAAGTAATCATAGGAAACAGGAAAAGGGAGAAAATTATGAAACCCTTGAGAGATATAATAATAATAATAATAATAATAATAATAATAATAATAATGATCTTGACAACTATACCTGCTCTGTCATTTGTTGGAACATTCCCGGACCTATTTGCCTGTGATAAACCTCGTTCCGACAGTTGCACTGTCTTTTACCAGGAGCCGGCTTTAGAATGTTCTTCTCCCTCCAAACCTGATTTAGATTTACACAAACATGGTAAAAAGAATTTTTTTGAGAAACCATTTGACAAATATTAAAAAAAAAAAAAAAAAACACATGTTTTCCTACCTTTAGTGACCCTCCCATGTACAAATCCTCCAAGGTTGCATCCAAGTCAATAATTACATCATCGCCCTTTGCCACTCGTTCCTCCTCTTCTCGGTCTCCTCCACCTCCAAAAAACCTGCAAAACAACTCTCAAGCAGTCACTACATGCAATCAAAAAGTGTGATTTCCAGCCTAGAAACTGGGCTGAGAGAAATTCTTCTAAGCAATAACTAGACTATTTAGTCAATCTGTAAGGATGTTGTGAATCCTCAAACTCTGCACTTCATTGCTTCTAAACTGAGGATCTGAAGTAATATCCTTGATAAGGAAAGTCTCTAAACAAGTAACAAGGAAGTAGCAAACTCTCCATGACAAAGTGCCCAAAACAGTTTGACTCTTATTTACAGTTTTTAATACTTACTGAAAAAGCTTGTTTGAACCTTTAAACAAGTGTTAAGTGTTTATTCAGCAAACCAGCGTTCTTGCTTCATTGTAAACTCCATATTTTATTATATTAACAAGAAGCTGTTATCAAACTTTACCAAAACAGTGTATCCACCCAAAAAAATTTATTCATTTAATTTCCTAACATTGTAGCCGTTTACACAAAATGCTTACTCTATCATTAAAATACATCTTTAGTACTGCTAGTTCACCAAACAAAATGCTTACTCTACAAGATAGAACGTTAACTCATCAACCAGGCAACCACCATAAAACTATGTCTTCCAATCTTCCCAACACCAAATGAAGTCTGTGCAAGTTGCATTTAAACTAAGATATTTTTCAGTGACCTATAAAAAGCTAGCATGTTTACTTAATGCATAGATTATGATATAGTTTACAGGACTTTTGTTTCACAGGATGTTCAAATAACGCATATCTACACAACCAAGTAACAACATAAAAACCAGAAAATGAAAATATATACTGAGGGCAGGTGACAAATCCATACATTATGATATAGATATCTACACAACCAAGTAGCAACATTAAAATCAGAAAATGAAAATATATACTGAGGGCAGGGTGAAAAATGTTACGATTTGAATATGTCCTGAATATCCATTCCTCCGCCCCCACCGCCACCAGCAGCATGTTGTTTGAGACCTTCTTCGCCATATCGATCGTAGATACTCCTCTTCTCACTGTTGGATAACACCTCGTATGCTAAAAGTAATCCAAACAAACGTTAAGCTTACATTAACCAAAATACATAAAAAGCAACGCACAACTTACAAATCCAATGCATAAACGAGGCATTTACCATTGTTAATCTCAGCAAATTTCTTGTTAGCGTCCTCATTTCCTTGATTCTTGTCGGGATGATATTTCAAGGCCAGCTTCCTATAGGACCGTTTAATCTGATCGTCGGAAGCACCCTTGGGAACTTGCAGTATATCATAATAACTTTTTCTGTAACGATCAATTAAAACAGGATGAACCCTAAATATATAATGGAACATAAAGATGTAGGAAAAGAAATGGCACATACGCGGCATTAGCAATCAATAAGATTGATAAATAGATTAAGAAGAAGAAGTTGGATCTGCAATGCGCCATTAAGGAGATTGGGGCAGATTAAACCCTACGCGATCAGAATCTCAAAGGTCTGGTATATACTCCTAAATTCTCCGAAAACAAGAGACTCTAGAATCACAAGCAACAGCAGTAATGCACACAGGCTATCATACTGCGATCAGACACTCCTTGAGGTCGAAATCTCGGACCGCGGCAGTGGCGGAGTTTATACATACACAAGGCGTCAATATATTTGCGACGTGGTCTTGAGAAAATGTAACCAATGAGAGAGCGCTTCCACTTGTCTCAACCAATAGCATTCTGCCACATATTTTAAGCCGACGCGTTTTGCACCGCAGGAAAGCCCAAGACTTGACCATGATAGCCCATTTGGGACGGTAAACGAATGAAATTATAAATAACGTAAAATTGGTTTATGTGGTTCCTTAAGAATGAAATTACTAGTACAACAATACAACCATTGTATAGTTAAAATAATAAATTTTTATCAATTTATTATTTAATATTTTTACTTTAAAATAAAATATTAGTGGTAAAGCAGCCATATTGTTAGCATGTTAGTTTTATTAAACATTATAGTTTTAATTTTTAAATCGATGTGATATATATATAATTATTTGATAATTTTATAAATCATTTAAAATTATGTAAATTGTATATCAAACGTATGATAATCTATATATAATGGATAACAAAATGTATTGACAAAAAATATGAACTACAACTTTTAGTTACATAAAAATACAAAAAAACATCTATTATAATATCTGTATTAATAAGATATATACACAACAAATAATAAAAAAATATGAAAAATAAACACTACAACTTTTAATAACATAAAACATTAAAACAAACATTTATATTAACTCTTCATATTTAAATCATAAATCTTTTCAAATACATTAATGTTTTTAATAAGCAAAACTTTACAACCTTATAGAATAAAGAAAAATAAAAAATTATTATTGATTACTAATTAATAATTATAAGTTAAAAACTTTTGAGTTGTAACTAATAAATATACATAAAATGTGTATTTATTATTATTATTATTATTATTATTATTATATATTAAAGAAATGAATCTTAAGAATAGTAAATTTGTCATTTTTTTTGGCAACTTTACTCCTCATTCTTTGACCATTTTGATATTTTTGGTCCTTGCAATCAATAATTTTACATTTTTTAGGAACCTTTTAATATTTAAAGTTTGGTCACAAAACTTTAATGGTTTGACAACTTTGATCCATTTTCGAAAAAGTTGTTAATTCCTACCCATTTAATTCTTTAGCCATTTTGACACTTCTGAACCTTACAGTCAAAACTTTTATATTTTTTCATAAAAAAACGGTCCGGAGCAAAGCTCGAGCTTTTCATCCTTGCACTTTCTACGTCTGTTATATTTATCGATTCAGAAACAACATTGAAAGTTTCTGACCCCCGCGTAGCGGGGGTAACCTTTCTAGTTGTTATTATTATTGTTATTGTTATTGTTATTGATTTTGGTTTTGATGCATCATTTTGATATCTTCATTTATTAAACATAAATATATTTAATTATAAATTTATAACATACACAAATGCATATATATATGTTAAACAAATCACATATTTTATATATATATATATATATATATATATATATATATATATATATATATATATATTTGTAAATGTCATATGTAAATCTTGTCGTAGTATTATAGATAAATTACTTTCATATGAAGAACATAGCATAATAAGTCATCATAATTACATATCAAATATTAAAAATTATGTTATCTTTTAAATATTAACTTGTAAATATGTTGTGAAGAATAACCTAAAAAAATAATAGAAAATAAACATAACCAAAATAGAAAAACTACAATCAAATAAATAAGAACGTTATATAAATAAAAATGTTACATTAGTATGCATTGAAATTAAAAGAAAAAAAAACTAATGTTCGTCTATTTTGCTCAAACAAAAAAACTTATATTCATTTTTTTGAATCTTCTTTCTTCATTTAATACTATTTAACTATAGAAAATTGATGACAAATCTTGATTAACCTGCAATCAAAATGTTTTTTCTTTAAAAAGAATAATCAGAAAGATATTCCAAGCAAAACATTGATGTTTAGAGAGACATTCAATCTTGAGTAATACACACAAATCATATATAAAGATCAAATAAGAAACTGAATATAAAGAAAGAAAGAAAAGCTTCATTTGTTTTTGTTCAAAGAAAAAAAAAATCATATTACAATTAGCATCAATACGACATAACTCATTTCTTCAAATCATCATATTTGGATCATGAATGCTTCAACTATATGAACATTTTTGAATCACAATATCTCCAACTAAATGACGACTTTTTGTAAGAAAAATGTACTAATATAACTACATATATAATAACAGAATGCAAAAAAATATTGGAAATTTATAAATATTATAATTGGTATTAATTAATGAAGATAAAAAGTTATGTAGGTTTCAAATCAATATGGTTTGAGAAAACAAAATATCTCTAAACATATGATTTTGAATGGTATGGTTTGAGAAAACAAAAAATCTCTAAACATATGATTTTGAATGATATCATTTATACTACTGGAAAAAAAATATAACATGATCAAGCTATGAGTAAAAGATGATACATTCATCCACAACCTTGACTTGTAGAGCTCTTTTAGGGACTTAATCACTTCAAATACGTTCTAAGAGAATTATTCCTATTGAAATTTTTTCTTTTCATTTTCTTATGATATCCTTCTTATATGTAAGAGTTTATATAACATGTTTGGTGTTTAATGCTAAATCAATTACGTAGAAGACATTTGAAAAGTCATTTGAGAATATGAAAAGACAAAGGAGTTTCAAATCAATGTGGCTTAGAAATATAATCATTTGAAAAATATGAAAAGACAAAGGAGTTTCAAATCAATGTGGTGCTTTGAAAAATGTTTCTATTATAAGATATATAGATATAGATTTGATAATAGGACTTACCAGCTTATTTGATAATAAAATGTTATTAAAATAATAGTTGGATTAGTTCATTTATTGACTATGCGAATATTATAATCTTTTGTGTATAATACAACTATATAGTTGAAATCTTTATAAATATAAGTTTTTTAAATATAACAATGATGTTGTGGTTAACTTTGATATAATTATTCTTATATTAAGTTGATAAAAAAAAAACATTTATTACTTTGTATTATATGATAATGTAAAACATCTACCAAAAGTATATAATCTCATTCGTTTCAATTTCATATACACATGAGTTATGTTACTCATAAATAAAATTAAATAAGATAGATTATAATGTAAAACATCTACCAAATTCTTTCTTTAAGACTCTTATAACACCAGGGCCACAAACATCATGGTGGGTCATGAAAGTTACAACCTTGACCCAAACATTCTCACTAAGGATCAGATGGGCTTTTCAGAAGTCTAAGAAAATATTTTTATGTCATCATCATCTATGTCTTTACCCGAAGAAAAGATACATGTAAGTAATCAAAAAACCTAATCCAATTTACATAAACTACATTTGTAGCAAAGCAAATTCACATATTAGCCATGAAAGTGACTTGAACCATAAACATAATCTTAAATCGTAGCATAGCAAAATTTGAGATTCTACACATATTTCGACATTTTGTCATCATTAAATATGACTTCATTGTAAACATATGGCATCATTTAGTCTTGAGTAAATTACACGAATGGTCCCTATGGTTTGGGGTAATTTGCATGTTTGGTCCCTAACTTATTTTTTTAACTCGGAAGGTCCCTATGGTTTGTTTTTGTTACGCGTTTGATCCCTACTGTTTATTTTTGTTACGCGTTTGGTCCCTATCTTATCTAAAAAGACTATTATTTAAAGAGGAAAAAATGATGGGGTAGGTGAGGTAATGTGAGGGGGTGGGATTAGGGGAGTGTTTATTTAAATAAATTAAAAAAATCAAGGGTATAATAGTCTTTTTATGTAAGATAGGGACCAAACGCGTAACAAAAACAAACAGTAGGGACCTTCCGAGTTAAAAAAATAAGTTAGGGACCAAACATGCAAATTACCCCAAACCATAGGGACCATTCGTGTAATTTACTCTTTAGTCTTTGCTTCAATAGAAGCTGCAAATAAAAATTGCAGGATAAACACAATAAGCATTAAAATTCATCACATCACTTATTCACATCAGGAAATCCAAAATATATCATCGTTTTCAAATCTCCAAAAAAAATGTTCAGATGGTTCAGAATTGAGTCGAAATAATCATAAGTAGTTCAAACAGTTCAGAAGTAAAACACTCCAAAAAATTATAAGGTATAATACACAGTAGAAATTAGAAAGTCACCTATTAGAAGTACAACTAATAAGTTTGCTCCCATGTCCAATAAGTTATACTGAAGTCACAACAGATAAATGATGACCAACACTTGCAATCAGATCAAAACTCCTAAAATATGAGAAACAGAGAAAGCATATAAAGATTCAGATTGATGAATGAAAGTTGGAACTCTATCAAGGGTAAAAGTGGCACAAGTCAAACCTGTTTACATCAAAAAGATTGTAACACCCATAAAAATCATGATAAAATTAAACTTTTTAAAACCAACCAATTCACAAATTGTTTACAAACATAGTTTTTAAAACATGTTCAATATTAGAGTCTCCCAAAATCATAAGTTAATTCATGAGGATGTGTGCAGTCACGCCTTCGCCTTCCCATGATCATTCGAAGTAGCTGAAACATAACCCAAAATTGTAAGCCAACACTTAGTGAAATCCCCCAAAGTACCAACACATAACATAAGCATAAATACAGACAACATACATATAGAGCCTTTAGCCTGACTGGAACGCTCCACCGGCCTACAGTCTATATGGTACGCTCACAAAACCTTCAACATGATTGGTAAGCCTCACCAGGCCTTCAGTCTATCTAAAACGTTCTCCGGGCCTTCGGCCTGACTAGTACGCCTGACCAACCTACAGTCTGTCTAGGACGCCCTGGGTCTCTTGGCCTTCAATCTACACTGGTCCGCCTCAACCCAACCACACATAAACCATGTCGACATATACATAACAGATAAGCATACATATAACCAGTCAACAGACAATCAGACATATCTTACAAATCATTAATCATAACATCATCCTATCTAACAGGATACAAATCTAACATATCAATTAAGCATACCAACATGCGATAAACCAGGATAATAATCCAACGACTTAATCACTTACGTCCAAATTTAGATCCAAGGCTCAAATACACTCTAGATTCATAAAGTTTCCAACTTTATGACTTTACATGACCATTAAGTACTTAACACAAGGTCTTAGTCCATTAAGACCTTCTACAAGATGTATGGAGCAAAACTAATCATTAAGACTTCATTTTTATGACTTAGGACCCCTTCCAGGGTATGAAAGGACAACTCGATCGTCAAGAACATGACATTCTCAAGGTAAGACATTTAGGGCCCAAAAAGTATCACTAAGATACCCATTTCTAGATCTACATGATTGAAAGATCAAGATGCAAGATTTATACCTTTGAAAGGTTGCAAATGAAGAGTAAATCCTGGATCCAAAGTGCTTCACTTTCCAAATATGATCTTGGCTTCCTTCCTCCTTCTTCTAAGCACACAAACGCACTCTTTTAGGCTAAAAATGGATTCTTAAGGAGAACTAGGGCTTTAAACATGAATGAGAGGGTGGAGGCTGATAAGGTGTAACATTCTGATTTCCAGGAATGAAATTTAGGGATATGTGCATTTTAAGAAGTCTACTCGACGAGTTGGAGACCCCAACTCGTCGTGTAGAAACTAGTCAAAATGCATATTCTGAAGAACCTACTCGATGAGTTGTAGGACCCAACTCGATGTGTTGGAGCTGATTATGAAAACCCTAATTTTTAGGGTTTGCACCCTATTTAAAGGACATTAAGTCCTCCCTCCAGCCTCCCTTACCACCATCACATCCAGAAACAAACCCTAATCGAGCTAACCTCCTATTTTGAGTGTGTGTTAGGCTAAAGAGTGTGTGTTTGGTGCATTTCTTGAAGAGACTTGAAGATTGAGAAGATTGGAATGAGAAGGAGCTTGTAGATCCAGCATCTACTTCATTTTAGCATTCATTTGAAGGTAAAAAGCCATTACCTTAAACATTTTATTGTTAGATCTCTCCATTCAAGAGTTTAGGGTCATTTCTAGCTTATTCTTAAGGCATTTCTGGTATGGAACACATTTTGGAGTGAGGATTTCAGATCTGGACTCCTTTAGGCCCTCATGGACATAAACTTCTCAACTTTATCAAGCTTTGTCTCTTTTCCATGCCCTAAACCTCTTCCTAAGACTAGTTTTAGGTGTTTTAGCCTTTGAAGCCTTGCCTGCACATAAACTTGGCACCTTTACGTGGTATCTCAGTCCTAATAGGATAGATCTATAGTTTGGAGCCTTGGAATCGACTGAAAAGGGCTGAACACGTTAAGACAGGAAGAACTAGACGATTTGCGTAGCCAACTCAACGAGTTGGTTAGGGTTTACCTGTTTTCTGGATCTTAGTGAACTCGGAAAGTTGGTGAGATAACTCGACAAGTTGGTTAAGGTTTTCCTAATCTTCTGGACACTTCATGAACTCGACAAGTTGTTGGGCAGCTCGGCGAGTTGACTCGAGTTTTTGTGGTTCTCTGAATTATGAAGGAACTCAACGAGTCGGTAAGCTGCACTTGACGAGTTGGGTTAACATGGACTATTGACCTTAATCGTTGACTTTGACTTTGACCAAGTTTAACTTCTGAGGGTGTTTTGGTAATTTGGGAATTGATGGAATTAGATCAATGGTGGTTGTAGGTGTTTGAGTTTGGAGTCGTGTTTTCGGGAATTTGATCTTTCAGTTCAGTTTAACATTGTGAGGTGAGTTTTCCTCACTATACTCAATGGCCGAAAGAACCAAGGTCGGCCCTTTGGATTGTTATCTTGGTTATCTTATGGTTGTGTGTTGCTATGATATGTTAGATTGTTATCCTGGTATATAGGATGATGATATGCTTAGTGATCTGCTAGATCTGCTTGACTGTCTGTAGACTGTTATGTGCTTACTTGATATATGTGCACATGTTTGATTGTTAGTCGATAGTATTCTATCCCGATGATGATTGGACTAAGACCCTCCGGTCACACACAAATTACAACACAGGTAAGTATAGTGAGAAGACTCACCTCGGACGGTGGACAAATCCTATAAATGTTGTTGTTGTTGTGCTCCGGCCTCTAACACTGAGTCAAGCCCACAACTAATCTCATTAGGATCTAGATATGGTCCACTAATTCGGCACATAAATAACTCTTTCCTGTTGGGCCCACCAAGGCCCAAAAGAAAGGCCCAACTCAAGGCCCAAGCAAAATTAGGGTTTTCACATATAATGACGATTAGGGTAAAGGGCCCATTAAGTCCATCACTCCACTAGGCCATTCACTAGGGGTGTCAATTTATGACACGACACGACAAAAATACACGACACGAAACGAAATCGGGACGAAATCATAATTCGAATTCGTTTTCGTGTCGTGTTCGTGTCAAGTTTAAAAAACACGATGTCGTGTCGTGTCGTGTTCGTGTTTGCAAATCCACACGAAATTGACATGATTGAGCATGTATTTGTCGTGTTTTCGTGTTTGTCATTTTTATCGTGTTATATATGATTAAATATGAATTAAATAAAATAATAGTTATGTAATATTATCTTTGTCGTGTCGTGTCGTGTTGTCATTTTTTAATTGGTTCGTTTTCGTGTTAGTGAAAAAAAACACGAGATCGTGTCGTGTCGTGTTCATGTTACAAAAAACCTTGTCGTGTCGTGTCGTGTCAGACAAAAACACGACACGACAGCCCGATTTGACAGGCCTACCATTCACACAATGAAGTTGGACATAATTACATAATCAATCTAACAGTCCAACCGCGGGTCCCGATAAAATCCAAACTAAAGAACCCAAAATTAGGGTTTTTTAAACCCTAATTAGGGTTCCTATCCCAAAATTCCTCCAACTAGTCCAGATCAAGCGTTTGTCCCGATTAGGGTTCACTAAGTCAAGCACCACCCACTACCACCTCAGGTAGTGGTGGTCAGTGGCGGCTCCTGGCGGCGGCCACCACCTCACGGTGGTGGTGGTGGTTGTGGGTTTTCCGGCCACAAAAACACGCATTAAATTTCCAAAATGTCAGAAATAATGAAAATACTAAAGCATACACCCATAACCACGCTCACAGCCACCACCCATGGTGGTGGGGGGTGGCGGAGGGTAGCAGAGGGTGGCAGAAAACAATAGTGGTTGGCAATCACCACCTCACGGTGGTGGTGGTAGATTCTCTTGGTCCCCAGCCTAACAAACACACATACATGCTCGTAAACACTAGAAGAACACCGAAGTACACCCAACTCAGCCACCACAGGCGGCTGGTGACAACCAGAAGCACAAGAGCGGTGGCCCAAGGGCACTGGCAACCCTAACAACATCGTGAACTCAGCAGTAACAAAAGAGGGAAGAGATGGTGGCGTGTTGACTTACCGGCGGCATCTATTCGCACGCACCCAACACATCGACTCAACAAGGCTCAACAATTTGGTCTCGGTGGTTCGTTCACTACCCAATCGTGTCTCCGGCAGCAGGGGTCGTGGTGGCGGTGAGCGATTATGAGATAGCAAGCGATTAAAGGTGTCGGTCGGACTTGGCGAATCGATTGACGGCCGAGGAGTCTCACCTTGGCGGCTTAAGAGAAGATACTCTTAGGTTAGGGTTTCCCAGCGTATATCACTTGAAACGGGAAGGAAATGAGCATTGGTTCTATACTCGTTCTTATTCAAACATCCATCCATTCTTTACATATTTGACCCCAACTCCTCCAAAAATTCTCAATATAAGTACCATATTTACCAATCACCCCCCCCCCCACCTTTAATAATTCCTTACAATACAAGTACCAACAATTACCAACCATCCCCCGCCTCTCGATATATTTACAAGGTGGCCCGGAAATTACACTTTAACCCTTGAAATCCATAATTTAAATCAATTTGCTCCCTAACACCAACACCCCGCTTAATATTATTTAATTCAGGACTATTATAAACTTATAAATCTTTATTTACTTATTTAATCAATAACGGGATGTTACGATTCTCCCCCACTTAAATTAGATTTCGTCCTCGAAATCATTCCTCACCATCCCTTACATGCCCGCCGACTTGAACGACATGGCCACAAGCCCGAGCATAACTCCAATCGTTCAATCCAACAAAGTTATCTTAGCTAATAACATCGAACATGCAACCACTAAGTTTGCTTTACTCCAAGCAAATATTACAACCGTTCTGTAGACACACGTCATTGCTGACCTCTGTCGTCTAACATTCGCTAACTTCATGCGTGATGCGGTCCTTCTCAAATCAATCAAACCGACCCTCCTAGGTCTAGAACATCACATGGAAACCTTAACCATTCATGTAACGACCCAATTTTCACGTCCAAAAATTTCGTTTTAAAACATTTCTTTAGAAAACATTAATAATTAAAATCATTGTTTGATCACACCACAACACAACGTAAACCATGTTTAAAAAGCCAAACCATACAACCCATCAAAATATCAGAGTACAGATCCCAGTGAATCTCGTAAATGCGGAAACCAGAGTGTGTGCATGAGGTGCCGCTACCGCGCCAGCTCCTTCCCCTTCGAAGAAGAGATACCTGAAAACAAACTGTAAAACATAAGCACAAAGCTTAGTGAGTTCCCCCACTGTACCACATACCACATAATCACATAACATACGTAAATTTTTCAGGCATATCTGGGTGTCCGACCTACCCCTTCGGTCCTCTCGACCGAATACTACCTAGCATATCTGGGTGCTGGCCTCCCCTTCGGTCCTTTCGACCGGATACTGCCTAGCATATCTGGGTGCTGGCCTCCCTTTCGGTCCTTTCGACCGGATATGGCCTAGCATATCTGGGTGCTGGCCTCCCCTTCGGTCCTTTCGACCGGATACGGCCTAGCATATATGGGTGCTGGCCTCCCCTTCGGTCCTTTCGACCGGATACTGCCTAGCATATCTGGGTGCTGGCCTCCCCTTCGGTCCTTTCGACCGGATACTGGAGACTATTTCACCCCCTACTACTATAACACATATATCACATAGTCTATCTAGCATGGCTGGGCATAACTGCCCCTTCGACCCTATCGACCGGTATTCTGGGGACTATCTCCCCCTACTGTCACTAACACATAACATAACACAGTAGTAGTAGACCTAGATGAATATCACAAAGACAATCACCTAATCACACATCTCCTACTGGTGGGCCAGCATTGTGGCCTTAGACCCACCGCTACTAGAAGTTACTCACCTCAAAGTAGCTGCTGAACTGATCGGGAACTGACTGACTACTGCTGCTGCTGCTCCGGAAATCTGTGACTCACTGCTCAAACTCACCGAGTCACACCCTGTGACTCACTGCTCAAACTCGATACAGCAAAAAGGGACAAAATCTGTGACTCGCGAGCAGACTCGCCGAGTCACATGAACGACTCGCCGAGTCATCGCCATGCATCCATTAATTACACCGATTTGTTCGATTCCAATCCATGCCATTCATAGATCTGGGCTTCTAAGACACGAATCACACGTAAAGTTTCCAACTTTACGTGTAGATATTCACCAATATGGATTTTAGGGTTCAAAATGCCTCGAAAGGGTAGATCTAGGGTGAACAAGCCACATGGGTCCATAAAGCAGACAGATCTGAGCTCCTGGAGCTCAATCTTGGCTAGATCTAGAGGCCAATCAACTTATTACGAAACATTATGCACATACTAGCTTGGGGAATGACTCAAGAATGTCTTAAATGAAACCTTAAGCATAGAAACAGGGGGGAAATGGGATATACCTCAATGAAACTGCTGAAAAACACAATGATGCTTGGATGGCTCTCCTTCCTCTTGATCTTCTTCCCTTTCTTGCCTCAAAGCCTTCAAGAACACACACAATAGCCTCAAACTCTCAAGGAACAAGCTTAGAACAAGGTTTGGGAGCTATGGGGGTGAATGGGGGCTGGAAAGAGGTGGATATGAGGTTTAAATAGGGTGCAACCCCCTGAAACTTAGGGTTTCATCCAACAGCGGTGACTCGCCGAGTCCAGGATATGGACTCGCCGAGTCGCCAACTTAAACATGTCCTGGGTCACGTCCCTACTCGGCGAGTCGGACCTATGACTCACCGAGTCCAAGGCTAAAAATGAAAATACTCAAATAAGATTTACATACCAGGAACCAGCTGCTACAAATATCCCCCACTCAGTTTAGACTTCGTCCTCGAAGTCTGCTGCTCGATCCTGAAACAGCTCGGGTTAATGCTCCATCATCTCGTCCATCGGCTCCCAAGTCCATTCCGAACCCTTGCGGTGCTGCCATTGCACCTTCACTAGTTCTACCCTCTTGTTCCTCAAATCCTTCGACTTACTGTCGAGGATTGCGACTGGGCGCTCAATGTAATTCAGGCTGTCATCAACCTGAATATCCTCTAACGGTACTACCGCTGAATGGTCCACTAGGCACTTCCGCAGCTGAGAAACATGGAAAGTGCTATGGATCTGGCTGAGCTCGGCTGGCAGATCCAGCCTATACGCCACCTTGCCCACCCGGTCTACAACCCTGAACGGTCCGATGAATCTTGGACCCAACTTGCCCCGCTTCCTGAATCGAATGACGCCTTTCCAAGGCGACACCTTCAGGAGAACCATATCCCCGACTTGGAACTCCAAGTCGGATCGACACTTGTCGGCGTAACTTTTCTGCCGACTCTGAGCGGTCTGAAGCCTGCTCCGGACCTACTGGATCCTCTCGGTCGTCTTGAGCACCACTTCGGTGCTCCCCATGACTCTCTGGCCAACTTCACCCCAGCATATCGGGGTCCTGCACCTTCGTCCGTACAACAGCTCAAAAGGAGGACGGTCAATACTCGCGTAATAGCTGTTGTTGTATGACAACTCGGCCAGGGGAAGATAGGTATCCCAGCTACCACCGAAGTCTAGCACGCATGCCCGCAACATATCCTCCAAAGTTTGGATGGTCCGCTCGCTCTGGCCATCCGTCTGCGGGTGAAAGGCGGTGCTAAAATGCAAACGAGTGCCCAACTCGTCATGAAATCTCTTCCAAAACCTGGAAGTAAAACGCACATCCCTGTCCGAGATCACCGAGACCGGCACCCTGTGCCGTGCCACGATCTCCCTGATATAGATGTCGGCCAATTTCTCGGCCGATATGCTCTCCTGAATCGGAATAAAGTGAGCACTCTTGGTCAGTCGATCCACGATGACCCAAATCGAATCCACTCCACGCGCGGTCCTGGGAAGCTTTGTAATAAAATCCATTGTGATATCTTCCCATTTCCACAGTGGAATGTCCAACGGCTGCATCTTACCGTGCAGTCTCTGATGTTCGGCCTTGACCTTCCTGCAGGTCAAGCACCGCTCAACGTACCATGCCACATCCCGCTTCATGCAGGGCCACCAATAATCCGGACGAAGATCCCTATACATCTTCGTCGCCCCGGGATGAATAGAGAATCGAGACTTGTGCGCCTCCTCCATCAAGATCTGGCGCACGCCCCCGTGATACGGCACCCACACCCTATGGTGTAGTGTCAATAGTCCCCGGCTATCATAATCAAAGGAGGACACCTGACCCACCACATGCTCGCTCTTCCGATGCTCCTCCTTGATAGCCTCCTGTTGAGCCTCCCGAATTCGCTCCAATAGGGGAGTCACTACGGTCATCCTCATGCATATGTCCCTGATTGGCGCCGCCTTGCAGCTAAGTGCATCGCCCACCACGTTGGCCTTCCCCGGGTGGTAAAGGATCTCGCAATCATAATCCTTCACCACATCCAACCACCGACGCTGCCTCATGTTCAGATTCGGCTGATCCATGAGATACCTCAGACTCTTGTGGTCCGTGTAGATGGTACAACGAACCCCGTAGAGGTAATGTTGCCAAATCTTGAGGGCGAAGACCACAGCCCCCAAGTCCAAATCGTGTGTCGGGTAGTTCGCCTCGCGAGGCTTGAGCTGCCTCGAAGCGTAGGCAATGACATGCCCCCTCTACATCAGAACTGCGCCCAACCCTGAAATGGACGCATCACAGTAAACCACAAAATCCTCTACGCCCTCTGGCATGGCTAGGATCGGCGCCTCACACAATCTCTGTCTCAGCGTCTCAAATGCAGCCTGTTGCTTGAGTCCCCACCGAAAGACCACGACTTTCTTCATCAGCCACGTCAGGGGTACGGCTATCTTAGAGAAATCCTAGATAAATCTCCGATAGTAGCCCGCTAATCCCAGGAAACTCCGAATCTCAGATGGAGACTTCAGAACCTCCCATCTCATCACGGCCTCGGTCTTGGCCGGATCGACCAGAATCCCGTTCTGGTTGACGAGGTGCCCAAGAAATTGCACCTCGCGCAGCCAGAACTCACACTTGGAGAACTTGGCATACAAGCTCTCCCTCCTCAAGGCCTCCAACACCTCTCTCGGATGCTCCTCATGCTCCTCCTGAGTCCTGGAATAAACCAGGATGTCATCGATAAAGACTATCACAGACCGATCCAGCATCGGTCTGCAAACGCGGTTCATGAGGTCCATGAACGCGGCAGGAGCATTGGTGAGCCCAAACGGCATCACCACAAACTCATAGTGGCCATAACGTGTCCGAAACGCTGTCTTCTGCGTATCCTCCTCCCTGACTCTCAATTGATGATAACCCGAACGCAAGTCAATCTTGGAGAACTAAGATGCTCCCTGAAGCTGGTCAAAGAGGTCATCAATCCTCGGGAGTGGGTAACGGTTCTTCACCGTCACCTTATTCAACTCCCGGTAATCTATACACATCCGATGCAACCTGTCCTTCTTCTTCACAAATAGAATCAGGGCTCCCCAAGGCGAACTGCTCGGACGAATGAATCCCTTGTCTAGCAGCTCCTGCAGCTGCGTAGACAACTCCTACATCTCGGGAGGAGCCAACCGATACGGTGCTTTGGCTATCGGAGCCGCACCGGGGATAAGGTCAATCCTGAACTCCACCTGTCGCTCCGGAGGTATCCCAGGTAGCTCCTCCGGGAAAACATCTGCAAAATCTCGAACCACCGGAACCTCGCTCACTGTCGCCTTACCCGCCTCCCGGGTATCCATCACATACGCGACATATCCTGCGCATCCCTGCTGAAGATAGCGCCTAGCCCTCACTGTTGAACATACAGTGGGTCCACACTGCGGCCTTTCGCCATGAATCATTGACTCTCCCCCGCTTGGGATCCTGACTCGCACTAGCTGCTGTGCGCAGTCTATCACCTCCCCATTAGGGCTCAACCAATCCATGTCAATAATCACCTTGTTCCCACGCAATGGAATGGGAACCAAGTCCACCAAGTAACGCTCCTCAAACAGTCGCAGAACGCAATCTCGAAACACCATCGATGCTCGCACCGATCGATCATCAGCAATCTCTACCTCTAAAGGGCAATCTAACTCGCCTGAAGTCTCATGAAACCTCTTGATAAGCGCAAGAGAAACGAACAATCGGGATGCACCCGAGTCGAACAATACCTGAACTGGGATGCCGTTCACATGGAACGATCCTAATGCATATATATATATATATATATATATATATATATATATATATATATATATATATATATATATATACACACACACGGAGCACATATCAATATCATAACATCATAAAAAAAAAATAGAAGGAAAGAATCATACCCGTCACCACATCGGGTGCGGCGCGTGCCTCCTCGGTAGTCAGCTGGAATGCTCGGCTCCTCACCACCGGAGCCTCTGCCTTGCCCTGTCGGCCATCCGTGATCTGCAGTGTCGTTGGAGCTGGCGCCTTCACCGGTGCTGAAACTGTCAACTGGGGGAAATTGGCCTTCTTGTGGCCCCTCTGGTTGCAGTGGAAACACAGCAACTCTGATGTCTGAATAACTGCTGCAGGAGCAGTGCAATCCCTGCTGATGTGCCCAAACTCGCCGCACTTGTAGCAGCCTGATGATCCCATCCTGCACGCCCCCTCGTGTGGCTTGCCGCATTTCCGTCAACGTCCCCGTCCCTGTTGGCCTTTCGGCCCCATATATGATCCCTTGGGCTTCTTTCCCGAAGCCCCTCCTGTCCGTCCCTCCTCTAATTTCCGTTTCCGGATGTGCTCCAAATCTATCTCCCTCTCCCTCGCCCTGGCAATCATAGAGTCCAAGGTAGGGCAAGCCGAAAAGCTAACATGCTCCCGGATGTCAGCTCGAAGCATATCGTGATAACGAGTCCTCCTCATATCCTCGTCACCAGCATACTGGGGCACCAACAAAGCCCTCTCCCGGAACTTGGTGGTGATCTCCGCCACAGTCTCTGTCGTCTGTCTCATATCCAGAAACTCCCTGGCCAGCTGCTGAAGCTCGACAGCCGGTGCAAACTCTGCCCTGAACCTGGTCACAAAGTCCGACCATGTCATAGCCTCGATAGCTGAGGCTCCCAACGAGTCACCCACTGACTCCCACCAATCCCGGGCTTGGTCCCGTAAACACCCCGCTGCATATCTCACCTTCGACCCCTAGGGGCAGAAGCTAGTCAACTGTGCAGACTCGATGTCTGCAATCCATCGCCTGGCAGCAATGGGGTCCTTTCCCCCATGGAAATCTTGCGCACCACTGCCCCTGAAGTCCTTGAAGGACAGTGTGCGTGACCCCGACTGGCTAGATGCCAAATCACTCCTGAATGCCCGCAGGTGATCCTCTATCAACTCCATAATCCCTTCCTTGATCGACCCGAAGATAATGGGAGTCGACTCAAGGATACCCCTGGTGATCTCTGATGCGATGAACTCACGTAGCCCCTCATCTACCGGCTCGGAACCTGATCCTGATCCTGATCCCTCTCCAGAACCGCCATCCACCGACCTCGATCGAAGTACCACCATTCTGCAATACATCACAGCAATCATTAGATACACTGATGCTTCCTGAGGGATCACAGCTACTTACAAGTTCCCTGGTCTTGTCTTGGCCTTCCTTGGTTCGGGTACGGATCCTCTGCTTTCAGTAGTACAGGCCCATACTACCTTCCACATCTATCCGTACCTTCTTCAAGAACTGCATCGACTCCACCAGGTCCCTTACGCTAAGGCTGGTTACTACTATACTCATCCCAGGCTCGCCCTAGGGAAATCTCCGGCTCTAATCGATCCAGTCCTCAACTGCTGCAGGCCTCCTCGTAATGCCAATTAGCCATCACCCGAATACCATCACATGCGAAAAGACTCTGATAATCCTTCGAGTACCCGACTCGCCCCTACAATGGTTGGACTCAAACAAGAGCTGCGCAATAGGATCAAATCCGGTACTCTAAGATTACTCAACTCTGATCACATGTGATGTTATGTGATGTGATGTATTTGCCTAATGGCTAATTCACATTATTCAGAGTCCCATGTAGCACGAAGCAAGCAACATTCAGACGAGGGAAACAACCCCAAGCAATTCCTCTCTCATAGAGAGAAACTAAACTAGCACACCATGCTAACTCATACTATCAGGCACACCCTAACAGACTACCCTACTGCTGTCTACTCTATACTAGCATGCAATTTTCATATAGGTGGAACACATAAGGCAGGCACATAAGGCATCATTCGTAGATCCTTAGTCCTATTCTAGCTTGCTGTTCTACAAAAGCTGATAAACATAACATAAACTTGTATGGGTACATTGGGGAATACTTACTTGAGCTCGGCCAGTCGCGCACATCACACACACTTTTGTTCTTTCTTAAACTCTTTTCTCCATTTTAGAAAACATCCTCTTTTAAAAATATTTTAATCCCTCGGTTTGAGTTCAGACACCCCCAAAGGTGAGTCCGAATCCCTCAAACCAGGGCTCTGATACCAACTTGTAACGACCCAATTTTCACGTCCAAAAATTTCGTTTTAAAACATTTCTTTAGAAAACATTAATAATTAAAAACATTGTTTGATCACACCACAACACAACGTAAACCATGTTTAAAAAGCCAAACCATACAAACCATCAAAATATCAGAGTATAGATCCCAATGAATCTCGTAAATGCGGAAACCAGAGTGTGTGCATGATGTGCCGCTACCGCGCCAGCTCCTTCCCCTTCGAAGAAGAGGTACCTGAAAACAAACTGTAAAACGTAAGCAAAAATCTTAGTGATTTCCCCCACTGTACCACATACCACATAATCACATAACATACGTAAATTTGTCAGGCATATCTGGGTGTCCGACCTACCCCTTCGGTCCTCTCAACCGGATACTGCCTAGCATATCTGGGTGTTGGCCTCCCTTTCGGTCCTTTCGACCGGATACTGCCTAGCATATCTGGGTGTTGGCCTCCCCTTCGGTCCTTTCGATCGGATACGGCCTAGCATATCTGGGTGCTGGCCTCCCCTTCGGTCCTTTCGACCGGATACGGCCTAGCATATATGGGTGCTGGCCTCCCCTTCGGTCCTTTCGACCGGATACTGCCTAGCATATCTGGGTGCTGGCCTCCCCTTCGGTCCTTTCAACCGGATACTGGAGACTATTTCACCCCCTACTACTATAACACATATATCACATAGTCTATCTAGCATGGTTGGGCATAACCGCCCCTTCGGCCCTATCGACCGGTATTCTGGGGACTATCTCCCCCTACTATCACTAACACATAACATAACACAGTAGTACTAGACCTAGATGAATATCACAAAGACAATCACCTAATCACACATCTCCTACTGGTGGGCCGACATTGTGGCCTTAGACCCACAGCTACTGGAAGGTAACTCACCTCAAAGTAGCTGCTGAACTGATCGGGAACTGACTGACTACTGCTGCTGCTGCTCAGGAAATCCTCCGACTGCAATTCCCACAACATACTCAATCACACACTGCTAACTGTCCTTTGGGTAAAATGACCATTTTACCTTTGGTCTAGCCCTAAGTCAAACTCAACTTTCAGTTGACCCGACTCGCCGAGTTGGCTCTCCAACTCGCCGAGTCCCTATCCAGACGATTGTCCTGAGTCCCTGATTCTACTCGTCGAGTTAGGCTATGACTCGACGAGTTCTTCTTCTAAACTGACATTGAAGATCTTCTTCCTACTCGCCGAGTTGTATGAACAACTCGTCGAGTTCATCTTCATCCGATGAACACTCATGCTTAGACTCGCCGAGTTGTATGAACAACTCGCCGAGTCTGTTCTTGATCTATGAAGATTGCCTTGGACTCGCCGAGCCAGGCCATGACTCGCCGAGTCCTACCATGGGTGAGTTTAGCTTCCAACTCACCGAGTCACACCCTGTGACTCACTGCTCAAACTCGATACAGCAAAAAGGGATAAAATCTGTGACTCGCGAGCAGACTCGCCGAGTCACATGAACGACTTGTCGAGTCGTCGCCATGCATCCATTAATTACACCGATTTGTTCGATTCCAGTCCATGCCATTCATAGATATGGGCTTCTAAGACACGAATCACACGTAAAGTTTCCAACTTTACGTGTAGATATTCACCAATATGGATTTTAGGGTTCAAAATGCCTCGAAAGGGTAGATCTAGGGTGAACAAGCCACATGGGTCCATAAAGCTAACAGATCTGAGCTCCTGGAGCTCAATCTTGGCTAGATCTAGAGGCCAATCAACTTATTACGAAACATTATGCACATACTAGCTTGGGGAATGACGCAAGAATGTCTTAAATGAAACCTTAAGCATAGAAACAGGGGGAAAATGGGATATACCTCAATGAAACTGCTGAAAAACACAATGATGCTTGGATGGCTCTCCTTCCTCTTGATCTTCTTCCCCTTCTTGCCTCAAAGCCTTCAAGAACACACACAGTAGCCTCAAACTCTCAAGGAACAAGCTTAGAACAAGGGTTGGGAGCTCTGGGGGTGAATCGGGGCTGGAAAGAGGCGGATATGAGGTTTAAATAGGGTGCAAACCCCTGAAACTTAGGGTTTCATCCAACAGCGGTGACTCGCCGAGTCCAGGATATGGACTCGCCGAGTCGCCAACTTAAACGTGTCCTGGGTCACGTCCTTACTCGGCGAGTCGGACCAATGAGTCGCCGAGTCCAAGGCTATAAATGAAAATACTCAAATAAGATTTACATACCAGGAACCAGGTGCTACAATTCAAAAGAAATCCACCAGGAATCCGAGATCTCAACTCATTCATCCTTTACATTGATAGGGCCAACTCAAACTCAAGAGTCCGGTTCAACAGCGGAATTGGAACCACTCATCTCCAATCTGATACTCAACTCATGACTTGCGATTCACGAATCTACGCGTACATTACTTTTCTATCTCCTTCTGATTTGCGACAACCTCATGACGGATCCCGGCCATCATGGAGACCTCAGTCTTGCCCCTGGCCCGGCCACTAGGTTCCCAAACACTCAGTCATCAAGGCTACCTAAGCCTAAGAAATCCTCTGTTTCATGCTCTAACTAGAGAATACTACAAATTCTCGTAGTCTTACAATACTCTCACACTGAATCGTGAATGCTACAGCTCCCTGCAGGCTTACATCACTTATTTACTCACTTATGGATGCTACGGCTCCCCGCAGGCTTACATCACTCACTCACTCGCCATGGGCTCTCCCCATGGTTTTTCCCTAATATTACAAGGTGATTACTCCCACCTGGATCCTGCCACCCTCTTACCATCCCACAATCTCATCATTAAGCCAACACCCTATCACGCTCATTTAACTCATGCTCCATGATCCATCATGGACAGATGCACCCACCCACTCCTAACGATAATTTTCGCAACAACGCACTTTCTCTTTATACGATTTTCGTTCTTTAACCATCCCCGACTGATGAAAACTAGTTGATGGGTTCCCACTGGAACAACAACCACTCGATACTCCACTTATCATATTATAAACTCGAGTCTCAAAATAATCCAACAACTTTGGGCATCATACTCGGATACCCCGATACACCATTGTAGAATCTCACACTCACTTGCCTCAACCACTGATCTCCCTCTCACACAACTCATAGGCTCGAAATACTCTACTCAAAATTAAAACATGGAGGAATCATCAATGACTAAGAATACGTTGATGAACATTCGAAACCCCATCATCTTACTACTCAAAAACCATGCGAAGCTACTCATACCGACTCTGAACTAATGGACAAATCAATTGTTGCTCCTCCCGGAGTATAGATAACAATCTATACATTGAACTGGTAATTCCCAACAATTAAAGCTGGACTTCAACGAACCAACCGCCTCGAACCCAACCATTGCAAACCCAAAGAATCCATGACCACAATAAGATCCCTGACAACGGCTATTTTCCATGGATACACTCGTTCTTTCCTGAACACATCTCGTATGCATCATCTTGCTTTGCCCCTTGCCTCATCCACACAATAAACCCAAGTCTCAATGTCCGTACTGCAGATCCCATGACCAAACCTTTTAACCACTACTAGAGCAGATTGTTGACCCTCTCAATAGGATACTCAGTTCTCCCCCACTCAAGGTTCGAACCATCACCAATTCACATACCAACAGTTTACTCCACAGACTGTTTCTTCGGGTACATCACCCTTGACTCTTGGAACGTACCACATAATCACTCAATGGTCTTCTTGATGGAACCCAAGCAACTCAAAATATCCCGTAACTCAGACAAACATCTCAGAATCCTCCCAACATGACTGCCTCTAATCATCTTGAAGCCTCAAACTAACACACCGCCGGATACCCCAACTGTTCCGAATTAGTCCCTACTCCCAATCTAGAAATAATGCACTATCACATACCTCGTCTCTAATTCCTTGATCAGCCTCCCATCATGGGAATCATTATAAAAGTAAGAGGCCCCACTCTCACAGTCGATACGTAACGTAGACAATGAGGGCCACCACCCCGATATACTCCTCTTAATCACCTGGAACTGCTGCTAAAAGCATGCATTCCTCAATAAAGCACCTCCTTGTTCTATTCCATCTTAGTCCCCACTGATGACTACTTCAGGGTATATATAAGAAATATACCTCACAGCAGACACATTGCCAATTACACCAGTGAAAAGTTCACCATTATATGCTACCCCACGGGGGTTTACCTCCACTTCTGAAATTGGAACTCGTTATCTCTTTTACTTCTCCCAGGAAACGGGGACAGTGCAACTCTTGTCACATGAGGTGACATCTCATCTAGTAGTCGATTTCTCAACTCAGACCGTGATCCTCCAATAAGCATCATCTCTACTCATCCTTGAGTCTTGCGACTCCAGCTGGCATCTCACCAATAAGATCTCTCGAAAACTAACTTGATCCCTTTTTCAAGGTATACTCCATTGAAACTCACTCGATATGGACCTTTGTCCCCACACTCTATCATATATGATCTCAAACTACTCAAACACAACATGATAACTGGTAAAACCTTAAACACTAACTGCCACGAACCATGGTACTCAAACCATGTGATCACCCCTCAATCTTTTACGAATCATGGTACTCGAACCATGTGATCACCTCTCAGACTGCTACTTAGAACCTCTGGAATTTTCCCTGTATCAAGTATGGGTCCTCTCATTTCAGTAGTACGGGCCCATACTACTTGCCACATCTACCCATACTTTCCACACGGATCATCCCAGATTTCCTAAGTGGGTACTCATCCTCCTCAATCACCAATCCTAAAATACCTGGTTACTCTCCTGTGAGTATATCTGACTCACATATGCTGATATCCTGACCGTAGATCAATCTTGGAGAACCAAGATGCTCCCTGAAGCCGATCAAAGAAATCATGTATCCGCGGAAGTGGGTAATGTTTCTTCACCGTTACCTTGTTCAGATCCTGGTAGTCTATGCACATATGATGTGACCCGTCCTTCTTATTTATAAACAGGATCGGGGCTACCCATGGTGAACTGCTTGGTCTGATAAAACCCTTATCCAGCAGCTCTTGCAGCTGCGTAGACAACTCATGCATATCAGGAGGAGCCAGCCGATATGGTGCATTGGCTATCGGAGCCGCACCATAAACCAGGTCAATCCTAAACTCAACCTGTCTCTCTGGAGGTATCCCAGGTAAATCCTCTGGTAATACGTCTGGATACTCTCGCACTACCAGTACATCATCAACTGTCGCCTTACCCTAATCTCGTGTAACTCCTGTAGAGCAGGGCTAGTCAATTTAGAGACGTTAAACATAAAAAATGACTTTTTTATGGAAGATTATTTTGAAGGAATAATCTTAACTAAGCTGTAGTATATGTTACAATGATTACGTACATATAAAGAACGCCAAAATCCGAGTTATAACGAAGAAGTTATGACATGTCGAAGTTTCCCGACAGAACCGACACGATGCTGAATGACGTAAAAAGTGAATTTACGTTAGAGTGATATTTATCCTTAGAGATATAAACGAAATTCATATAGTTCATTAAACCATGAGCGTGCATAAAAATAACGTCTGAATCTGATTTCGTATGTGGAAGTTATGATTTTTCTAAGTTTCGACTTAGCAGCGTACAACCCGATGTTCGAATATGAGATCGAGCGATATTTAGCCGAAACAATATAAACAAGAATTGAATATCTTGTCGATTGTAGTCCAACGGTGAAAATACAGATGAAAACAGACGACAGATGAAGAAGTTACGAGTTTATAACGGAGTTTTCCTGTCTCGGCCTACTAAAAATAATATATAAATGATATTGTAAAAATAAATTCAAATTTAGCCAACAAATTCTAAATGAAAGTTTTAGATATTTTTTTACCTACGTGTTGATACAAAAAATGTTGAAAACGGAGTTCGTATGCGAACGTTATGAATTTCTGAAGTTCGGGGTGCGAAACCCCAAAACTGTCAGAGTTCACGATGTGAATACAGTGTTCACGACGTGAAATCAGTATTTATGACTTCTGGAGCCTGACAGACGCAACTTACGATGACGCATGCAGTGAAGACTGAACTCACGATGTGAATATTTGAGATTCACAACGTGAATCCATAAAATCAGCCCTATAAATAGAAATCGAAGGGCAGCTGATTTATTTTGCTACTTTATCACTCTCTCACTCCCGATACTCTCTCTAAGCCCTATTTTAACCCCCCTAAGCCCCAGTATCATCCCGAGACACGAAGCAAGTCCTGAAGTTCCGAAGATCCTGAGAAGAAAAGGGTTTTCGAGCCTAAGCTCTACCCGTGAGAGGCTCGGTGTGTGAAGAGATCATAGTTTCACCGAAGAATACTACTTTTACAAGCCGTAGTGTTGCTTGATCGTCTTCTGATCAAGTGAGTGTATAGTCCCTTACATAACACGATTTTAATACAAGTATTGTTTGAATGTATTAAGTATATGTTTTGTGTGAGTGTTTAGTCACTTTCTTCTAACACATAAATATGAAGTATTTGTAATGAAATATGTGCTATGTGTTTATATATTGTTGTTTATTTGAGATGAGTGTGGAATGGATGTTTTATATAGTTTTTAAATGAGTTAAATTGTATATGTATTTTATATCTACAAATATGTTGGGTAGAACATGGGTAGATGAGATAGTTGGTGTGTGATAAAATGATGAGTTGGATAATGAGATCAAGAGGCTAGTTTTAGATCAGTGAGTATGGATTAGACCAAGAAGTTAGTTTTAGATCCGAGAGTATGGATCAGGTAAAGAGATAAAACTTGTTATTAGTCCGGGAGTATGGATTAAGGCTAAGTTAATTGTCCCTAGTTCGGGAGTATGGATCAGATCAGGATTAAGGTATAGTTAATTGTCCCTATTCTGGGAGTATGGATTGGGTACAATTATTGATCCGAGAGTATGGATCAGATTAGGAGGTTAGTTTTAGATCCGTGAGTAAGGATCAGGGGAAAAGGTAAGTTTTAGATCCGTAAGTATGGATTAGGGGAAAATATTAGTCTTAGATCCGTGAGTATGGATCGGGTAAATAGGATAGTTTTAGATCTGTGAGTAGGGATCAGGTAAAGAGGAAAATTTTATATAGGAGAGTTTAGATCGTGTCGTTGTGAGGATCGATGGGGTGGGATAAGAGTTGCCTTTATATGGTGAAATCGTACAAGTTTGAATGTTCTATTTATATAAATATATGATATAACATTGTGGGATGAAAACCCTATATGCTCACCAGGCTCCCAAGCCTGACCCACTCAGTTTTCTTTGTATCACATGTATCAATACGAAGACATATTTCACTGAGAGATTAAAGGAGATGTAAATCATTAGTGTAAATAAATGTAAGTTCTGTTTATGCTTATGTGTCTGTATCGGAACATGACATCCTGAGATTTTGTTATATAATGAAAATACATTTCTTTAAGAAATGCTTTGATAAATTCTTATCATATTTTGTTTTGGGAACAAATTTCGCATCAGTTTTCTTTAAACGATTACTCTGATTTTAAAAACAAAGCATAAACAAATTGGTCTTTTCTGGCCGTGAAATTAGGGATGTCACATCCCGGGTATCCATGACATAGGTGACATATCCGACACAACCCTGTTGAAGGTGGCACCTCGCCCTTGTGGCTGAACAGAGAATCGGTCCGCACTGTGGCCTCTCTCCATGAATCACTAGCTCTCCCCTACTAGGAGTGCGAACCCTCTCTAGCTGTTGCTTGTAGTCGATCACTGCCCCATTAGGTCTCAACCAGTCCATACCAACTATAACCTTATTCCCTTGCATGGGAATAGGAACCAAATCCAATAAAAACTGCTCATCAAATAACCGTAGCGTACATCCTCGATGAACCATCACGACCCTGACGGTCCTATCATCAGCTATCTCTATGTTAAGTGGACAATCCATCTCCCCCAGAGCTCTACTAAATCGCTTGCTAAGTGCGAGCGACACAAAAGATCGGGTAGCACCCGAATCAAACAGTACCATGGCTGATATGTCGTTCACTAAGAACGACCCTACAAATAAACACAAAAAACATGAGTAATGATCATAAATAAATAAGAGATAATGGAGAACATACATACATGTAACCACATCAGGAGCTGCTCGTGCCTCCTCTGATGTCAATTGGAAGGCTCTGGTCTTTGCCACTAGTGCCTCAGCCCGACCCTGATGGCCATGTGTAATCCTTAATGTAACAAGGGCAGGTGCTGCCACCTTCCCCGCTGCTGCTAAATTTGAACACTAAGACCTCTTGTGGCCCTTCTTATTACAATGAAAGCAAATCAAATCAGATAATGCGGTGGCAATAGTGGTAGAAGCAGCAGTACAATCCCTGCTCACATACCATGTTCGGTCGCATTTGAAGCAGCCGAAACTCCCAACCATGCATGTGCCCTCGTACGACCTACCACACTTATCACAGCGGCCTCGGCCCTGCTGGCCCTTCCCTCGGGAATCTGTCTTGGGCTTCTTCCCCAAGCCCTCCTCACCAGATACCGACTCTGGCTTCCTCTTCATCTCCATCTCTAAATCAATCTCCCTCTCACGAACCCTCGAAATCATGTCTTCCAGTGTCTTGCAGTTGGAGCGGCTCACAAACTGGCGGATATCACTTCGCTGTTGGATTAGTGTCTAAGTCCATAACTATTTTGGTATGTACTTGACCCGATGGTGCATGGTCCTTTTGGGTTGCCTTCACCAAATCAACTTGATTGGAGAAATGAATAAAGAGAGAGAGGATAATATGATTTATTAATATGTTATAAGAATAATATATTAAAGGAGAAATCATATTTGTTTAATTAATATTGGTCAATAATTAATTAAGAATTAGTTTTGTGATCAAATGTAATTAATTAAACTAGAGGGGTTGATTTGTAATTATGTGATAGTTACAAAATAAGGTAAGGATTATCTTATTTATATGGTGGACGAATTTAAGGTTGGAAAGCCTTAGAATTCGAGTATGATAAGGATTCAAGGATTATCTTATTGGTTGCTTAATGGATAATCAACTAGATAAGGATAATGACTGAAACCTTATCTCTACACCTATATAAACACCCCTAGGGCTATGAATTCGTGTATCCCTTCCCAAGAGGTCCTAGATACGAATTCTAACCTCTCACTTCTCTCTTTATACCTTCTCCATTTGCTTATGGTGTTTGTAAGCCATTAGAGGAGTGACACTTGTGACTCTATGCATTCCAAAGTCAATACAAGGAGGAATTGGGATTGTTATTACTACATAACAATCAAGGTATGTTCTTAAACCTAATTACATGTTAATATGATTACTTGCATGCTAGAATTAGGGTTTATAGTCTTGGATTCAAAGCATGTACAATAGAGAAACCTAGATCCAAGCATTAGGGTTTGTATGAGCACATAGGATGTCTTATGACCAAAACCCATCAGTGGTATCAGAGCCTTGATTGGTTTCAATTGTATTGATGCATATTTAATCGTAATAAGCACTGAAAATCGATTTTTTGAGTTTCTGAATGGTTGACTCGCCGAGTCACTTGGTGAACTCGCCGAGTCAACTGTACTCGACGAGTCCAGGTCCAGACTCGACGAGTCAAAGGGTCTGACAGCTCAGATTCGCGATTTTCTTCCTGTTTTGGTTTTGGATAATTACCATAAACTTGTTTTTGTGATAAAATCCGAATTTTTTCATTGTTATGTGATTATCCTTACCAAAATAGAAGATAATTGTCAAAATTTAGATAATCACTTGTTTTATTAGATAAAGTTTGATTATTTGTAATTTAGATTTGAATTATCTTGTGAAATAGTTTCAATTTATCCCTTTAGGTTTTATAGTTTAAATTTGAACCCCAAAAGTTTTGTTGTTTTGAAATTTAAATAGTTAAAACCCTAATGTTTTGAAATGTTTCAAAACTTGCCCTCAAGTTTTGGAATTTAAAGGTTGATTAAAAGGTTAATTAGAAATGTTAAATTCTAAAACTCTAGTAATGTTTTGAAAAGTTCAAATCACCCCTTTATGGTTTTATTAATTAATTAAGGAGTATAATTAAAAGAGGTTTAATAAATCCATAAAAGTTTAGGTTAACAATTTAATTGAATTAAAAGTGTAATTATTAAAGTTAACCACATAGTATTTTAAAAGTATAAAATACACCCTATACTATATATAAGATTAAAAGTCTAACATTATATATATGTATGAGTAAAAGTCAGTCTTACCGTTAGTAGGCCTCATTCACGAAGCTGGTCTATAAGGGGTGTTTAAGGAAATTGCCTATAAAATGGCGATTGAATGGGTATCCACTCTTACCCACCGCACTCTTGACTAGTGGAGGGTCGTTAGCCGAACGGGTAGGATAGGACGAAACAATCCATTATAAGTATAATGAAATACAGAGTAACTAAATGTTTCGCAAATTCCCAATCTTAGTTACTTAGGCAAAAGTGAATTGATGCAATTCCATGAAATTACACTTTGTGCCCTTGCGAAGACGTTAGTGGAGCGTGTGTGGTTTACCGGCACACTAAATGGTTCTAAGCAAAGGTAGCAAAGGGTGACTCAATGTTTGTCATAGTTCGGTGGAGCGTGTGTGGTTTACCGGCACATCGAATAGGTGATTGTAACATGTGAGGGCACCATGTAGTTTGCATGGTTATTCACACCCGCTTTGTGATCCTCGGCATCCCAGTCACAAACAAGAGGGGCATATCGAGATTTAAACATGCCATTGAAATGTTCAATGAATCTCAAAGGATCTAGGAGTTTTCATAGATTTAAAACTTAAATTTCTTTTTCGTTTCTCATGGTGAAAACTAGTGAATCGTCATTCACTTACCTTCAAATGTTCTGCGATTTGGGTTACGGCATCCCTCTCCCGAGTTGTAGGATATTGTGTTGGGTCCTAGCCTTGGAATTTCATTTGGGTGATTTACCAAGGACTCAATCAATCAACTATCTTGAATTCGTTTTTCTCCCGATGTCAAATTTCGACAACTATGGTCTTCTCAAGTCCCGTGGAACAAGCATTCCACATGAAGATGATATTCTACGATTCGATCGAGGAACAAGAAATCATGCTTCACTTCCTCCTCCTCCTCTAATTATTCTCCCTAACCCACAAGATTGTAAAATTGAAAAGTTCAATATCACTCAAGCCCTTTTGGCAAGTAAACATAAAGAAGGAAAGTCGGTGTGGGCACACGTCCTAGGGATGAAGTCGCACATTGATAGACTAAGAATGATAGGATCCATTGTCGGTGAAGAGATGGTTGTTGATTGGGTTCTTCAATCACTTCCTAACTCATATAGTGAGTTCGTAAGAGAGTACTATATGATGAACCGCAACGTGACCCTTATAGATCTCACCTATATGCTTATTGCTGCTGAATCAGCAATGGTTTGGCGCAATAGAAAAGCAAAGTTGATTGGTGAATCTGCCTTCGAGACCTTTGTGGATATAGACAATGGCAATGAAAGACATGCAATGATCGAAAAGTTTGATCATAAGAGAAAGGCGATGTCTGAAGTAGTTCCGTGTGTTGTTCCAAAAAGAGTCAATTTGCTTTTATTGCCAAGAGAAGGGGCATTGGAGACGAAGCTGCCCTATTTACCTAAGAGATCTAAGAGATGGGAGAGTCGAAACGTATGGCTCTAATTTAGGTAAAATCCAATGACTAACTCTTTTAAGCTTCATTCTAGGTTCTGAATACATAATGTGATAAGATTACAATTGATGTTTAGAAGGATCAAAGAAAAGAAAAGAAGCTTAAGGGAAGAAGTGAGCAGAATCTAACCGTGAAGGAATGGATTTCGATTGCGTTTCTCGAAGATTAGATTCTTGAGCTACTACTTAGAGTTAGAATTAGATTGCTAAGAAAGATGTATTCGCATAAGTTTTTCAATGAGTTGCATTGTGAAGGACAAATTTTTCCACAATAAAATAAATTTTGATTTTAAATTTTATTTATTTATCCTTACAATGGCGTGTATGAAAAATTGATGTTAAAATTATTAGCAATAATGGATTTGTTTCTTATTGTGTTATGGAAAGTCAAGAATTTACCAAATAGGGAGAGTTTCTCATCGCCCAAGTTTCAATTGGACAGAAACTTGGAATCATGCAACTTGGTTGCATGATGAATGAGAAATTTCATATTTGATAATTAGACTAATTCGTTGACAAAGTGTCAAGTGAAGGACTAGGAGATCGAGTACACAAAGTTGTGTGTTGATCAAGTTCACCATAAGAGTAACAAAGATATTCGTCATCATTTACTAAAGGTTTAGTAAATATGATTATACTTACAAGATTAAGTGTAATTTTGAATTGATTAAAGGGTTTAGATCAATAGCAAAACGAATAAGAAGAATCAAATAGGCAGAAAGATAAGAGTTTCTCCATTCTAAGAAGAAGGGAGAATGGCTTTTATGCTTTATGATAGGTCTTAATGATTAAGAACCATATCTCAATTGATCCTCTAAGTGAGTCTTGGTACAATTGTATGTCCAAGAAGAGGAATCAAAGATTGATGAAATGGTCAAATCAAGAAGACAATCATACTTTGTTCCAATAACAAGTCTTAAAGTTAAGATTGTAACAATGAGTAAAAAGTATTAAAGGTTTATAACATTCATCAAATGTGGAAAGTTGTGATGTCTTGGATAAGACAAAGACCAACTATGACCAATTTATGAAGTGTTTTGATACAAGCTACACTAACTCTTGAAAATTTGTTTGTCAAGAAATGTTTATTGACAAAAGAATCTTATATGTCAAGGAGTCAGTGGGAGTCTTAATGGTCTCGAAAAGTTTCAAGAACAAATCAAATAAACCTTATCGATCATCACTAGCACACGAGTTGAGGTTTACAACCTATCGTAAAGACATTATTTTGTTTCTGTGCCAATCCAGTCGAGTTAATTAGGCATGTGAGTCCTATGAGTTCTCATTTGAATGCGTAAAAGGCAAGGACCTTGATCAATGAAAGGTACATTGATAGGAAAAAGGTAAGATGCTTAACTACTTGGAAGACGTGGTGGGCAGCTGTGCTACCATAAGGCAAGAAATCAAGATTAAGAAAGTTCGATCCATATGAGTTTGAATTTGTCGTAAACTTTGGTTTTAACAAATTCGCATGGATAGGAACACATACACCGTTTAAATCTAAGTGTCATAAGATTTCCTCCTTCATGAAAATGATTGTGAGAAAATGCTTTCACTAAGAAAGATTTTAAAAGATAGTGATTGTAAAATTGCATTCTCAAATTCGATCATGGTTACGGCATCCCTTTCCATAATTTGAATTGTGAGGTTTGGCAATTAGTCTTAATTGTTAAGACACACATATGAACTATCTAAGGCAAAAGTGTATAAGTTCAAGAAGCCTTGATAAAAGATTATCAAAGCACTAAGTATTAGAAACATGAACTTAAGAAATTCAATAAGTATTGTTTTTCTGAAAGTTAAGATATTTATGAATACATGTCGAAGCTAGTGGGAGCATAAGTGTTATGTTTTATAATAATCATCATGATAGTGGGAGCATAAATGTTATGATTGTATGATTATTAAGGCACGTATTGCATAGTTGGCAATATTAATTATAGAAAACAAGAGTCATACTTTGCAAAGTTGTAAGAGTTGAAAGGTTTTTTTGCTATAATTAAGGGAGAGAATATTATGCTTCATTTCAAATCTAAAGGATTAGGTTGTGGAATGTTAATAAATTTAGTCAAAGGTACATAGTGTGTTCTTAAAATTTCAATTGTGATTACGGCATTCCTCTTCGCAATTCGAGTTTTGAGAACATAGCAAATAAAACATTATGCGTCGTGTCCCATACGCTTCGGGTATAGGATCGATTGCGAATGCTTTAATGTTTGACCATTCTAAAATTTTCCAAATGTATAGTGCATTTAGAGGTAAAAGGGACTAGAATTGGTTTTGACTAAAATAATTAAACAACTATCAAAGGACAATCCAAAGTTCGACGAGGATTGGTCGCTTGCGAGTAGTTGGAAGTATAGTATTGGAAATTATGGAAGTGTTTCCATATTGGATGGACGATATCGACATCATTACGAATAGATAAGATTCTATTAAGAATGAGTTGTCATATAGAAAATATGGAAGTGTGTCCATGTTGGGAAGTAAAATCTATGTCTAGATTAGAAACTTTATGCGAAAGGATGTTCAAAGGAATGTACTTTGAGTGAGAGACATCATATCTAAGGAATTGTCTTGTAACAATCTCCGATAGAGGAATTTGTAATATCATTGGCAATAGTCTTTGAGACTTTGGTGCAGTGACATTACAAAAGGATCGTTGCATAAAGTGTTAGAATCTAGTATATTCTATAAGTAACAAGAATTTGATATTCTTACACTTAAGAAAATGGATTTGGTGTTGTAAAATGAGAGTGATTGGAAATGTGTTCAATTTGTCTATTTCGCAAAAGTAAGAACCATAGGTAAACATTGTGTGCATGCTAGGAGCATGGGACAAGTGTTGGAATTCAAATGCGAAGTTGATTACCCGAAACGACAAATAATGAGTAATCGATATGGTGATAAATAAAACGTGTTTTGTTTATACTCAAAGGTTTGAGGCCATATGGGATTAGTATTATTCTTGTGTTTCACCTTGCATGTTTTGACTTCCAGAATAATTGAGTTTATTAAGAATAATCGAATTATTCAAACGGGCCACAGTCGTTCATATGTTGGAAGTAGATATGAATGAAGACTGTCGTGAATTGGTGTGTGGATTGTCTAGAAGAGTATTAGACATAAGCAAATGTTTGCTGCAACGTTCATGAGTGCTTATGAATATGATTTGAGCATTGGATTAAACCCACGCTCACTTGGATCACTCCATGAATTGTATTACGAGTGATTGGTGAGACGATAACATCTTATATTCTTGAAACCGAGATGTGTGAGTTGTATCTTGCGAATCGGTTGCACATTGATAATATGTAAACGCACCAGTAACTTGGTGTTATAAAACATATTGTTGTGTGTAATTCGGTGAGTGAGTGCAAGCGAGCATTGTATCAAAGTTTATCCGTTCCTTTTATCCAAGGTAGGATAAAAGCGATATCTTTGGGCCCCTCGATGGTTTAGTGATGACATACGTAAATGCTCGGCCGGGCTAGGGCTAATTTGATTTGTTCAGTTAGTCTGTTGTCATAAATCGGAAATCGAGATATAGTACAAAGAGAATGATTTGAAATCATATCTCATACGATATCCAGAATGGAGGAATATATGATCCCTTATCTAAGGACACGCGTATCTGATATGATCAGAGTTGATAGCAGCTTTGGAAAGCTACGATTGCAGATCAGGATCTGAAGTCATACGCAGAATAGTTGTTAGACTTATCCAAGTGAGAGACTGTTGGATTAGTGTCTAAGTCCATAACTATTTTGGTATGTACTTGACCCGATGGTGCATGGTCCTTTTGGGTTGCCTTCACCAAAGCAACTTGATTGGAGAAATGAATAAAGAGAGAGAGGATAATATGATTTATTAATATGTTATAAGAATAATATATTAAAGGAGAAATCATATTTGTTTAATTAATATTGGTCAATAATTAATTAAGAATTAGTTTTGTGATCAAATGTAATTAATTAAACTAGAGGGGCTGATTTGTAATTATGTGATAGTTACAAAATAAGGTAAGGATTATCTTATTTATATGGTGGACGAATTTAAGGTTGGAAAGCCTTAGAATTCGAGTATGATAAGGATTCAAGGATTATCTTATTGGTTGCTTAATGGATAATCAACTAGATAAGGATAATGACTGAAACCTTATCTCTACACCTATATAAACACCCCTAGGGCTATGAATTCGTGTATCCCTTCCCAAGAGGTCCTAGATACGAATTCTAACCTCTCACTTCTCTCTTTATACCTTCTCCATTTGCTTATGGTGTTTGTAAGCCATTAGAGGAGTGACACTTGTGACTCTATGCATTCCAAAGTCAATACAAGGAGGAATTGGGATTGTTATTACTACATAACAATCAAGGTATGTTCTTAAACCTAATTACATGTTAATATGATTACTTGCATGCTAGAATTAGGGTTTATAGTCTTGGATTCAAAGCATGTACAATAGAGAAACCTAGATCCAAGCATTAGGGTTTGTATAAGCACATAGGATGTCTTATGACCAAAACCCATCATTCGCAACATCTCATGATATCGGTACTTCTTCATCTCCTCACCCACCACGTACTGCAGAACAAGATGGGCCCTCTTCCTGAACTTGGCGGTGATCTCCACCACATTCTCAGTAGTCTGCTTAAGATCCTGGAACTCCCTCACTAATTGTTGCACCTCTATCACAGGTGAAAATTTGTCACACCCCAAAACCAAGAATGACGAAAACGTTCAGGGGTGGAGGACGTCATGTGAAGTATCATAACAGTGTAAAGTAGTAAACAAGCAACAACATCATCCATTGCATTAAAAGTAACGTTTTAATACATGCGTGTTATTTCATTGTAATAAGACACCAAAATATGTAATAAAAATAAAAGACGAATCTTGTCTGTGCTCCGTCTTCTCAAAACCTGGTCATCGTACCTGTCTACGAATGACCTGAGAATACAAGTTATTTTGAAAGAGTAGATCAGAATAAAGCTGTGAATTCATAAGTATTTAAGTGTCATTACTCTATTTTGGAAAGCTGTTATGAATGCTATGTAAATCTGTGAATGAACATTTGATATAAGTATGAAAACCCTAGAAAATCCCATATTTCCTACTAGTATAAAAGTAGTCTACTACCAAGACTTGAATGTTTTGAAAGTAATAAAGATGGTTTTTCCATTTTTATGACTACTATTAACAATATATAGTCTACCTCATTGTTTATGTGAATGTATTACAAAATAAAGGTAATAGGGAAAACATACCCATATAAGTATTATCCTTTTGTATTAGTATAAACACGACATCGCGACTGCCGAAAAGTATTAACCTTGAACGTCCATAGATGTCCATTATCCGCTGTAGCTAACAGCAGGGTGTAGTAATGGTTAGTCCCATAAAGGTACTCCTAGTATAAGTATTAACCGTAGGCATCCGAAGATGTTCATTACCTCTGTTGCTAATAGGTGGGTGCCAGAATGGTTAGTCCCGTATGATATCCATTTGTACTAGTATAGACAGAACTAAACTACATGTATGATATGTAATAGTATCTCATCATATAGCATCAAGGTACAAGTATCCATGTAAGTGTGTCCATGTAAGTGTATCTATGTAAGTGTATCTCTTCATATATCATTTAGTATAGACTCATGAATGAACTGACACTGGTGTCATTCCTTGTAATAGGAATAATATTTTGTATCCCCTAACTTCCCTATAATAGTTTACTGGAAGGTAATTGATGTCCAAGAAGGTTTATACACCCTTGCTACACAAGAGTGTGGGAATTGAATGGAGGATGAAAACTATCATACCAATACATATATATAAGAACATAAGTGTATATATATAGTTTTGATCAAGAATACGAAAATGGTTTTCTAAGACATTTAAGAGTTTTGAACAATAAATAACAATGACTTTATGTCATTTTAATAAACATTTCAAAAGTAATGCATTTGATAACAAAGTATTTTTAAGATAGAAAACCATTTCATACATCACATTTTGAACCATGTGAACTCAGTTGGATGAAAACACAGTTATTAATCACATATGATTGATTCTATAGTATGTTGTTTTCTACTTGTATACCCCCCATTAAAGCATTTAAAATCACTTAAAACATTGATTAAGGGGTATGAACTCACCTGTAGATGGTGGTTTGGATGAACTGAAAGATGTAGGATTGCTAGGTGACAAGTGAAGACTTGTTCACACTCAATGATCCTAGTTAACATATAATCACACATATATGTATTCAATTAGACTTTAAACCACTAATTGAAAAAGTTAAGACATCCTAAGGCATGTAAAACACCTTATATAAGTGAAACAAGTCATAAGGATTGCATCTAAGTGTTAAAGGACCTTGCTATTGTGTTTGGGGTTCAAGGGTAAACTCCTTTGGAGTTTATGGTTTTCATGACCATTACCCAATGATTCTACGGTAGTAAACTCATCACTTTTTGACCATAAGTTGTTTGGAGGTTTTACAAGTCCTTTGAAGCATTTCCACTTGATGGTTAGGCCTTTGGAAGAGATTAGGGCATCATTACACTCCTTTGAGGAGTTTACGGCCCCAAGACCATTTCCTTTTGGGTTTACTACCGTAAACCCATATGGAAAGTATAATTTCATGTTTTCAAGTCCTAGGCTCATCAAAGAATGGATCCATGTTAGTTACTTAGGTATAGGAAGGAATATGGGTCATTTATACATGCTTTGGGGTGTTTACGGTTTTGGGAGCTCCCCAAACCGTAAACACATATGAATGAGGGATTTTTGTGTTTTTCAAATGATATAGACATCAAGGAAGGATTTAGACATGTCCCTAAGGCTTGTGAATGGACTAAGGCACCCTAAGGCACCTTTACTTGGTGTTTACGGTTTTGGGAGCTTCCCAAACCCTGAACACATTGTTCTTGGTGTTCTTGGGACATTTCCTTGATGTAATGATGTATAACAAGCTTTATAAGACTCCAGGATCGAGGTACTTACTATATGGAAGCTTGAAATGAGCTAAAAGTCCAAGAACACTAGTGTATGTTCTTGGTGTTCTTGGTGTTTTGGAAATCTAATCAAAAAATGAAATTTGATGGATTAAAATATGTATTATCACTAGTTGTTATGATATAACAACAAATCAAGCCAAGAAGTACTTACGTTTTCGGGAAATCGGGTGAAAGACGGGATGGTAGTTGAGAGTGTTTGGAGTTTGATCTTGAGATTGCAAGTAAGAAGTGAAGTATTTTTGGGATTAAACTCATGCTTAAGGCATGAGTTTATGGTTTTGGAGGGATTTACGGCCCAAACATAAAAGTTTGGCCGTGAATCTCTTAACTACGTGGTATTGCGGTTTTGAAATTTCAAGACTCGAGACGGTACTTCCTTTCACCCGTTCGTTTAAAGATTAATTATTAAAATAATCAAACGAACTTTAAATTTGCAAAAAAACAAATAAAAATGAACTTGAACTATAAATTGAAGTGATTGACTTTAGGGTTTAACCGAATGAAAATTTCGGGTTGTCACATCATCCCCCCGTTAAAGCGAATTTCGTCCCGAAATTAAAGTCTAAGCAAATAAAGTAGTTACAGATAACTAAGCGAAAAGGTGAGGATATTTTAGTTTCATCTGATTCTCTCGCTCCCTATAGAATTCCGGTTCTCGCTTGGCATTCCAGCGAACCTTCACTATCGGGATACGGCTTTGCTTCGTTTGCGTGACCTCTCGGTCCATGATCTCTACTGGTTCTTCCACGAAGTTGAGGCTCTCGTTGATCTCGATCTCGTCGAGTGGGATAATGAGAGTCTCGTCGGACATACACTTTTTCAAGTTTGAGACGTGGAAGGTAGAATGTACGCTACTGAGTTCGCGCGGTAGATTGAGTTTGTAAGCTACGGGGCCGATTCGGGTAAGAATCTCGAAAGGCCCTATGTATCTTGGATTGAGCTTCCCACACTTTCCAAAGCGTATCAATCCCTTCCAGGGTGAGACCTTCAGTAGAACTCGGTCGCCCACCTGGAATTCCAATGGTTTCCTTCGCTTGTCAGCGTAGCTTTTCTATCGTTCTCTAGAGGCTTTCAATCGTTTACGAATTTGAACGATCTTCTCTGGCGTTTCCCGAATGATCTCTGGACCCGTGAGAGTTCTTTCAGGAACTCGTCCCTTAGCTAACTAGGTATCACCCACCTCAGCCCAGCATAGAGGGGATCTGCACTTTCGGCCATAGAGGGCTTCGAAAGGAGTTGCCTTTATGCTCGTGTGATAATTGTTGTTGTAGGAAAATTCGACAAGGGGTAAATGAGTATCCCAAGCTTTCCTAAATTTAATCACACAGGCTCGCAACATATATTCTAAGGTTTGGATAGTTCTCTCGCTTTGTCCGTCGGTCTGTGGATGGTAGGCTGTAGTCATGTCCAGTCTAGTTCCTAGGGAACTTTGTAACGACTGCCTGAACCTAGAAGTGAATCTACTATCTCTGTCTGAGATAATGGATATGGGAACACCATGCAGTCGTACAATCTCCCTAATGTAGGTTCTCGTAAGTTTCTTCATTTTGTCGGTTTCTTTGATGGGTAGGAAGTGTACAGACTTGGTCAATCAATCGATGATGACCCATATGGTATCAAGTCCACCCGTTATCTTAGGCAACTTGGTTATGAAGTCCATAGTGATCCACTCCCACTTCCATTCTAGTATCTCCGGTTGCTGCAGAAGACCGGAGGGTTTCTGGTATTCAACCTTTACCTTCGCGCAAGTAAGGCATTTACTTACGAAGGTAGCAATATCTGCTTTTATGTTAGGCCACCAGTATAACTTTTTAAGATCTAGATACATCTTATCAGAACCTGGGTGGATGGAATAACGAGTGTTGTGTGCTTCGGTCATGACTAAGTCTCTGAAGCCACCGTGTTTTGGTGTCCAGATCCGATCCATGAGGTATAAGGCTCCGCCACCCTTGACTTCCAAGTTCTTATCCATCCCTCTCAGGGATTCACTTGCCACATTTTCAGGTTTCAAAGCGTCGAGCTAAGCCACCTTAATTTGCGTGGACAAGTATGAATGGATAGTTAGAGTCAAAGATTTGACTCTACGACCAGAGTATTCCTTCCGACTTAGGGCGTCAGCTACTACGTTGGCTTTACTCGGATGATAACGAATTTCACACTCGTAATCACTGAGTCGCTCGACCGACCATCGTTGTCTCATGTTGAGATCCTTCTGGTCGAAAATGTGTTGAAGACTTTTGTGGTATGTAAAGATCGTGCTTTTTGTACCATACAGGTAGTGTCTTCAGATCTTCAGAGTAAACACAACTGCTCCTAGTTCAAGATCGTGGGTGGTGTAGTTAACCTCATGTGTCTTCAGCTATCTCGAAGCATAGGCGATGACTTTACCTCGTTGCATCAGAACACATTCGAGTCCTTGATTTGATGCATCGCAATAGACAACAAAGTCTTCTATCCCTTCGGGGAGGGATAGTATTGGTGCGGTGCATAAAGCTCGCTTGAGCGTTTCGAATGCTCTCTCCTGTCTCTCTTCCCAGTCAAAGGCCACGCCTTTCTGGGTCAGTGTTGTAAGAGGTTTCGCTATGCGGGAGAAGTTCTGAATGAACCTGCGATAGTAGCCAACGAGACCTAGAAATTGACGAATTTCTGTAGGTGTCTTTGGTGCTGACCAGTTCTCAGTGGCCTTGATTTTGGAAGGGTCCATGTGTATTCCTTCTTCGCTAACAACGTGGCCCAAGAATTCGACTCGTCGAATCCAAAATTCGCACTTAGAGAACTTCGCATAGAGTTTCTCCGATCGTAACGTTTCCAATACTCTGCAGAGATGTTGACTATGTTCCTCCTTACTTCGAGAGTAGATGAGTATGTCATCAATAAAGACGATGAAGAACTAATCTAAGTAAGGACGACACACCCTATGCATCAGATCCATGAATACTGCGGGTGCGTTAGTTAATCCGAATGGCATCACTACAAACTCGTAGTGTCCATAACGAGTTCGGAAGGCTGTCTTGGGGACATCTTCCTCTAGCACTCGTAGTTGGTGATATCCAAATCGTAGATCTATCTTCGAGAAGTAGTTGACTCCTTGAAGTTGATCAAATAAATCGTCAATGTGGGGAAAAGGATAATGATTTTTAATGGTAAGCTTGTTGAGTTCCCTGTAGTCGATACACATGCAAAAAGATCCATCTTTCTTCTTGACGAACAAGACCGGTGCTACCCATGGTGAGAAGCTTGGCCTAATAAATCCCTTCTTGAGAAGTTCGTTAAGTTGACTGGAAAGTTCCTGCATCTCTGCCGGTGCCAGACGATAAGGAGATTTGGCTACAGGAGTAGCCCCTGGCACTAAGTCGATTCTGAACTTGACTTGGCGTTGTGGTGGTAATCCTGGGAGTTCCTATGGAAAGATATCAGGAAAGTCGTGCACCTCTGGAATGTTCTGAATGTCTTTTACTTCTTGAATCGTATTGACAACGTGTGAGAAGAATGCATGATATTCCTTTCGTAAGCATTTCTGCGCTTGGATGTACGAGATGATGCGAAGGCTCGTACTCGGTTTGTCTTCGTAGATAATTAAGGTTTCGTTATTATGAAGGTTAAGACGAATTGCTTTCTCAAAGCACATGATGTCAGCGTGAAGAAGACTCAACCAATCCATGCCGATGATAACATCGAAACATTTAATTGGGACCGGCATGAGGTCTATCTTGAAAGTATGGCCATCTAAAGTTAGAGTACAACCTACGTATATGCAGTTAGTACTTTCCGTTTTCCCGTTTACCATCTCTATAATGAATGATTTATCTAAGGCACGGGGTTTTTTTTAAGTAGGTGTAAAATTTATGGCTTACAAAACTCTTCTCCGCTCTACTGTCAAAAAGTATGCAAGCATATGAGTTATCGAGGAGAAACGTACCAGTAACTATCGTAGGATCAGCTACTGCTTCCTCGTGGCCTATGGCCATAACTCTTCCTACTCCACCAGCCATTCCCGCCTTAGGGCAGTTCCTCTTGTATTGGCCCACCTCGCCACAACCGTAGCAAGCTTATCCCACACCGGCGTTAGGAACTTGGGCGGTCGGCGCTGCTGGAACCTTGCAGAAATGGGTTGTATGCCCCTTCATGTTGCTGTTAGAGCACTGCATTTCCTTGCAAGGTCCGTGGTGGTGGAAGTTGCATTTGTTGCACTTCGGAAGGGTTCCAACATAAGTTTTTGTTGGTAAAGGATTTGTAGGGACAACAGGGGTTACCGTGGCAGCATTGATCACCACAAGTTATTGTCTCCTTGAGGATTCTTGCGAAGCCCCTCTTTTTGTCTTGTTCCACCCCATTTTCTTGTTGTCATCGTTGTTTCCCTTTTGTGGCTGGGGTGTAGGGATTTTTGGGTTCTGGTGTTTCTCGAGATCTATGAGAGATTGTGCCAGCTCCTTGGCGCTGTCAAAAGTGACAGGCTTGGAAGCTAACACACTTGACTGGATCTAAGGCGATAGTCCCCAGATATATCTCTCTATTTTCTTGCTCTTGAGAGCAACCATATCAGGGCATAGAATTGCCAGATCGCAGAATCTATTTGTATAGGTTGATATGTCGGAACCAACCATTTCTAGACCCCAGAGTTCCTGTTCGAGTTTTTGTATTTCCCCTCGAGGACAGTACTATCTCATCAGCATGACTTTCAAGTTTTACCAACTAATAGAGTTTGCCACCACTATAGTCAGAGATTTAACATGGCCATTCCACCAATTTAGTTCTCTGTCAGAGAAGGTACAAGTAGCAAACTTGACCTTGTTGCCCTCCGGGCAAGCGCAAATTTCAAAGACCGCTTTCGTCTTTTCAATCCATTGCCTTAAGACCATAACCCCACCAGTTCCATTGAAGTTTCGGGGTTTAGAATTCGTAAAGTCCTTGTAGGTGCATTCCATGGGATGCCCATGGCTCTCACCGTGGTTGGAGGGATGTGCACCTGTTCCCGATCCACTAAGGGCAGGAGTATTGATAGCTGGTACAGCAGCTGCTACGGCTGCTGTGAAGGCTGCCTGGAATATAGTGGCATCGAAAGGAGGAGGTGGTTGAGGAGGTTGAGGTGGTGGTATCGGCGTATCGTTATTTGGGTTACGCCTGGGATTCCTGCGTGGCGGCATCTTTTAACTATACGTTTAAAAAGATGACAACATTGATAAGAATAATCGAATAATGAAAGTGACTCATGGACTAACCCTCCATAGTCCAACAACACAATGAATAGTATGATTGAATGAAGATGCTAGCCCTTATGATTAGATATCTATCAATAATACTGGGATTACAGATGTTACAAGTTCGGGAAAAATGGCCTAGAAGAAGGCCTTACATCAACAAAGATAGGAAAATTTTGACAGAACTATCACTAGATCAAGATCTAAAAGGTCTAAGATTCACAAAGATAGGAAATTGGACCAAAGTTTTTACATAAACTAGGTTTTATCCGAAAGATGATTCGATGAGATTCTATCGGTGACGGGAACTGCTAGCATGAGTTCTTGATCCCGACAGTAGGCATTTTATGTCCCTCATACGTCTGTCAACTCTCACTTGTTGAGCTTGAAGTTCCCTGACCTTTGCTTGGGTTTCAGCAAGTTCTCTCTATAGAGCTGTATTGCAGACCAGAGTCCTTTCCTGAGCAGACTCTAGTTGGCGAATGCGGACAGTGTTAACACCAGAGTTGGCGTCAATCTCCAAGACTCGATTGATAGTTGATTGACCCAGTATCGTGTTCCGAGAAATCCTACGAACCATGATGGGTAGGACCATGTCAGCAGAACCTCCCTCAGTGAGGTTGTAGAAGCTTCTGTCTCCATTTTAGGGGATAGGTTGACCTTGTTCCTGGCTCCATGTATTCAAGTTTGTGGCCTACAAGGGGCGTGGGTCCTTGAAATGCAGGACGGGGGTTCAGGTTTGGGTTTTGGGCAGCTGGAGGTAGGTTGTTGACTTCAGGCTCCGAGTCAGAACTATCAGAAAAACCCTCAGCATGGTGATCATCCAAAGGGATTGGGTGATCATCTTCTGGTTCTTCCTCTAACCATCCAACGTTGCCTTGGTTTGGGAAGTACGGGTCGCCGTGGTGAAATCCAGCCATTAAAATCTACGCGAGAAAAGGGATATAAGAATTAACTAAATAGACAAACTAACTAAGATAATTACGGTAAGACCAAATACCCCTATGGTATTTCTTTATAGTTGTGTTGGTAACTTTTTAGACTTGTTGCCACATCACAACCATTCTTGGGCATATGCTAATCACTCCTTAGACCAACATAGTTGATCAGGGTATGCCACTCCCAAGACTGACCATATATCCCCATGCTCACTTGTGATATTCAACAATCGTAATACTTTTGTTCTTGTCGTTGTGACACCGGTTTTAGTATGAATGTAGGCACGTATACTTACTTAAATATTTTATTATTTAAAAGTATAAACTCTTAGTCAGAGTGTTTTAATCCCAATGTATTTATAGTTAGTATATCTTTTACGGGTTGATATACTATATTCACTATAAACAATGCTCTGATACTAATCCGTCACACCCCAAAACCAAGAACGGCGGAAACATTCAGGGGTGGAGGACGTCATGTGAAGTATCATAACAATGTAAAGTAGTAAACAAGCAACAACATCATCCATTGCATTAAAAGTAAAGTTTTAATACATATGTGTTATTTCATTGTAATAAGACACCAAAATATGTAATCAAAATAAAAGACGAGTCTTGTCTGTGCTCCGTCTTTTCAAAACCTGGTCATCGTACCTGTCTACTGGTGACCTGAGAATACAAGTTATTTTGAAAGAGTAGATCAGCATAAAGCTGGTGAATTCATAAGTATTTAAGTGTCATTAAGCTGTTTTGGAAAGCTGTTATGAATGCTATGTAAATCTGTGAATGAACATTTGATATAAGTATGAAAACCCTAGAAAATCCCATATTTCCTACTAGTATAAAAGTAGTCTTCTACCAAGACTTGAATGTTTTGAAAGTAATAAAGATGGTTTTTTCCCTTTTTATGACTACTATTAACAATATATAGTCTACCTCATCGTTTATGTGAATGTATTGCAAAATAAAGGTAATAGGGAAAATATAGCCATATAAGTATTATCCTTTTGTATTAGGATAAACACGACATCGCGACTGTCAAAAAGTATTAAACTTGAACGTCCGTAGATGTTCATTACCCTATGTAGCAAACAACCGGGTGTAGGAATGGTTAGTCCCATAAAGGTACTCCTAGTATAAGTATTAACTGTAGGCATCCGAAGATGTTCATTACCTCTGTTGCTAACAGGTGGGTGTCGGAATGGTTAGTCTCGTATGATATCCTTTTGTACTAGGATAGACAGAACTAAACTACACACATGATATGTAACAGTATCTCATCATATAGTATCAAGGTACAAGTATCCACGTAAGTTTGCCCATGTAAGTGTATCCATGTAAGTGTATCTCTTCATATAGCATTTAGTATAGACTGATGAATGAACTCTCTGGTGTAGTTCGTTGTAATAGGAATAATATTTTGTATCCCCTAACTATCCCTATAATACTTTACTGGAAGGTAATTGATGTCCAAGAAGGTTTATACACCCTTGCTACACAAGAGTGTGGGAATTGAATGAAGGATGAAAACTATCATATCAATACACACACACACACATATATATATATATATATATATATATATATAAGAACATAACTGTATAGATATATTTTTGATCAAGAATACGAAAATGGTTTTCTAAGACATTTAAGAGTTTTGAACAATAAATAACAATGACTTGATGTCATTTTAATAAACATTTCAAAAGTAATGCATTTGATAACAAAGTATTTTTAAGATAGAAAACCATTTCATACATCACATTTTGAAACATGTGAACTCAGTTAGATGAAAACACAGTTATGAATCACATATGATTGATTCTATAGTATGTTGTTTTCTACTTGTATTCCCCCTACTAAAGCATTTAAAATCATTTAAAACATTCATTAAGGGGTATGAACTCACCTGTAGATGGTGGTTTGGATGAACTGAAAGATGTAGGATTCCTAGGTGACAAGTGAAGACTTGGTCACACTCAATGATCCTAGTTAACATATAATCACACATATATGTATTCAATTAGACTTTAAACCACTAATTGAAAAAGTTAAGACATCCTAAGACATCCTAAGGCATGTAAAACACCTTATATAAGTGAAACAAGTCATAAGGATTGCATCTAAGTGTTAAAGGACCTTGCTATTGTGTTTGGGGTTCAAGGGTAAACTCCTTTGGAGTTTACGGTTTTCATGACCATTACCCAATGAGTTTATAGTAGTAAACTCATCACTTTTTGACCATAAGTTGTTTTGAGGTTTTATAAGTCCTTTGAAGCATTTCCACTTGATGGTTAGGCCTTTGGAAGAGATTAGGGCATCATTACACTCCTTTGAGGAGTTTACAACCCCATGACCATTTCCTTTTGGGTTTACTACCGTAAACCCATATGGAAAGTGGTAATTTCATGTTTTCAAGTCCTAGGCTCATCAAAGAATGGATCCATGTTAGTTACTTAGGTACAGGAATGAATATGGGTCATTTATACATGCTTTGGGGTGTTTATGGTTTTGGGAGCTCCCTAAACTGTAAACACATATAAATGAGTTTGTGTTTTTCATATGATATACACATCAAGGAAGGATTTAGACATGTCCCTAAGGCTTGTGAATGGACTAAGGCACCCTAAGGCACCCTTTGGCACATTTACTTGGTGTTTACGATTTTGGGAGCTTCCCAAACCGTGAACACCTTGTTCTTGGTGTTCTTGGGACATTTCCTTGATTTAAAGATGTATAACAAGCTTTATAAGACTCTAGGATAGAGGTACTTACTATATGGAAGCTTGAAATGAGCTAAAAGTCCAAGAACACTAGTATTTGTTCTTGGTGTTTTGGAAATCTAATCAAAACATGAAATTTGATGGATTAAAAGATGTATGATCACTAGTTGTTATGATATAACAACAAATCAAGCCAAGAAGTACTTACGTTTTTGGGAAATCGGGTGAAAGACAGGATGGTAGTTGAGAGTGTTTGGTGTTTGCTCTTGAGATTGCAAGTAAGAAGTAAAGTATTTTGGGGAGTAAACTCATGCTTAAGGCATGAGTTTACAATTTTAGAGGGATTTACGGCCCAAACATAAAATTTTGGCCGTGAATCTCTTAACTACATGGTACTTGCGGTTTTGAAATTTCAAGACTCGAGACGGTACTTCCTTTCACCCGTTCGTTTAAAGATTAATTATTAAAATAATCAAACGAACTTTAAATTTGCCAAAAACAAATAAAAATGAACTTGACTTATAAATTGAAGTGATTGAATTTAGTGTTTGACCGAATGAAAATTTCGGGTTGTCACAAAATTCGGCCTTGAACCTGGTCGTGAAATCACTCTAAGTCATCGCATCCAACATTGTATCATCACCAATGGCACTCCCAACCTCCTCCCACCAGTCACGTGCCTTGTCCTTCAGAAGACAGGATGCAAGCCTAACCTTCTCCCCCTCAGGGCATCTGTTGGTGTGGAATGCATTGGCGACATCAGCCAACCATCTAGTACTCGCAATGGGGTCCCGAGCCCCATGGTAGTCAGGAGCTCCACTGTATCATCTAGTACTCAACCTCTCATCCAAAAGCTCAAGAATGCCCTCCTTGATCGTGTTAAAGATCACAGGAGTCTATTGTAGTATGTTGCATGTGATCTCTGAGGAGATGAACTCCCTAGTTTGGTCGTCTAACTGCTCAGCTCTAGAGTCTAAGCCTGATCCCTCACCGGCACCTGAACTGCCGACTGCTGGTCTAGGGCGTAAAACCACCATTCTGAAAATAAACACATCATAACATACATCAGAATACTGAATATAACTCGAGGGATCTCATACACTACAAGTTTCCTGGATTCATCTCAGCCTTCCTTGATTCGAGTACGGATCATCTGCTTCAGTAGTATGGGCCCATACTATCTTCCACATCTATCCTTACTTTCCTTAATAACTTACTCGAATCCACCAATTCCATTCTACTGCTACTGGTTTGTGCACTACTCTCATCCTAGGCTTTCCCTAGGGTAATCACCATCCCACTCTCTGTCATCAGCTGCATAAGAAGCCCCTGCTATCTTCCCCTAACTAGCTCATGAATACAATTACATATCACTAAAACTAGATAATTCTTCGAGTGAGAGATCCTACCCTACAACGGTTGGACTCAAACAAGAGCTGCGCAATAGAGCTAGACCTAACCTTCTGAAATTATTTATTCCTCGCAATATGTAACTTAACATATTCATTTACTAGTTAGTAAAAGATAGCTAGAATTCCTAAAAGTACAAAGCAATCAACATTCGAGCATGCAGTACACATAATCAATCATATACTACTCTAGCTATCATACTGATCGATCTATACTAGCATGCATTTCTCATAAAGCCGATATACATATAACAGGCACATAAGGCATCCTTCCTAGATCCTTATCCCTAATCTAGCATGTTGTTCTCATAAATTTGATAAACATATCATAACATAAACTTGTATGTGTAATTTGGGAGTACTTACTTGAGCTCGACTGATTGCATGCACCACACCCTTATTCTCTTTCAAATTCTTTTCACTTTTCAAAAATTCTTTTCTTTTTATCAAAGTTACTTTTTATAAAAATGATTTTCTTTTGAAAAATTTTCATACCAATCCCTTAGTTTGAGTCCAGAAACACCCGAGAGTGTGCTCGAATCCATCAAATCAAGTCTTTGATACCAACTTGCAATATCCCAAAAATACGGTCCAAAAATTTCATTTTCAAATCATTATTAAAACCATAATATCATCGCCATAGTATAATATCATAAACCATGAGTCTCAAAATGTCATAATCATAAAGAAAACAATGTATCATGTATCTCAAAACATCATATCAAAATATCAAAGAAAAATTTCCAGGCTAAAGTCTGTGGTGTGTGCCATGCGATCATCCCGAGCCCTTTCCTTTGCTAGTGGAAGTACCTGAAACCAAAAATGAAAACCGTAACCACGAAGCTTAGTGAGCTCCCCCAAACTACCACATACCATACACATATAACATGCAACTAAGAGATATGGGCCCCGCCCACACTTTGCTAGTTGGGAGATACGGGCCCTGCCCACACTCGGCTGACTCTGAGATACCGTCCCCACCTACACTCAGCTACTTCAAGATACGGGCGCCGACCACACTCAACTGCTATAAGATATGGGCCCCGCCCACACTCAGCTACTAAACAACCATACATGTATCACAAAGACAACAAGTATAACTAAATCTATCAGTCAGACATATATCCATAATCAAACTAAATTGTGAGATATGGACCTTGCCCACACTCGGCTACTATGAGATACAGGCCTCGCCCACACTTAGCTACTAACATATCATACTACGGGCTGGCCTTGGTTCCTTAGACCCGTTCCTACTGAAGGAAACTCACCTCGTACAACTGACTGCTGAAAACTTGAGTGAGGAATCCCTGTCTGCTGCTCTGGCAACTCTTCGGCTATAAATTCCATAATAACACTTAATCAAAAACTGATAACTCTTCATAGGGTAAAATAACCATTTTACCCCTAGTCAAAGTCAACATTTTGGGTTGACCAACTCACCAATTCAACCTTTCGACTCGTCGAGTTCTATAACTCAGAAATCCTAAAATTGCGACTCAACCCGTTGAGTCGCTCCACCGACTCGTCGAGTCCTATCGAGTTGTTCAATCGCGACTTGGATCATCCACTCGTCGAGTCCCTCTATAGAATCGTCAAGTTCTACTAACTGAAATCAGGACAACACGACACGACTCATCGAGATCCCATATGGACTCGACGAGTCCTTCTGTCTGTTTGGCCATCTTAACAGATTAAGCCCCTATCTTCTAGATCCAAGGTTCTTAGCTTGTTTGCCCACTGGAAAGGGTTTTTCTAAAAGGGTTTAGACAAAACCCTAATTCCTATAAGACATGGATCTTGTCCAAAAGGCCATAGAATCTCAAATCCACACATACAAACCTAGATCTAGGGTTTTAACATCTGTTGGACTCATAATGTTACGAGATTTCCTTCCATGCATGGTCTTTTAGGGATAAAAATACCATAAGCTTTATTATATGCTTGCATGGGGCTTCAATGGTCATAAATTTTGCACCTTTATGCCATGGAACCCTTCCTAGATCCTAGATTTGAGATATAAGTCATTTGGGACGTCCCAACCCTAAGGACCAAGGTTCTTGAATCAAAACTTTCATAAAATGGAAATATATAGATCTAAGAGAAAAATGATCAAGTTAGAAACTTGATTACAAGAAAATGTAGCAAATGGAGTGTAGTTCCTGGATCTACTCCTGCCCTCTTGAGTCTTCTATCTTCTACTTCTTCCATAAGCTTCAAAAGGCACAAATAACACTCAAAATGGCAAGAAATAGCTCAAGATCACTTATGGCAGGTTACGGTTTCGAGATTAGCGTTTGGGAGGTGATGGAGGCTAGAATGGAGGCCAAATATGATGCTTAAATATGATGCAAACCCTAAAGATTAGGATTGCATCCAGCCTGTCCTACTCGTCGAGTCAGGGTTGCAACTCGTCGAGTAGCTCACTTAAACCCCGCTCACAAATTGCCTTCTACTCGACGAGTCAGGGATACCAACTCGTCGAGTCCTTCTTTCAAAATAAATAAATAAATACTTAATTAAATGTGTACCAGGGAACCGGGCATTACACCAGTTGAGATAAACTGAAGGGTGGGTCGGGCACCCAGATATGTCTAGCAGGGTAGGTCGGGCACCTGGATATGCTTAACAGGGTAGGTCGGGCACCTAAATATGCCTGGCAGTATGTTATTATGTGGTATGATGGGGGGAACTCACTAAGCTTTATGCTTATAGTTTTCAGTTTTGGTTTCAAGTACTTCCTCTTCGAAGGGAAAGGAGTCGGCATGATTGCAGTGCATCACACTACATTTTCCGCACAGGAGATCTTTGGGATTTATACTCTGATGTTGTTTATTCATGACATGTCTCGACTATTGATACATTGGCTTTTGATATGATTGATACTATGATTGTTTTCAGAAAAATGGTTTTATAATAACTAAATTTAAAATGAAATTTTTTGTCATAAATTTTAGGATGTTACACCACGACGTGGTGGCTAGCTAGGTTGACTTTTGACTTTTGACTTTGACTTGGATTTTGGCTAAAGTTTGACCTAGTGGTATTCTGGGTATTTTGATACGTATTCTAAGTTTTGGTCACTGTGTTTATAAAGGTGACTGGTAGAGTTGATTTTGGAGCAACATGTTGTTTCAGTCTCTCATCTATCTGTGAAGTGAGTCTTCTCATTGTATCTGTGGGTCAAAGGCATCAATGCCGACCCATTATTGTGTTGTTTAGTATGATAGTTGTTATGTGATTTATATGAGTTTGTGTAATGGGTTGAAATAGACCCTAGGGTGGGGCCCACTATTGTACGTGTAAGTCCCAAATCTAATGATCCAATTCAATAATCAATGAAGTCGATTGTAATAAATGAGAGATGTAGAAGAAGAAGAACCAAAATCAAGCATGCACACATCTATATTCAGTAAATGTCAAGTACATCTTGAGAAAAATACAACTACTGTAGAGTTCTGAAACAAAGCAACAAGTACAAACTGACACAACTCAGTTGCTATAAATAGTACTCCTTCTACCAACACAAGAGTGTGCTGCCGAACACATGAGTGTGGCCGCACACACATGTGTGGCAGCACACAGTACAAGTTTAAACACAATCACTGTAAAAAAATGACATTACCACTTATACAAAATGATGCCTAGCTCAAACCATGAAATTATGTTCTTTCAGTCCCCCCCTTGGTTTGAGACTAGCATAGTCTTGTTTCACTCCTTTGGCTCCTCAGTAGGCTTATCAAACAACCTCAGATATCTCCCCATCGATCCCATCCATAATCTTCCATTTATGATCGTGGCCACCATAACAGTGAATTATTTAGCAGTAGCTTCCATGACATCCTTTCTGCAAATGATTTGATGACGGGCCAAAGTTCGTATATCCCTTTCTCTGAAACGGAGAAGATCTTTAGCATTAATCAATCTCAGAACATGTTCTCGATTCTTGAATTTGATGGTTGCAGTAGCTGTTTCGTCATCATATGCCCAAAATTCCATGTCATTTAGATATCCCTCGTGAAAATGTTGAGGAATAGGAATTTCCTTTTGTTTCTTAGTTGCAGGCCAGAGTATAATCTTCATGGGTTCGCCTGTTTCTGGATCAAGAACATCTTTGTCCTTTTTATATAGGGCTTTTGCAGTCTTCATTGATGGAAAGTTCTCTTTGACCTGTCTGTCGAGAAATCTTTTGAAATTTGAAGCATTAGGATCTTCAGAGGGGTTATGGAATGGGGCCCTGGATAATTCAGCTAGATTAGTTTTGGTCCAAGAGTTGAAATCATGGGTGCTTTTGTAACATTCAGATGCTCCTGATTTTTGCTTTACAACCCACAAATTCGTCACTGGATCAAAGGCCCACATTCGGATGCCTGTCCTGTCACCATACTCATCACCGAACTTTCTTTTCTCCAAATCTGTTACTGTCAAGACAGGGTCTCTTGTTTTGCAATTTTCATTAGAATTTTTCATGAATAAAAGGCCTTCGCTTTGTTTTGTAGTTACGATTCTTTTTCCCTGCTTGATTGTGATTCTGGCTCTGCTTCCTTCAGGTTCTTTTTCAAACCTGTTGACGATTGTCGTTGTTCTTGGAGCAGAAGGGTTGACAGGAAGATCATCAGGTGCAGGAGGTGATTGAGCAGAAGGAGGATCAACTACTCCATGAGGCTGTTGGAAGAGGGATTTGACTTTTTCACCAAAAGCATCGTACAATACGTTCTTGAGATTGAAATAATTAGCTAGAATATATCCAAGACTCGTTTGTAGATCATTGATTTGTTTGGTCTTTTCTTCATCTTTTGTGAGCTCAAAGATATGTGCAAAAAGCTGATCCATCTGAATTGCCTTTTCAATGAGCTATTGATGGAGAATTCCAATTTCTTCTCGGAGATCAGATGAAGAGGATTTGTCATCATCTGTCCGACCCTCGTTAAATGATATTCCTTTCCCGCGTGAAGAGGTTCGACTAGATTGAGCCAGATGTTTTACTAATCTGATAGAAGCTTCATCTAGAGAAGGTCGAGTTGGAGAATATTCTGGAATAGAAGAGGATCCACCAGTATCGAACATGGTACTTGGACCTTTGTCAGTCTGCTTTGGAGGAGAGTGAGCAGAGGTTGCAGTGATTGTTGAAATAACTTGAGGAGCACATTTTACAGAGGGTACCTCCAGACTTTCAACAGATTGGCTTATTCTTATGGAGGTCTGAGAAGTCTGAGGTTCAGATAACATAGAAATGACTGGAGTTGATGTTGAGACAGGTGACACAGAGGGAGGAATCTCTGATGTCACATCTTCTTGGCTTGTTGTGATTTCCAAGGGCTTTGAGGTCAGGAGCAGAATTTTGAGAACATTTCCTTCATCTCTAGTCTTAGTTGCTAAAGAAGCACCTTCATTGACTTTATTTACATGGCTGCTGGGAATGTTAAGAAAATGATCAAAATCTTCATCACCAAAATCAAATTCTATGTTTGTTGGGATGTCGTCATTGATTCCTGTAAAGTCGATTTCTTTCAAAAATTCCACATCTTCATAAAGATCATCTTCATCATCCTCTCGAGAAGATTTTGGATCATTTGCTATCTGATTATCATGCTCATCAGCTACATAAGTTGTGGGAGAGTGATGAATCTCCTCCACTTCAGACTCGGAGGGGAAGAGAGAAATATGTTCATTTTCCATCGGCATGGATTGATCTGCTGATTCTTCTCTGACATCCTCTTTAAAAATTCCAAATTTTATTAATGGAAATTTTCCTTCAAATACGAATTTTCCGCCTCTCTTTTGCTTCATTAATCCAAAGGCACTGTGACCAATGGATTTGAAATCCAGAGTATCATTTCCTCTCTGCAACTCGGGGTGAGTTACGTTAAGGACGATTTGTAAAAATCTTGGATACATACAAAATTTGTCTCTTTTGCTTCCTTCAATATTTAGTATCATTTCATTCATTATGATTTTTGAGAAATTAAACTCAAAACCTGCCGCTAATGCAGCAATGGCACCAGTGTTGGCTAAAGAAATCTCGTTTGCTCCTGATCTCCGGCCAGAAATGCAACTCATGAACACATGAGCCAAAAGCTTCCAGCATGGAGGAAGCAGATTTTTGATTGTAGGAGGAAAAGTTCCTTCGTATCCCATATGCTCGAAAATTTCCTCAATTTGATGAACGTCAATCTCCATGGGGTACTCAGGTCTGTCCTCAATTTGAAGAGATTCTCTGATGATGCTTTCTGTTACTAGAATTTTCTTGTCTTCGATTGTTGTTTCCATAAATTTTTCACCTTGATCATTCTTCTTTACATCAGCATTTCTCCAGAAATCCTTAATCAAACTTTGGTAGATAGCAGGATTTGTAGTTAAGCAATGAACCAAGCATGATTTCTTCAAACCATCCACAATGAATTTCAAGTCATTATGGGTTGCAGGGGGTCTTCAAGAAAAATTGTGGAATTGTGAACTTTAGCGAACTCCTTGTCTCCCATTTTAATCTGAGAGGCAACACACAAGATTATTAGGGCAAAACTATGAAAATGATGTAGCCGCACACGAAGTTACATGCAGTCGCACACTCACGTGTGCAGTTGTACATGGTCAGCCACACACACTTATTCATAAAATAATGTGGCCACATACAGTCAGCCACACACGAATGTAAGCGGCCGCACACACCGTGTGTGGTTACCCTTGAAGATAAACAAATTTTTTATGAAGATTCAACAGCAAACTGTATAAAAAATTTGTGAAAATAATCGAAAAATCAGCCGTGTTCATGAGAATTACCGAGTAATGCTTTGATTTCACAAAAATTAATGGAATATTCAAGGAGTTTGAGAGAGAAATAGGTGCGTGTGCGATTGAGGCAAAAGTAAATGATGGTGAAAAAGGCTCACCGCACACACGCTTTTTATATACACAGAATTTACAACTTCTCCCCCTTATCTTTTAATCATTAACGCCGATGCACCTTTCACTCACCATTTTCTCAAAATGAAATATTTTGAGGATTAATGTGAAATTAATTTCAAAATTCCTAATAAACTAAAACTTATTATTAAAAAAATAAAAAAAAAATTTAAAAAAAAATTTAATAGAGTAGAATAAAAATTTGACAAGGAATAAACAATTCAATTTAAACCTATATAAATTGTTTAAACCTGTTGAGGTTTAGAGATCAAAGTTTTTAGACAACCATTATCCGCTTATCGGTACCTTTCATATTCACATCTTTGTCTGGTCGATTGTCGGTATTGTTGTCCACTTAAAAACGAAAAATTGTGACAAAATTAGGATATACTATACGTGACAAGACAATGTGATCCTAAGTTCCTAGATATTATATCTTATCCTAAGTTTCTAGATACGATAGCTTAAGGACCATTCAGCTGACGACGACTAGGGATATTGTTGTCCACCTAAATTGAGCAGCGAGATCTATAGACAATCTTTGAGTGTTCAATTTTAATTGTACTGGAACATGTTTCCCCGTTCCTGATATGCCCCAGTAATCAAAGACTTCCAAAGTACTCCTTACATTGGGTGAGCAGACAATCATTAGGAGAGAATATAGATTCAGATTATTATCACTTATAGTTTTAGAGGGATTGAGAAGTAGAAGGTTGCATATGCTGTATACCAGGTCGGATTTTTAATCACGCAAAGGAGACAGCATATGGCTAACAGATAAGAAGAATTTCATAGATATAATATGCAGAGAAATAGATTTGCATTTGTTGCAGTCCAGGTCGGATCTCTTCCAATCACGCAGAGGAGGCAACATATGACTAACAATAAGAAAGAAAGAAAATAATTTTCTACAGACCTAATTCATCGGAATTTTCCAGTCGTCCCATCAATACCAGAATCAAGGACAGAATCCGCACATCAAGGAAAAGTTAAACTACGGTTCCAGATACAGGATCATTTAATGTGATGAGTAGATTCCCATATATATCTCTCTGCTCAACATATCCAAGCGTCGTATTGTCAGGATAAATGGAACTATCTAGGTCAAGATTTATCAAGTCTCTAGATTCCTTAAGTTCATCTGCACCTAGTCAAGTCCGTTAAATTCTTCGTGTCTACCGACGCATCAAGACAGAGCATAGACCCTTCAACTTTGGGTACGTTATGCAAACTCAGATTGCCAGTTATCACTCACTTCCCAAAAAATCTCCCTCAAGCACATTCCATAAGCAACATATTATTTTTTTTTAAATTTGATTTTTTATTTTTATTATTTTTTTAATTTTCTAATTTTTGTTTTGTTTTTATTTCTCCCCCTAAATTTGTGCATAGGAGAGAAAGGAAAGTAAATGCGCAAATTTAAACTATCCTAAAACAAAAATTTGTCTTTAAAGCGAATCAACTTAAGAAAAACTCAGGAGTATAGAGAAGAAAACTCAATCCGTAAGTCACCGATTGAATTTGCATCCAGAAGGTCTGAGAACAGCATGCGTAATAATAGAACAGATCCGAAAATTCTTCTTGTAGTTAAGCACAAACCCCATGAGTGACCACTTCCTTTCTTCCCTTCCCGCAAGGACACATACTCTCAAACAATGTTCTGAGAGTTGTACAGTTGAGAGATGCCTCCTATCATGTGCTTGGAGCAACCACTATCAACAAACCGAAGTCTGATGATATGCCTCCATAGCTGCTCCAGCACAGAGCGGGATCAGTTGGTCTTTGGAACCCAGTCCACTTTGAAACTGGTTAAATCTTTGTCATCCTTGCACGATACTCTCTCTCATAACATATCCTGCTTATCACAAACAGAAGATGTAGAAATATTAGAATCTTTAGAAGATTTGTGAGAGTGAGCCTTTGGAACCCATTTGTAGTTTGGTTTAACTCATTTCTTTTTCGATCTGATGGGTGGCTCAGTACTTGCTTTTGAACTTGATGTCGGCTGTTGAGATGATTTTGATTTTGACTTCATGGGAGCATCTCTTGGATTTGGCTTCTTGGTCGACATTCCCTTCTTGACCTTGGGATTTGATTTCTTGCCCTTGGGAGTTGAACTCTTGCTCTTCGTGTCATTCCAGTCGCCATTGTCTGAACATGACCTTGAGGGGTTTATTTTGAAGTATCTCCCTCTTGGCGTGTTCTACCACCCTTGTGTGTAGTAGGGAACGTATGCTCGATTAGGATAATTTCTGGCAATATGTCAAGGTGTTCCACAGTGAAAGCATGTCTTTTTCTTCACTGTGGAGTTGTTTCTTCCTGCCCTTGGTGGCATGTATTTTCCAACAGCAGGTTGATCAGAAGCAGTTGAGTTCGAAGAAACCGATTCAGAGTTCAAGGAGATGTTGGTTTGTTCAATGGTGTTCTTGTTCTCATCCTCTGCTACTTTACCTGCACATGAAGTAGAAGCATTAGTATCGTTCAGCTCAACACCCTCAGTTGGCCCTGATTGTTCAGTCTTAACTGAATCTAGAGCAGGGGTTTGGCCATACTGAGCAGGCATTTCTTCCTCATTGGTCTCAAAGGGTGGGTTATAATTGTGATTAAAAGGAGGTGGCACACTGTGATACCCTATACCCTTGGTTTGATTATCTTTAAAACTCAATTGATTTTCTACTAAGGACTCGACTGTCTTACTTGATGCAGTATAATTTTTGAAACTAACATCTATTTTTCCATACTTTATTTTCAAAGTGTCAAGTTCTTCAGTTACAGCAACAAATTTTTTCTTAATGTGATCATAATTTTCACACTTGTTGCTGTAATCTTCTTGGAGTTTTCGGAAATCCTTGATTTTGGTTTCTAATTGAGCTTTTAATAGTTTCTGTCCTTTCCTAAGAGTATAGCCTTCGTATTTGAGGTCCTCATTTTCCCTTTTTAGCAAATCAATTTGTTCGCGAAGAAATTTAATCGTAGTTTTACAAGATGGAGTACATGAAACTTCATTTACCGAAATTGATGTGGAACTCATCATTTTTATTTTTTTATTATTTTTTTTATTTTTGATTTTTTAATTTTTAATTTTTTTAATTGTCGTTTGACTTAAAAACCGAGAAAGTCAACCTCAAAAGTCAAATTTAAAAAGTCAAACACAAAAGTCAAACCGAAAAGTTAAATTTGAAAAATTAAAAGTCAAACGAGAAAATCAAAGTTAAAAGTCAAAGGTCAACTTTTAAAAGTCAAATTCAAAATTTTAAAGTCAAAAGTCAAAAATTAAAATCAAAATTTTTTGGGTTGAAAAAGGATTTTAAAAAATAAAATTTTGAAATTTTGGGGTTAAAAATGTCAAAATTCAAAAGTTGGAACCGAGAAAACTAGGTTATGTTTTAAAAAACCGAAGGAATGTCACAAAAGAATGGTTGGATGAGATGGCAAATCACTTGGTTGTTGGAACAACGGACTCGGGTTCGAATCTTGGCAGCCCCAATACTCTCCTTAATTTTTTAATGAACGCGTCGAACACGTAAGCTGACCGCACACATCGAGCAAAGCCGCATGCACCGAGACGGCCGCACACACTGAGCCGTACACACCGAGTCGCTCACCTTCAACCGGGCCGCACACCTTCAACAGATTCGCGAAAAAAATGACGTTTTCCACCCTTTTTTACTCTAAAACTCGATCAAAACCTCGTTTTTATGAAAAATGCAAAGAAGTAATCCCCCTTAATTTTGCGAGATCTATCCAAAAACGCTATTATCTTTTCAAAATAAGATCAAATAAGCTATAAATCTGACAAAATTGATTGATACAACCAAGCTCTGATACCAATTGTAAGTCCCAAATCTAATGATCCAATTTAGTAATCAGTGAAGTTGATTGTAATAAAGGAGAGATGTAGAAGAAGAAGAACCAAAATCAAGCATGCACACATCTATATTCAGTAAATGTCAAGTACATCTTGAGAAAAATACAACTAGTGCAGAGTTCTGACACAAAGCAACAAGTACAAACCGACACAACTAAGTTGCTATAAATAGTACTCCTACCAGCACAAGAGTGTGCTGCCGAACACATGAGTGCAACCGCACACACTGTGTGAGGCCGCACACACATCTGTGGCAGCACACAGTACAAGTTTAAACACAATCACTGCAAAAAATGACATTACCACTTATACAAAATGATGCCTAGCTCAAACCACAAAATTATGTTCTTTCAGTAAGATTGGGTTAAAAGATACCCCAGGGTGTGGTTGTAATTCATTTTTGTTGTAGTGTTCCCGATTTTTGATGATGTCATTAGACTACAAATTGAACACATCAATTTAGTCCCGGTTGGCCCAACACTATAATGTCAACATCAAATCACCAAGAGGCCCAAAGATATCGCTATTTTCCTTAGTAAGTAAAAGGAACGAATAAAGTTTGACTATATAATCATACATTTTACAAATCACATCACATATGGGATTACATTTTATAACATCATGTTACAAATGGGTTGATGCAAAACCAATGCACAACAGATTTAAAAACTATGACTTATATATCTTTGTGTTAAGAATATAAAATATTATCGTCTTAGAATTACTCAAATTAAATCCATGAATTAATCTCTAAGCGTGGGTTTGAACAATACTCAAAATCCTCATTTTCTAAGTACTCATGAATATTTCAACAACCCCTATTAAATGTCCAATTCCTATGGACAATCTACCAAGATTCCACGACAGTCTTAAATCAAAACTTACTCCCTAAAGTATGATCGACCGTGGCATTTCGAATAGATTAATATTCCAGAAGTAAAACATGCAAAGTGAAACGTAAGAATAAATTAATCGACTCATGGTATCACACACTCTGAACATAAATAAATCTTTATTATTTAATCACCATTTAATTATAATTTATTGCTGTTACATTATTTCAAAACTATCAACTAACTCCCAAATCTAAAATCTAATATCATCACTCAACCTAATGTTCCTAGCATAATCGAAGTGCTTGATCTTGCTTATACCCTTTGTGATGGGATCAACAAGATCCCCCTCTGATAATACACAATTCTCCATGAGTTTTCAATCTTCAACTTGATTGTAACGTCCGGTTCCTGGTATGTATTTTAAATAAGAATTACTCATTTTTGCAAAGGGACTCGATGAGTTGGAGGCTCCAAACTCGTCGAGTAGGAATGGAATTTTTGGACGCGAGACTTGAAATCTACTCGATGAGTTGAGAGTCTTAACTCGACGAGTAAAGCTGCCAGAGTAAAACCCTAATTTTTAGATTTTTCACCCTATTTAAGCACCTTAACCTCCAAATGTTGGCCTCATCTGCAGCCTCCATCATCCCAAACCCTAGTCATGAAACCCTAATATGTTTTTTTAGAGTTTTTGAGCCATTCTTGGTGTTTTTGAAGTTTTGAAGAATAAGAGACTTGATGGAGGAGCAAGTAAGTAAAGGAGAAGATTAGATCCAGAAGTAGAGCTTCATTTCTAGTTCACCTGACGTAAAAAGCTTTTACCTTGCTTATTGAGTGTTTAGATCTAGTTTTTGGGCTTTTTCTCCATTTTTTGGTTCAATAATGGTGGCCTTTGGGATTTGAATGTCCCCTGGGAAAGAACCTTCAGATCTAGAGTCTTTGAGGGACTCCATGGCATAAAGGTGCCAACTTTATGGCCATGGGAGTCCCATGCAATTTGTGAACCTCCTTTTAGGGTCTTTTGAGCTAAATAACCCATGCATGGACGTAAAGTTAGTAACTCCATATATCGACCCTAGGGGACCAAATCTATGGCTTGGATGCATTAAGCACAACAGCAAGTGACTTAATGGATATAGACTAATGAGAACTCGACGGGTTGTTCATGCAACTCGACAAGTTTAAGGAAGGACTCGCTGTGTTGAAGCGAAAAGTCCAGATTATGTCATAAGGAAGAACTCAGTGAGTTAGAGGGTAACTCGATGAGTTGGATTGCGAGTTTGGGGTTCTCTGATTTATGGAACTCGGTGATTTGATGGATCGAATCGACAAGTTGAGTCAACCAGAATGTTGACTTTGACTTTGACCAAAGTTGACTCTTAAGGGGTCATGAGTGTGAAAAGGGGTTGATTTCGGAGTCTGAGATGGGTAGATTTCAAAGTAGGAGTCGTTGCAGCTATTTCCATGTTATCAAGGTGAGTTACCTTCTAGTAGAAGTGGGTCTAAGGCACCAATGTTGGCCCACTAGTAGTTGATTAAAGTGTAACTCCCGTAGATCCGGGCTAGTCAATTTAGAGATAATAGGGGTCGAAAACGACTTTTCAACAAAAGATTATTTATAATAAATAATCTTAACCAAGTTTTAGAGTATGTCTCAAGGGTTCCGTACATATAAAGAACACCAAAATCCGAGTTATAACGAAGAAGTTATGGCCCGTCGAAGTTTTTCGGTAAAACCAACACGGCACCGGGAGACATAAATAGTGCAGTTAAGATATAGGACTTTTTAGCCTTAGGGATCTAAATAAAAGTTGTAGAATACGTCTCCACCTACACGTGGATATAAAGAACGTCAAAAATGGAGTTCGTATGCAAAAGTTATGGCATTCCGAAGATTTAGCTTTTAAAAATCCTAAACTAGCTAATTCACGACGTGAGTTTTATGACGCTCACGACATTCTGTCATAATTCGGAATCTAGAAGCTGTGAGAGGATAAGACCCAATTCACAACGTGAGCTTTATGACACTCACGACGTGAGATGTCATGGCCACCATCCGAAGCTAGGGACGCAAATGGCAAGTCTACGGAGTGAATCATGAGACTCACGACGTGAGCCTTTTGACACTCACAACGTGAGTGTCATAAAATCTTACTATAAATAGCCATTTGGACCCCAAGGCTTAGTACACCATTTCTTTCATTCTCTCTCGTTTCCGAAGGCCGTTTTCCCTTCCCGAGCCCGACGATCACGAGTCGTTGACCGTTTTTAGATTCTATCTACTCCCAATACTAAGGTGAGTGTATAGTCACTTTCACCTTACACATATATATGAAGTATTTTCTTTTAAATACCTGATATGTGTAATTATATTAATTGTTTAATTAAGGTGACTGTTGAATAGATCTTTTATACAAGTTTTAAACTGTATATGTATTTTTATCTACAAATATGTTGGGTAAAACATGGGTAGATGTCACACCCAAAAACCGAGAACGGCAGAAACGTTCAGCCTGCAGGGGTTAGCGCAGGGAGCATCTCCGGGATCAGCCCCTACTGCAGTGAGAGCTGCGAAAGTTCAGCCTGCGAAGGTTGAAGCACCGAAGGCACGTAGGAGAGCCTTCCAGTTGACTGCGGAGGAGGTCCACGCAGCGCACGATGTCGTGGCTGGTATGTACTCTTTCATGTATTCTTTTACATTCTATGATGATTGTGCTTATATTATGTTATGCGTAGGTACCTTCCTTGTGAATTTTATACCTGCTTTAGTGTTATTTGACTCGGGTGCGAGTCGATCTTTTGTATCGTTGGCCTTTAGCCAACACATCAGTACTAGTAGAGAGGCGATGAGTCGACCTCTGAGAGTTTCCATAGCAGATGAGAGAGCGGTGTATGCCACCGAGGTGATATGTGGTTGTGTACTCGAGATTTCCGGGGTTGAGTTTCCGATAGATTTGGTCCCTATTACGATGGGGGATGTCTGTGTCATCGTGGGCATGGACTGGTTGAGCAGATTTGGAGCGATCATCGACTGGGAGCGACAGCTGGTGACCATGCGAGACCCTAGTGGGGGAGTCTTTATGGTGTACGGCGAGGGTACACGTTCCGGTTCAGCATTTTGCTCAGCCGCCAGGGCGAGGCAGAGCCTTCAGCAGGGATGTAAGGGATTCATAGCATATGTTATGGATGCAAGGGTTGAGTCGGAGAGACCGAGGTCTGTGAGGGAGGTATCGATAGTGCGTGAGTTTCCGGATGTATTTCCAGAGGATTTGCCCGGCATACCTCCTGTGAGGCAGGTGGAGTTCAGTATCGATTTGGTTTTGGGGGTCGTGCCTATCGCCAATGCGCCCTATCGCCTTGCGCCTCCAGAGATGCATGAGCTATCCTCGCAGCTGCAGGAGATGCTAGGGAAGGGATTTATTCAGCTGAGTAGTTCACCATGGGGAGCTCCTATCCTTTTTGTCAAGAAAAAGGATGGTTCACACCGGATGTGCATTGACTACCGGGAGTTGAACAAATTAACGGTCAAGAACCGTTACCCGTTGCCGAGGATTGACGATTTGTTCGATCAGTTACAGGGAGCATCTTGGTTTTCCAAGATCGACTTGAGATCTGGATATCATCAGGTGAGGGTGTGAGATGAGGATATTCAGAAGACATCATTTAGGACTCGTTACGAGCATTACAATTTCGTGGTGATGCCTTTCGGGCTCACCAACGCACCAGCAGTGTTCATGGACCTCATGAACAGGGTGTGCAGACCGATGTTGGATCGCTCGGTAATCATATTCATCGACGAAATTTTGGTGTATTCGAGATCTAGAGAGCATCATGAGGAGCATCTGAGGGAGATCCTAGGGGTTTTGAGATCGGAGAGGCTTTATGCTAAGTTCTCCAAATGTGATTTATGGTTACGGGAGGTCCACTTCTTAGTTCATATCGTTAACCAGAAATGGATATTGGTCGACCCCGCCAAAATTGAGGTGGTGATGGGTTGGGAGGTGCCGAGGTTGCCCACGGAGATCAGGAGTTTTCTAGGGATGGCAGGCTATTATCGGAGATTCATCAGGGATTTCTCCAAGATCGTCGTGCCACTCACCAAGTTGACCCGGAAGGGTGTAGTTTTTGCTTGGGGTCCAGAGCAGCAGGCTTCCTTCGGGACACTTTACCAGAGATTATGTGAAGCCCCGGTGTTAGCCCTTCCGGAAGGAATGGAGGATTTTGTGGTATATTGTGACGCGTCGATATCAGGATTGGGAGCAGTACTTATGCAGAGGGGTCATGTGATAGCATATGCATCGAGGCAGCTGAAGCCTCATGAGGCGAGGTATCCTACCCATGATTTGGAGTTGGGGGCAGTGGTGTTCGCCCTCAAGATCTGGCGTCACTATTTATATGGGGTCAGGTGTACCATATACACGGATCACACGAGTCTGAAGTATTTAATGGATCAGCCCAACCTAAATATGCGGCAGAGGAGATGGCTGGATGTGGTAAAGGATTATGATTGCGAGATCCTGTACCACCCGGGAAAAGCCAACGTGATGGCCGATGCCTTGAGTCGTAGGGCGGAGAGTGTTCCGATGCTTGACATTTGTATGAGGTTGATGGTGATGACTCCGGTATTGGACACCATTCGAGAAGCTCAGGCCGACGCCGTTAGGCCAGAAAACCAGAAGAGAGAACGAGTTGTCGGAAAAGTATCAGAGTTCATCACCGATGGTCGGGGGCTTATGACGTTTCAGGGTCGGATCTGGGTACCGCATGTGGGCAGAACGCGTACCATTCTTATGGAAGAGGCTCATTGATCGAAGTTCTCGATCCATCCCGGGGCCACTAAGATGTATTTGGACCTGAAAATGAAGTATTGGTGGCCCAGTATGAAGAGGGACGTTGCATGGTTCGTGGAGAGGTGTCTAACATGTCGCAGGGTTAAGGTCGAGCATTAGAGACCTCACGGCAAGTTGCAGCCGTTGGAGATTCCTGAGTGGAAGTGGGAACAGATCGCCATGGATTTTATCACCAAATTGCCAAGGACTGCGAGGGGCGTCGATGCAATTTGGGTGATTGTAGATCGATTGACGAAGAGCGCTCATTTCCTCGCTATTAGCGAGAGCTCTTCCGCGGAGAGGTTGGTGGAGATGTATGTGAGGGAAGTGGTAGCACGGCATGGAGTGCCGATCTCGATTGTCTCAGACCGAGATGTGCGTTTCACCTCTAGATTCTGGAAGAAATTCCATGAGGAATTGGGTACTAGACTGCATTTCAGTACCGCGTACCACCCCTAGACTGACAGACAGAGTGAGCGGACGATTCAGACGCTCGAGGATATGCTCCGGGCATGTGTGTTGGATTTCAGTGGGAGTTGGGACACATACTTACCCTTGGCGGAATTTTCCTACAACAATAGCCATCATTCGAGCATTGGTATGCCACCCTTTGAGCTGTTGTATGGGAGGAGGTGTCGGACCCCCATTTGTTGGGGAGAAGTGGGGCAGCATGTGATGGGTAGCACGGAGATAGTGCTTCAGACGTCTAAGCAGATCCAGCAAGTCAGGCAGAGGTTGTTGACCACTCAGAGTCGCCAGAAGAGTTATGCTGATAGGCGACGATCCGAGCTTGAATTTCAAGTCGGTGATTTGGTGCTTCTGAAAGTATCTCCTTGGAAAGGAGTGATCCGATTCAGTATGAGGGGCAAGCTGGGACCCCGGTATATTGGGCCATTTAAAGTGATCGCGAGGGTGGGCAAGGTAGCGTATCGCATGGAGCTACCTGCAGAGTTGGTTCAGATTCATGACACTTTCCACGTATCGCAGTTACGGAAGTGTATAACGGATGAGTCGGCAGTGGTGTCGTTGGAGGACATTCAGGTGGATGCGAGCCTGAATTATGCTGAGAGACTGGTGGCGATCAGGGATCGAAAGATTAAGGTTTTGAGAAACAAGGAAGTGCCTCTGGTTTTGGTTCAGTGGCAGCATCGGAAGGGGTCCGAGCTGACTTGGGAGTCGGAGCGTGAGATGCGTGAGCAGCATCCAGAGTTATTTCCAGAGTGAGACTTCTAGGGCGAAGTCCGATTCTAGTGGTGGAGAATTGTAACAGCCGGTTTTCCAGGTATATATTATTTTATTTAATTATTTTGAATTATGGGAAGGAACTCGGCGAGTTGATGTGTAGACTCGCCGAGTAGGGTCGCAATTATTCATCCAGATTTGCTTTGGACTCGGCGAGTCCACGCTGTTTAATGAAACCCTAAATCCCCGGGTTTGGAGCCTATTTAAGGGAACTTATAGCCTCTCATTCCCTTGAGAGAACCCTAAGTGAGCCAAATCGTTGAAAGGAAGAAGAAGACACTTTTGATCCTTGTATCTTTGGTTTAGCAAGAAGGAGGTGCAAGAGCAAGAGGGGAGGTGCGATTCTAGCAGTTCCAGGGATTCAGAGACTTCATTTTGAGGTAATGGTTCGGAGCTCCTTCTGTTTTGGTGTTGATCTATAGAGTTAGGGTTTTCTAACCCCTTTGGAGAGTGATTATGTGGAGCAAATGGTCCCTCTTCGAGTTTGTGCCTTGGATCTGGACTCAAAGAGGTCCAGAGACCTTAACCCTTGGAGCTTTATGGATTAGTTTGGAGTTATTGGACTTAGGTTGCCATTTTTGGGACTAAATCACCTTTTGATGCCTTGTTGTTGTTATAAAAGCATCAAGTTTAGAGCTTTACGTGACATTCATGCTTGGGAAGGTCAGATCTTTGATTTAGGGAAACAGATTTGACCTCAGGAGGCCAGTAGAGTTTGTGCATGGCGTAAACTCGCCGAGTTGTTCTTGAGACTCGGCGAGTAGGGTTAGGGTTTCACGTAAATTGCTCAGTAAATAGACTTGCTGAGTTGGGGGATAACTCAGTGAGTCAGAAGGGAGTTAGAGGACTGGAGTTCAAGGCGATTCTCGTTGAGTTGTTCTTGAGACTCGGCAAGTTGAGTTGTGTTGGCCCCGCGATTCATGCCTAGTATGACTTGTCAATCATAGGGAGGGACTCGGCATGCCAAGCGGGACAAAGTGTTAAAGGACATGTGTGAACTCGCCGAGTCACCAGATTTCACTCGGCGAGTAGGGTCAAAGTGTGACCGTTGACTTTTAGGGTTTGGTCAATGGATTACTTGTGTTGAGAGGGGGGATAAAATAGCCTTTTTCCCTCCTGAGGGTGCCAAAGGCAGGTTCAGTCTAGTCTTGAGAATTATATTTATAAGAGTATTTATTTTATGTGAATAGGCGAAGATTAGGCAATATTCCTACCGAGTCAGAGATTTACCGAGACGCCTGAGGTGAGTCTTCTCACTATACTTTACCTAGTGTGGTAACAGAGTTATGTGATAGAGGATTTTAGAGTTATATGCCAGTGTAATTGCATGTTATTTATGTGCTATGATTTATTGTGATATGTGCTATGTATGATTCAGAGTTACAGAGTTAGGACCTATGGGTCCACAGAGTTAGGACTATTGGGTCCACAAAGTTAGGGCCAGAGGGCCCATAGAGAGTTGGGGCTGGAGTTCCCCACTGAGACACATAGACCTGAGGGTCAACAGAGTTACAGCCTCGAGTGGCTATTGTGTGTTAAAGTGGTATTTTGGGGAACTCACTAAGCATTTATGCTTACAGTGTTATGTGTTATATGTTTCAGGTACCAGCGACGATCGCGGGAAGGCGCCGGCATGATACGTACACATGCACACTGGAGTTTATATATATATATATATATATATATATATATATATATATATATATATATATATATATATATATATATATATATATATATTGATCTTGGGTTTTGCATTGATACAATGTTGTTATAACGATTTGTTTATGTTTTCAAATGATATTTTATGGGTTCAAAAGTGAAAATTTGTTCAAATTTTTACGGTGTTACAAGAGGTATCGATGTTTAAGATGATCTATTTGTCACACCCCAAAACCATTGAACGACGGAAACGTTCTCGGGCGGAGGACGTCATGTACAGTATCACAACAATGAAAAGTAGTAAACAACCAACACCATCATCCATTTCAATAATAATATAATTGTTATACAAGTGTGTTCTGTCAAATTATAATAGACACTAAAGCATAAATCAAAAATGAAAGATGAGTCTTGAACGAGCTCCATCTTCTCTAAACCTTGCATCGGTACCTGTCTATTGATGACCTGAGAATACAAGTAATTTTGAAAGCGAGTATCAGCTTTGAAGCTGGTGAGATCATAAGTATTTTAGTGTCTTAATTTGTATGTAAGAATTTGTATGTATATGAGTTGTAAGTATTGAAAATGTATGTAAAACAACTGTAAACGCTTGAAAAAAACTCTAGAAATCCCTATGATTCCTACTATTATAACAGGGAGTCTTCTACCAAGACTTAACTGATCTATATGTAACCTTCTACCAAGGCACCTAGTGTCTGTGTGTGTCTCTTGTAAGAGTGTGTATTTTCCCAAGTCTGACTATCATTAACCAAAAATATAGTTTCTACATTACCGTGCTCCGTGTGAATGTTCACAAAGTGAATGTAATGGGAAAATGAAATAGTACTATGGTGTAGTGTCGAACTACAACCGTACCAATTACCTTTAAGTCTAGGGTAATTCTTCTAAGTACGGTAGCATTTGTAATAAATAACTACATCGGTACTCAACTGCCTTATTTGAGGGATAAGGTATAATGTGACGGCTAGATCCCAGGCTGGACGCTCCCCTGTCAAAGGGATTTTGAGACCTTTACATGCCCATGCATATATGCATGCCGTGACACATCCACATTACTACGATCATGTATACCCGATATAACTATCACAATTATGTTGTGATTCATCGGTATAGTTAGATCTTGAACTTGTTCCATGCTATAGCACCTAGTGATGTCTGTCCTATCAAAGTATATGTAACCGCACTCATGTAAACGTATATATGTAAACGTAATCATGTAAGCGAAATCATGTAAAACATATCTATGTAATAGTATAGTAATGTACTGTAATGTTCTGTGTGTGCTAGTTGTAACGTGTGTTCTCTCTCTATCTAGCATGTATAGTAATGTACTGTGTGTACTAGCTGTAATGTATGTCCTCTCTATCTAGAAAGTATTGACTCATGAATGAACTGACTCATTGTATGATATCGCATTCTAGTAATTGTTCTAACTGGTACGTATGGACATGGATGTATACCCTTGCTACCCAAGGGCATTGGATGAACTGGAAGGACCTTTATGACTATATATGTACACATGATATATAACTAATATTTAAACGACCTTCGGACGGGTACCCGATATCCCACCAGACCACATCTCAAGCGCGAAAAGGAAATAGGGTGGATAGCCTTCCTAAGTCTTTTAAACATTCATCATATAAATATACATATATAGGCATCCAATTTATAATATAAAAGCATAAAGTAAGTTTTGTAAAACCTTTGAACATAATTATTATCTAAGAAAAGATTGAGTTGTTGTCAATCTAGAAAACGGTTTGAAGGCATGGGTTTGATAAAACAGTTTAGTATAAAGAAATATTTGTTTGAAACACAATCGTAAATGAGTTCGAAATGAAACATACGGAGTAAAATGTATAGTGTAATAAGGAGTTTAAAACACGTAAAGTGTTTATGAAAAACATTTGAAGTAAACTGTTTGGTAAAACGGCTAATGAGTAGCCAATCATTTGAATGTTGCTTACTAATCACATGTGATTGATATAGTAACTAGCATGATTCTACTAGTATCCCCCCCATAAAACATTTAAAACAGTTAAAACGTTGATTAAGGGTTATGAACTCACTTGTTGTGGGTGATACAGATGAACTGAAGAGGTAGGACTGCTAGGTGTCAAGTGAAGACTTTAGACACACACAATGGTCCTAATTACATATGAAGACATATGTATATAAAAAATTAGTGATTATAACACTAATTAAGCATGTATAAACATCCTAATGCGAGGAAAACACTTTTGGTCAAGTGCTAGGAGGCTAATGGGTTGCAACAAAGGAGTGCAAGACCTTTTATGGGAGTTTATGGTCAAAAGCCCATATGTGTTGGAGTTTACGTCCCAGGGCAGTAAACTCCTAGTCATAAACTCTCTATAGGGCCCCTAAATGAAGCTTAACATTATTACAACTCAAGTGGTGAAGTGCTTCTAGGCTTAAACAAGTGTTTGGGTGGGTTTATGGCCTTAAAATGGCCTTGCTTGATGTTCACGGCCCTAGGACCACTCCCCCATGAGTTTACGGCCGTAAAATCAAGGTAAGGAGTACCACTTGATGTTTTGAGGTTCCTAACACTTCAAGGATATGATCTATGTTGGGTTCTAGGCATAAGGAAGGAGTAAGGGTGTCATTTGTCCCATTTATAGGGGTTTACGGCCCAAGAACTTGTCTTGGCCGTAAACTCCTTTATCCTTGTGTTTCCTTATGTTTTCTAGGTTATAAACACATTAGGGTACATGTCTAAATTAGTCTCTTGGCTTAAAGAAGGCTTTTAGGGCATTTTGGCACATAAAAATGGAGTTCACGGCCCAAGAACTTCCTTGGCCGTGAACTCACTTTCACCCTTGATTCTTAATTGTTTTGTGGTCTAAACATTGTAATGGTAGCTTCTAGGATCATTTCCAAGGCTTTTAGGGACATTGGGCACACTTTGGCCCGTATAAAGGAGTTTACTCTCCAAGTGTTCTTGGGCGGTAAACTCCCAAATCTTGGGGTTTTGATCCGATTTTGATGTTATAAAACACAATCTAAGCTATATAATATAACTAGATAGAAGTACTCATGATTTGGGATAAAAACCCGAAGATCCGTGAGAGAGAATTCGGCTTTTCTCTAGTTGGAAATGTAACTAATGAATGAATATGGTTCAAATTTCTATATATAGTCCTGAGATTTTTGGCAGAAAATATTTTATTCCCGGAATGAACTCTGATATCAAAGAGTATCGAAATAACAGTGTTGCACAAAACCCTTGTGCATCCACTCTCCTGATATCTCCTTAAGTGCTAAACCTGAAATACTCAAACTTATACCCAAAGTATGCAATTACATTGTAACTGTTCTAACTTCTATTGCCTTGATATGGTTTGTTCAGAATGGAAATTTCGGGTTGTCACATCATCCCCTTGTTAAAGGGAATTTCGTCCCGAAATTAGAATTTAGATAAGGAAGTAGGTATGAATGATCGAGTCGTGAGGAGGAAACTTCCTAATCGATTGGTTCTCGCGCTCCTAAGTGAAATCGGGTTCTTGGTTGGTATCCCAACGAACCTTCACTAACTGGCGCCGGCATTGCTTTGTCCGCTTGACCTCTCGTTCGAGGGTCACTACGGTTCTAATACGAAGGCAAGGATCTTGACGAGTGAACTTACAAGAGTCCTACCGGAAAGGTATGGTTTCACGATTGAGACGCGAAGAGTAGAATGTATGTTACTGAGTTCGTGGAGTAGATCTAGTCTGTGAGATACAAGACCGATTCTGGTAAGAATCTCGGAGGTCCTATCTATCTTGGATTTTTCTTTCCACGCTTTACAAAGCGTATTAATCCGTTCCCAGAGTGATTTTTTTTCCTAAAGAACTTGGTCTCTCACTTAGAACTTGTTAAACTTCCCAGTCAAGGGCCACCCCTTGCTGGGTTAAAGTCGAAAGGGTTTCCGGATGAACTATGACAGTAGGTCTGTAAGACCTAGAATTTGGCGAATGACTGTCGGCGTCTCTGGTGTCGACAAATTCTCAACGGTTTTGACAAATTGTAAGAGTACTCAAAATTTCCCATATCAATTACAGTGTGTCATAGAAATTTGACTCTTCAATTTCAAAACTCGTGCTTAGAGAACTTCGCGAAAAGTACCTCTGAAGGTAATGTTTCCATGGGTTTCTTCTTACTACGAGGGTAGATAAGTAAGTCATTACATGGAGAAATGACGAACTGATCCAAGTAAGAAAGACGGACCCTATTCATTAAACTCATGAATACTATGGGCGTATTGGTCCTATCCGAAGGGTATCACTACGGACTCGAAGTGTCCGCATCGAGTTTGGAAGATAGTCTTCCGGATATCCTTCCTTAACACTCGAACTGGTGACATTCGGATCTCAGATCCATTTCTTAAAGTAATTCTTTCCTTGTGTTACTCAACCATTTCATCTATGCGAGGCAGAGATAACGATTTCTAATGAAAAATCTTGATGGGGTCCTCGATATCTGAGGTACATACAATGCAATCCGTCGATCTCTGGAAGAATAAGACCGGAGTTCTCCAGGGCGAGAAGCCTAGTCTTTTATTTCTATTTCTGTGTAGTTCGTTAAGTTGTCTATACTGTTCTTGTATCTACGTAGGTGTTTAGACTGTAGGGCAATCTGTTTACAGAAGTTGCACTGGGTTCTAAGTTTGTTCACATGACGATGCGATTACTTGTAGTCTTGGGCAGTTCTCTGTCCTGAAGTTCATTTTAGAATCCATACTTGGTTCAACGATCACAATTTCGTGTATACGAGTCATATATAATTAAGATTGAAAAGGTAGTTGAATAATTGATTCTTCTTTAAGCTCATATCCCATTGATGAAAAATAACTTAAAGTGGAATCATCAATTCTAAACCTGTAGAACCTTGATTATATATCACCCCTATGTATACATTCTTCAGCGATAGATTAACCGCATGGATCTTTGGATTGAACTTGACGTATTGTACCAGTGGTACTTCGGGGATTTCTTTGGAAAAGAAAAGAACTATGAGGTACTCCCTGCATAAGTACTTCGATGTTTTGATATGACGGCTTCGCTAGAAAGGCAATTTCAAATAAATAGATGTACGTATGAAGCTGGTATGGTGTGGATCAAATTGAATCTCGTTGTATGATAACGTCGGAATCATACTGAAACTTAAAGACATTAGATTTGAACATAAGACGTTTACAGACAAAACACAACCGTGCAACCATGAACATAGTTATAGTACTTTAGATTTACGACAAGACTATTGCTGCAAATAAGGTATACTATAAAAGACAAGTATACGCAACACGAGCATCCCTATACAGACATGATCTCGCAAAAGGTAAGACTCTAGTTGCACTAGTTTTGGATGGGTTATAAGTCTGTTACAACGAAACGCTTAAATTACATTAACAAGGGTCCGACGTAGTTTCTCCTGCAGTTGTGATCCTGAGAATTCTGCCGTCTGCGCCAAAGTTCTTTGCTATAGGACAATCCTTCTTGAAGTGCCCCATCTCACCGCATTGGTGGCATGACAGGCTAGCACTAGCATTGGTTGTGGGAGTGCGGTGTTTAGCCAGTGTTATGTGGACATGTGTGCCTTCCTCATTACTCCACCTTGGAAATTGCTTCCTAAAGCGTTCGGCTTTATCACTACTTTTGTGTGTAGGGTTGGTCCCGATGATAGGGACTTGAGTGATGGGTCGTGCCGGTGCTCCACAGTTACGAGCATGGTGCAATATATTTAGGCAATTGCAACATTGCATCTCATGGAAAGTCCCATGATGATGGAAACTACACTTATCACACTTTGGGATTTTCCCTCGTATGGCCTGCTCGGTACGGGGATGGCAGGGGTTGCCACTTGTTGTTGTTGCATGGAAAGTTTTTGGAATTTCTTGCGTTCTTTCTGGGCTTGACGCTTTAGTCTCTTGTTCTCTGTTTTTCGGCTTTGCGAGCCTGTGACTGTTACCGTTTGACAACTTCCTGGATGGATACCACGATTGGGATTTTCAACCCCATCATCGGTATTGCTTGCGTTGATAGCGCTTCGATGCGCAAGGACAGCTGTCACGGCAGCCATCACGGCAGATGTAACTGCGGTTTGGAAGGTAGCGGAGTCCATATGAAAGGTAGAGGTTTCGTTTCTCGGCTGATTGTTCCCGGATGACGACATGATTCTGTAACACGAAAGATAAGGATTTTGTGATCGATTCTGGTTGATCCTAGATTTACTTCGATTGCTCAATCAAAAAGTAAGAGTATGTTCTCGAAAGTTTGACCTACATCCCTGTGATGCAGTCCTAGTACGTATTGGAAGTGTATCCGTGAGGTTTTGACCTACATCCCTATGATGCAGTCCTAGTACTGAGTGAGAGTGAGTTCGTGAAGGGTTGACCTACATCCCAATGATGCAGTCCTAGTAATGAGTGGAAGTGAGTTCGTGGAATGTTCTCAAGACGTTTGTCGTTCAAGCCGAGGTATTGTTGGTTGGTGAATAGCATGACCCAACCACTAAAAGAGACTTGGAAATGTCTCCAGAGCTAAATTGCTATAGTCCAATGACTTGACTAAAGCATGTTTCAGGTATACTTACATGAAGTAAGATGAGAGTATTTGAATAAATAAGATGACATAGAAGTTAGCCGACTGACAATATCTTTGATATTCATGATGTAAAAGTTTGGGAAAATGACCTTGTAAAACGTCTTACATCATATCCAGAGAAGATAGTCCTTAACCGCATAAAGGCTTAACCAAAAGTACTTACAATACAAGATAGTTTCATAGAAAATGCCACATCGGGCATAGATAGAAAAACGATTCCTTTTTAACAAGGAAAAATAAAGTAAAGCATCTACTACTGGCGACGGTCATCCCTCTGGTGAACTATCAGTTCATCCAGTTGACGTTCCATATCAAGCAGGTATCTTTCGTATACCCTCTGACGTACTCGGAGCTCTATGACTTCGGCTCGGGTTTCAGCTAGTGCTTGCAGTAGGGTTTCGTGGTCTCTCTCAGATCTCTCACGAGCATGTTCAAGGTTGTTGGTGTGAAGGATATGCATCCCTCCATTGGTGTCAACTTCCGCGATATGATGTAGAGCTGTCCTGCCCTGAATTTCGTTTCGGGCAACTCTACGGATCAGGATTGGTAGAACTCTATCTGCTGTGCTCCCTTCATTTACGTTGTAGAAGCTTCGGTCTCCATTAAACGGCATAAGTTGATCTTGATCTTCGCTCCATGCTTCCAAACATTCGACCCATGGAGGCGTCAGGCCATGAAAAGCCGGATGAGGGTTAGGAATTGGAACGGGAGCGGCCTGGGGTAGGTTCTCAACCTCGGGTTCGGAGTTAGCACTGTCCGAAAGGTCTTCATCATGGTGATCATTCAAAGGAATCGGATGATCATTCTCTGGTTCTTCTCCAAACCATCCAGCAATGACTTCGTTTGGAAGGTACTGGTTGTCGTGGGGATGGAGTCCAGCCATGTTATCTATGCGAGAATTGGGGTAAGAAAATAATTATTAGACGAATTATCTAGATAATTATTTAGAAAATCTTCATTAGTTACATCACTATTTGTGAAGTTCATACCATTTATATGTAATCGAAATAGGATAGGCCTTCGAATAAGTGACCTTAATTCCAAATTCACACATAATAGGGGTAAAGAAAATTTTTCATAGATTCTAAGTCTATAACATCCTAATTACATACAGCCTTAGTGTATCCACTTAGCAACTATAAACTTAGTAATGAAGATCCCGTTTTAGTTCTCATGTATAAAGTACTTATAGTAACACCAAATACTCCTATAGTATTTTAAGTTTAATGTTATGTTATACTGTTCTCATTGTGGTATTGTTGGTAAGATTTTAGACTTGTTGCAACCACACAACTACACTTAGGCACATGCTAGTCAACCCTCGGATAATATAGGTGATCAGGCTATATCTTCCCAGTTTTGACTACATGTCTCTAAGTCCACCTGTGTTGCCCAACAATCGTAATTCTTTTGTACTGTCCTAGTGACACTGATTTTAGTATGAATGCATCATGTATACTTAATTAAATATTTTATTATTTAAAGTATAAACTCTTGGTCAGAGTATTTTAATCCCATTGTATTTATAGTATGTATATCTTTTATGGGTTGATATACTTAATTCACTATAAACAATGCTCTGATACCAATCTGTCACACCCCAAAACCATTGAACGGCGGAAACGTTCCGGGGCGAAGGACGTCATGTACAGTATCACAACAATGAAAAGTAGTAAACAAGCAACAACATCATCCATTGCATTAATAATATAATTATTATACAAGTGTGTTCTGTCAAATTATAATAGACACTAAAGCATAAATCAAAAATAAAGGATGAGTCTTGAACGAGCTCCATCTTCTCTAAACCTTGCATCGGTACCTGTCTATTGATGACCTGAGGATACAAGTAATTTTGAAAGCGAGTATCAGCTTTGAATCTGGTGAGATCATAAGTATTTTAGTTTCTTAATTTGTATGTAAGAATTTGTATGTATATGAATTGTAAGTATTGAAAATGTATGTAAAACAACTGTAAATGTTTGAAAAAAAAAAACTCTAGAAATCCCTATGATTCCTACTATTATAACAGGGAGTCTTCTACCAACACTTAACTGATCTATATGTAGCCTTCTACCAAGGCAGCTAGTGTTTGTGTGTGTCTCTTGTAAGAGTGTATTTTCCCAAGTCTGACTATCATTAACCAAAAATATAGTTTCTACATTACCGTGCGTCGTGTGAATGTTCACAAAGTGAATGTAATGGGAAAATGAAATAGTACTATGGTGTAGTGTCGAACTACAACCGTACCAATTATCTTTAAGTCTAGGGTAATTCTTCTAAGTACTATAGCATTTGTAATAAATAACTACATCGGTACTCAACTGCCTTATTTGAGGGATTAGGTATAATGTGACGGCTAGATCCCGGGCCGGACGCTCCCCTATCAAAGGTATTTTGGGACCTTTACACGCCCATGCATATATGCATGCCGTGACACATCCACATTACTATGATCATGTATACCCGATATAACTATCACAATTGCGTTGTGATTCATCGGTATAGTTAGATCCTGAACTTGTTCCATGCTATAGCACCTAGTGATGTCTGTCCTATCAAAGTATTGTTGGATTAGTGTCTAAGTGCATAACTATTTTGGTATGTACTTGACCCGATGGTCCATGGTCCTTTTGGGTTGCCTTCACCAAAGCAACTTGATAGGATGAATTATGGAGAGAAAGGATTAAATATGATTTATTAATGTATTATGAGAATAATATATTAAAGGACAAATCATATTGTTTAATTAATATTAGTCAAGAATTAATTGGTAATTAGTTTTGTGACTAAAAGAGATTAATTAAACTTAAGGGACTAGAATTGTAATTATAAGATAATTGCAATTTGGGCCATGGATTGTCTTATATTAAGGAGTGGACGAGTTCTATGGGGAAACCCATGAGGAAATCGTCCAAGGCCTTAAGGAAAGGAGTACATGGGTTGCTTAGGGCTTAAGCATCCAAATTAGGGTTTCCTTGTTAGATAACCCTAATAGCCTCACTATATATAGAACCCTTAAGGCTAAAAAACGTGGGGAACTTCTCTTCTAGGGTTAGAACACGTTTTGGGTAGCCTCCATCCTCTCTCCTCTTCATCCTCTTGCTCTTGGTGTTTGTGAACCATTAGAGGAGTGACATTTGTGACTTTATGCTTTCTTAAATCAATACAAGGAGGAATTTGGGATTGTTATTGCTACATAACAATCAAGGTATGATCTTAAACCTATTCTCATGTTAATATGATTACTTGTATGCTAGAATTAGGGTTTATAGTCTTGGATAACTTGTATGTACAATAGAGAAACCTAGATCCAAGCATTAGGGTTTGTATGAGCACATAGGATGTTCTTATGACCAAACCCCATCAGTGGTATCAGAGCCTAGATTGGTTTCTATTGTATTGATGCCTTGTATGTTGAAAAAATTCGATTTTTGTGGTTCTGCATGATGGACTCGGCGTGTCCCACTGTGGACTCGGCGAGTCCATGGGGGTACTCGGCGAGTTCGAGCGTCAGGTGGAGCTAATTTTGGGATTTCTTGCTGTTTATCTTTGAGATGCTTGCCTTTATCATATTAGATCAATGTAAATCCGATTTTATGATATATATGAGTATATTTTTGATCTAATTGAAGATATTTATCAATTAATAAAATATTTGTTTCCTTATGTGATAATTGATTAATTATTTTGATTAAATTGGTAAATTATTTTGCAAGAAATCATTAAATAAATCAAATATGGATAATTATGTGATTAAATGTTAATTTAGATTATTTGTTATTTGATCCTTGTTGTTATGAAAAGTTTCATATTTTCCCCTTTAGGTTTTATAGTTTAAATTTGAACCCAAAAGTTTTGTTGTTTTGAAATTTAAATAGTTGAAACCCAAATGTTTTGAAATGTTTCAAAACTTGCCCTCAAGTTTTGGAATTTAAATTTTGATTAATAATTTAATTTTGATGTATATTTAAATTCTAAACCCTAATGTTTTGAAATGTTTCAAAACTTGCCCTCAAGTTTTGGAATTTAAAAGTTGATTAAAAAGTTTAATTAGGAATGTTAAATTCTAAAACCCTAGTAATGTTTTGAAAAGTTCAATTCACACCCTTATGGTTTATGGTTTTATTAATTAATTAAGGTGTATAATTAAAAGAGGTTTAATAAATCCATAAAAGTTTTGGTTTGCAATTTAATTGAATTAAAAGTATAATTATTAAATTTGACCACCTACTATTTTAAAAGTGTAAAATACACCCTATACTATATATAACATTAAAAGTCTAACATTATATATATGTATGAGTAAAAGTCAGTCTTACCGTTAGTAGGTTTCATTCACGAAGCTGGTCTATAAGGGGTGTTTAAGGAAATTGCCTATAAAATGGCGATTGAATGGGTATCCACTCTTACCCACCGCACTCTTGACTAGTGGAGGGTCGTTAGCCGAACGGGTAGGATAGGACGAAACCTTCCATTATAAGTATAATGAAATACAAAAGTAACTAAATGTTTTTACAAATTCCCAATCTTAGTTACTTAGGAAAAAGTGAATTGATGCAATTCCATGAAATTACACTTTATGCCCTTGCGAAGACGTTAGTGGAGCATGTGTGGTTTACCGGCACACTAAATGGTTCCAAGCAAAGGTAGCAAAGGGTGACTCAATGTTTGTCATAGTTCGGTGGAGCGTGTGTGGTTTACCGGCACATCAAATAGGTGAATGTAACATATGAGGGCACCATGTAAGTTTGCATGGTCATTCACACCCGCTTTGTGATCCTCGGCATCCCAGTCACAAACAAGAGGGGCATATCGAGATTTAAACATGCCATCGAAATGTTCAATGAATCTCAAAGGATCTAGGAGTTTTCATAGATTTAAAACTTAAATTTATTTTTGTTTTTCATGGTGGAAATTAGTGAATCGTCATTCACTTACCTTCAAATATTCTACAACTAGATTACGGCATCCCTTTTCTAGGTTGTAGCGTATTGTGTTGGGTCCTAGTCTTAGTATCTCATTTGAGTGATTTACTAAGGACTCAATCAATCAACTGACTTGAATTTGTTTCTCCCGTTAGCAGACTTGTAATCGGTAGGTATGTTTGAACTATATGTTCATAAGGTGTTCTTGAACTATATGTTCATTAGGTGTTTTTGAACTATGTGTTCATCCGTTAGTTCTTCTTTTTGACACTATTACGTATCGGGGTACGGGAGCGTATGGGAGTACTTTATTAGTATTTTCCATATACCTTTATTTTGAAGAGATTTGGAGTCTTTGTTTCTTTTATGAAGTTATTGGATGAGCATCATGAGTCAATGTTTCCATTCTCGATGCCGGATAGGAGTGAGTCTGCGGGTTATATACCTCATGATACTCAGACCACAGCCTAGGCATTAGTCAGTTTTTCCATTCTCGGTGTCGGATAGGAGTGAGTCTAGAAGTTATATACCTCACGATATTCAGACCACGACCTAGGCATTAGTCAGCATTTCCATTGCTGGATAGGGTGCGTCTGGGGGTTATATACCTCATGATATTCAGACCACAGCTTAGGCATTAATAATTACCCCTGACTTAATTGTCTGGTGGCTCTTTCTTTTACGAACAAAGGTTCGTGGTTAAACTTATTCCATTCATTTTATGTCTTCTTCGATCCTCGTTTGCTGCTAGGGAATTTCCGAAGCAGTTTTGTTAGTTGGTTGTTCATATCGATCCTTCTTTAGGCTAGATCTAGTAAGATCACTGTATAGGATCAATATGTGGGGATCGACGTTGTTAGTGCTTGTTATATAAACCTTGAGCAGCGATGGACTTGGTGCCTATTCCTTAGGATTAATCCTTAGTAATGAGTGATAGTCGATTTTTATGGTAAATCCTTAAGAAATGAATAAGATGATGGGGATTGGGTAATTGGGTTGATTGTTTGATGTTTAAGCATAATAAATTTATTTATTGTGGGGTAAAAACCCTATATGCTCACCAGGCTCCAAAGCCTGACCCACTCAGTTTAATTGTATCACAGGTATCGATACGAAGTTTCTTTACACTGAGAGATTAAGGAGATATAGATCACTAGTGAAATGAATGTAAGTTCTGTTTATGCTTATGTTTGTGTATTGACGATAACATCCCAAATGTTTTAAAACGAATAAAATACGTTTCTTCGAAAATGATTTGATAAACATATTTATCGTGTTTTTCTGGGAATAAATTCCGCAACATTTTTTATTAAAAGAGGTAATTTTCATAAAGCATAAACAAAATCGGTCTTTTCTGGCCGTGAATTCGGGGATGTAACATATAGTAAGAGATGATTGTTTTCATGATAATTGCCTGGTATGTCACTATGTGGTATGTTTTATGTGTTAGTATGATATGTTATTATGTGGTAGTGGTAGGGTTGAAACAGTCCTCGGTTACCAGTTGAAAAAGACAGAAGGCATAGGCCAGCACCCAGATATGCTAGGCAATAGGAGAACAGTATGTATATGCTAGGATATTATGTGGTAGTGGTAGGGGTGAAATAGTCCCTGAGTACTGGTTGAAAGAGATCGAAGGGGTAGGCCAGCACCCAGATATGTTAGGCAGTTACCGGTTGAAAGAGACCGAATGGGTAGTCCAGCACCCAGATATACTATGCAGGTTACCGGTTAAAAGAGACCGAAGGGGTAGGCTGACACCCAGATATACTAGGCGGTATGTTATTGTATGGTAGTTGTATGATGGGGATCTCACTAATCTTTGTGATTACGGTTTTCAGTTTTGGTTTCAGGTACTTCTTCAAAGGGAAAGGAGTCGGCATGACTGCAGCGCATCACACCACTATTTTCCGCACTATGATGTTCTTGGGATTTGTACACTGAAATTATTATGACTTTTTTGAGACATGACTTTTGGCTTTAATGATATGTGATAACTCAATGATGTTTCATTAATCTGTTTTATGAATTATTAAATAAAAAATGAAATTTTTGGTCTTGGATTTTGCGATGTTACATTGATGTCGGATATAATGGTACTTTATTTCGATGTGCATTGATCTACATGATCATTTGGCTCTTTCGTCAAATCAACTGCACCTTTGTTGTCGATGGAAAATCTCCATGGGTTCTTGGATTGATGGAAAAACTCCAAGATCTCCAATGAAATTATTTAACCATGTTGCTTCCTTTGCCGCTTCGCTTGTTGAGATGTACACAGATTCACAAGTCGATCAACTACCGTTTGTTGCTTGGAACTTTTCCAAGTAACTGTTCCCCCATTCAATAGAAATACCCAGCCAAATTGCAAATAAGTATTATCCCGATAAGTTTGAAAGTTGGCGTCACTATAACCACTCAACTTAAGTTCATCTTTGCCACCAAAAACTAAGATCATATATTTATTTCGTAAATACTTACATATGTTTTTCACTGCTGTCCAATTAGTTGTGTCTGGATTTCCCTGATATCTGCTAACCATGCTCAAATCATAAGCCACATCAGGTCGAGTACATGTCATAGCATACATGATCAATCCTATAACCGAAGCATATGGAACTCGACTCATAGTATCTATTTCCCTATCACTAATGGGACATGAAGTCTTGCTCAATTTGACAGTATGATGCATGGGCAATTTCTCTTTATTAGAATTCTCCATGTTGAACTATTTCAATATTTTATCCAAACAAGTACTCTAGCTAATACCAAGTAAATACTCCACCTACCTATGTAAATCCTTATTCCAATAATGTGTGTAGCCTCATATCCTCTCCTTATCAATACTTGATGAATAAGGGGAAGAAAATAAGGGCTCCACTATTCATCATCTTCTTTGTGAACCACATCTTCAACTCAAATAATAAAAAAGTAAATCGATCCCCACAACACCTCTCTTTCATTTTGATAAACCCTAACACACCACAACACTTCACCATCGGAGTTGAGTTCGCCACCAAAGCCCTCTACATTGACAGGAAGGTCATCATGGTCAAATCTAGAACACTTTGCTTGAGAAATTAATGAAGCACAAACATGTTTAAGTGTTTAAAAAACTTTTTCATCACCACACCTTTGTCTTCACTAGAATTTGTCCCTCACTTATCTAGGGGTTTAGGTGTTTAAAAAACTTTTTCATCACCACACCTTTTGTCTTCACTAGAACTTGTTCCTCACCTAAAATTAAATTAAATTTTTTTAAAAAAAAAAAAAAGGAAAAAAGCAAGGTGCTGATCCATGTATGTTTCAATTCATATATTGATTGAGCTTCATCACCCAACAAACATCACATCTATATACCACCTACAAACTTGATTTCCCCATCATCATCTTCATCATAAACAAAATGGTAACATCGGATCTTCATCACCCAACAAACACCACATCTATATGCCACCTACAAACTTGATTTCCCCATCATCATCTTCATCATAAACAAAATGGTAACATGGTGGGGACGGTAAGAGTTTCAATTAGATACGAAGGGAGGGAGGATTCCATTAGATGGGATGGTGTACGTCTGTTTTTAATTTCTAGAAAGTGTGTTTTTGAGAGCTAGAGAGAGAGACTTATTTTTTTTTTTTAATTTGTTAAATAAAAAAATGTATTAGATCTAAAAAATGAAAGAAAAATAGAAAATAAATATCTAAAGGTCAAAAAACCTAATCCGCAACAAACTAACTTAAAAAGACCCTGAAACCAAAAAATAAACGATTGGACTAAACCTCAAAAATAAAAATAAAAAAATAAAAAACCATTTTGCGGTTTTGTCTAGAGTTTTTGTTCATAATAAGGTGATTGAAAAAACTATTTCCCATTTTAGTGTAATTTCAAAAATATTTACCATTTTTTTTTTAATATTTGTTTACTTTTCAATTTTTCGATTTGTACACATTTGGTCACTAAGTTTTTTTTCGTCCACATTTACCCATTCAACTTGTTAAACTGTACACATCCAGTCCTTATGATCGGTTACTACAGGTTAGCTGGGAAAAATAACTTAGTAGGGTAATATTTTTCTTATTTTGTACACATTTAGTCCTTAATATTTTTATACACATTTAGTCCTTAATATATATATATATATATATATATATATATATATATATATATATATATATATATATATATATATATATATATATATATATATTCAAAATAAGTCATTTTTTGTTTTTGTACCAATTCAGTACTTATGAATGATTTATTTAGGATTTTTCTCACGACATCTAACATGAGACTATCATTGATGACAGGGACGGTTCTCTTTGGGTACCCGCAGTAGCACCAACAACCCCTGCTTTTTCTGTACGCAGTGTAAACACCTACTACCAAATCCTGCATCCGTCCCTGATTGATGAGGTGTTTGGGGTTGTTGATGTTTATGTCCATCGCGGTCTCGACTGCTTGGTTGCATAGGTCTTGTGGTTTGGCTTAGGTTTTGTATTCCAAACGTCGTAACTTCTTCATACAATATCTGATGAAAGTTGTAGTAGACTAAAATACAAACGCATAGATATAAAGATCGTTAAAATCCGAGATAATATGAAAAAAGTTATGGCGTTCAAAACACATGACCTAAGCAACCAAGTAATCGAGATCGCGATGGACATAAGCATCAAAAGCCTAAAACACCTTGTTAATGAATGTTCCATGTAAGATGTGAGAAAAACTTAAAGAAAACATTTATAAGTATTGAATGAGTACAAAAACAAAAATAAATTATTTTGCAAAAAAAAAATTAATGACTAAATGTGTACAAAAATATTAAGGACTAAATGTGTACAAAATGAGAAATATATTACCCTATTGAGATATTTTTACCGGTTAACCTGAAATAACCGGTAATAAGGACTGAATGAGTACAGTTTAACAAGTTGAAGGGGTAAATATGAATAAAAAATAAACTCAGTGATTAAATGTGTACAAATCGAAAAATATATTATCCTTTTAAGTAATTATCTCGTTTTCTTATTATTTTTTTAGTTTAAATATGGGATTATTTCTTCATTTCCCCTTTATTTCAACTTTTTTTTTCTTATTTTTTTTAAACAATAGTTTTTATTTATTATTTATTTTTTTTCAAAATAGCAGTTTTTTTATCTTTTCTTTCTGTTTTTTTTTTATGTTAAATATTCATTTCTCTTACGTAAACCTTTGATCATCAAATTTTAACCATCATAAATTAAACATAATGACATATAAAAAATTACTTAGGTGTTGTTTAACTTTTGATAAGATTTTTTAACCTCTTATGTCTATTGGCGGAATGACATTTAAGAAAAAAAAAATATTTATTTTTCAGAAAACATCAGACATAAAAGAGTTTTTTGACATCGTTTTCCAATAAAACAAAAAATAGCTCTTGATTTTTAAAGTTATTAATATTATTATATTTTTTAAAGTTATAACTTTGTAATATTGATTGTTCCCTATGAATGACGTCATCACCGCTATCACCACCACGATTGCCACAATGACCACCACTGTCGTTGCCGTTACAGCTTCCACTTTTGTCACCACCTCCACCTCCACCTGCACCTTCTCCCATACCACCCCTACCCCCTACCTCCACCACCACCACCACTACTTGTGCCACATCCACTACCATTTCCGCCGCCTCTACCAACATCGTCGAGTATTTTTTATAAAGATTTTAAAAAACAAACATTTGTCTATGAAGATTAAAGAAATGGAAAAAAAAAAAAACAAAACAAAAACAAAAAAAACTTTTGTACCATATTTTATTTCACGACATTTAAAAAGACCAAATACATTTACATCATCAAAAACAAACATTATCTTATTGTTGGAAAGTCCTGGAGGATACCCGATTAAAGAATTTTTTTGATACGCATTAGTTTAAAATATTTTTTGTTGGTCAATATTATATTTGTGATTTTATATATATATATATATATATATATATATATATATATATATAGTCGATGGTATGAAAATAAAAAAAATAAAAAAATAAAAAAATTAAGTAATAAATAAATTTGGATCGTTTCGTTCATAACAAAATTAAACATAAAATAACAATGGTGTAACTAATGAAAAAGATTGAAAAAATAAATTTGCGTAAAAAATTTCATGGGAACTAATTTGTGAGGAAAAAACGGAAATTTACAAGATTTTATCTAGAGATATTTTCTTTTTAATATCTAAAATTTGTAAATTTAGGGGCAATATTGACAACTCATGAATTTTCAATAGACTAAACAAAAGTCAAGGTCGAAAAATCAATTCCTTAATACTATTATGGTAAATATTTTCGAAGACACACTAAAACGGTAAATAGTTTCAATGACTTTATTGTGGACAAAAACTCGTTGTCTATTATATACAAAGTTGGCCATTATTTATCGTTATTACACAAAATTAAACTGCAGATCCAAAACAACTTGCATTAGCAACGCAAAATACAAAAGAGTTATTTTAGCAAACAAAATGCTTTTGTAAAAAACACAAACATAAAATTATGTGAGGATACAAGGCTTTAAGAAATAAAACAGGTTTTAAAAAGAGTCAGTAGAGTAGTTTGCAAACAAAATCCTTTGCTTTGAGTCAACAAAAAAGTTTAATCAAATTAAAGGGAATGTAAATATATAACAAAAAGACATTAAACAAGTGGTCGGTTTTCTTTTCACCTCCTAAATAAAATTGTTTCATGAGAAAGCGACAAAGATAAACATGTCAAAAAAAAAAAAAAAAGAGACTAAACTGCATTAATATGGAAAACCTCGACCAGTCACTTCTTGGATTTCTTTGGTGCCCTGAGAAGAAGAAGAAGAAAGATTGGATATAAATATTATGTCCCAAGTCAAATATAAACAAGGCAGCATCAATACTCACTGTGCTACTGGAGCAGCGGGAGCTGGTGCTGGTGCTGGTGCTGGTTCTCTCTCCTGTGGGCCCTGCATAAAATAGAATAAAAGAAAAAGAAGACAATTTGTTAAAACTGAATGAAGGCAAATGCAAGAAAGAAAGAATGAATGAATACCTGAGCCAAACGTTCCTCCCTGCGTGCCATCTTCCTTTCCCTGCTTGCCTTGTTCTTGGCTCGCTTGGCTTCAAACTGGTCAGAAAGTGTCTTCTCTCTGGCCTTCTCGGCCTTGGATTTGTGAATGCTTTCCATGAGCACTCGCTTATTCTTGAAAACATTACCCTTCACCTTCATGTACATGTCATGGTACATATGCTTGTCTATCTTCTTTGACTCTCGGTACTTTCTCAGCAACCTCCTCAACACCCTCATCCTCCTCATCCACAATATCTTAGTTGGCAGCCGCGCCTCCCGTGTACCCTTGCGTTTACCTGATCAAAACAACAACAATTCCTTCATCACACACATTACACTTACATTTTGCTTAAATTCTCATAGTATTATTACACTAGTATATTACCATATCCTGAGTGACGCCCCTTTCTTTTTGCTTCCTTCATACGACGAGCACGCGATCGCGAGTGGATCTTTGTAGGCTTCCTGATGATAAAACCATCTTTCACTAACTTCCTGATGTTCTGACCTAACAAATAACAAAAAATCGTATGACAGTTAAAAATAAATAAAACCATCAATTTGAAAAACAATGTAAAAGATAACAATCAATAATATATGCAAAAAAATTAACTTGACAAAATTAAGAAATGCATAATGCAAAATGTTAAAGAAAAAGAAGGAAACCATCAACTTAAACATAAGACAGTTAAAAATAAACAAAAACAACAAAACCATGAAATCTTTTCCTGTGGCATACAATTACAAAAAGCTAAACATTGCTATATTGATAATAATTGGCGATCACCCGAAGTCCTAAGTCTAAAGAGGCCACTGATATATTTGGAATATTAAGATAGTTTAACTCAAGTAAAGTGACATTCAAAATTCAGATAGAGTAGGATGCAGAGATTTCATTAGATCAGCAAGTCACATACTCAAAAAAGTTGATATCATCAGATCCACATACTAACGTTAAGTCAACTTAACCTTATTCCTCAAGAGATATATAAACATAAACAAGAAATAAGAAATAAATATGCATTAGCAAGTAGTGATTACCGGCGAGATATATATATATATATACAACAGAGCCAAAAATACAAAAAAAAAAAAAGTTATATTTGCGAAATATCCATATGCAAGTAATGGTAACTGACGACGAAAATGAATGAGGAAAACAGCGTAAACAAGCAAAGAACGTATGAACATACGGGAATTGGCCATGGAGATCTCATTGCCTTCATTGGGATCCAGCCAAACCTTGCCTCTACCGCACTTGAGGACGCTGGCGGCGAGCCTCTTCTGTAGCTTCAGCGACACCATTTCCCTCTCGACTCGATCCTTACAGGGGTTTGGCCTTTGGGGGGCGGATCGACAATCTTATATCATATTCATCTAATCCTCCTTCCCTTTCCCTTTAGGGTTTACAGCAACTTGGTCTGAATTCGTGTCTTTTTCAGATGGGCTTCCGTACCTACAAATATGGGCCTAACAATTATTTTTAAGTTGTGTTTTTGAGATTAGTTTCGGTTATAACCCACGATTATAATGGTTTAATTAAAAATAAATAAATATAAAAATCTAAATATTAAAAACTTTTTATCTATAAAAAAATAAGAAAAATAATAAATTATTAAAATTGATTTCTCTTTTAAATTTAAATAAATAAACAAAATAAACTAATGAGTTTTAATTTATAAATTTTGAAAAAATAAAAGAAAAATCTATTAATGAAATTGATATTCAGTTATTACTACATTTATTGTAATTATTACATTAGAGTATTATATAGAATTTATTAAAATACAAAAATTTATAAAATGATACGTGGAAAAAAAATTAATTCAAAATAACCATAAAATGACATTTGACAAATTGAATGAGGGTGTGACATGTGACAAAAAAAAAAAAAAAAAAAAAAAACATTCATTTATTAGAGTATATCGGTTTTGGGTGGTTTGTCTTGTATTGGAAGGTATAATCGGTTGAACCGGACTCGGTTTCGGTTAAACGGGTTTTTGGTTTAACCTATAAAAACTTTTTTTTAAATATTACATATAACAAATAATACTAACATTGTTTGAGCTTAGAAACATATGAAAAGAAGTTTAGTTTGAGCTAAGAATTACATAAAAAAAATAAATATCGAAATTGAAAATAATAGAAATTATAGTCTTCAAAGTCACCATTCAAGCAAATACGTGTAATACATAAACCAACAATAGTCTAAACTTAGAAATACATGAAAAGAAGCACAGTTTGAGCTACAAATTACATAAAAACATAAGCGTCAACATGAAAATAGTAGGAGTTATAGTATTCAAGGTGGTAGTCTTTATTTAGATATCATCTCTTCTTCCAATTCAATTCACTATTTTCTACTTCGGTCAATAGAGGTGATATGTCTAATGCAACTTCTTCAACGTGAATGTGGTAAAAACAATCATTCGAGCAAAACATGGTGTTGTATCCTTTCAACGTTATCCAAGTAATCTTTCATGTAAATACATACTTGTATTAATTCGGCGGTGAATCGTAACCTTCATTCTGATATGACCTTACCACTAACACAAAAAGCTTATTTTAAAGTTACCATGAAACCTTATAAGGTTAGTAAATCTCATGTCGTGTCAGATAGAATCGAAAATTCGAAAATTTAGGCTCATTTTCTTTCCACCAAGCCAACATATCAAGGTTTTGAAATTCCTCAGTAGTAAAGTGGGCTAAAAAGTTGGATGCCATATAATTGCACAGTTTGCTACTAGGGGAAAAGTCTGTTGTCGTTTGGTAGTGTCCTCCATCAAACTGTTATACAGTCTCATATTTGCATCTCAGTCAACTCTAGATAATGATGCCCTCTTCATATGATCATATATTGGATTGCATGGTTGACCATACTTGGTAGCATAATGGTGGAATAATTTTTGAAAAGTATCCTTGAATTTAAAATTTTCTGCTTGAACAAAAAGTAGTTCGTCTTCGGCTATTCCTAAGTTTGGGGCAATTTTCCCATCATGTCACAATGAGGAATTCGGATGTGTTGTAAAGCAATTAACAAGGATAACATTGTAACTAAAACTTAAGAGCATGTATGATGCTTATTCAATGACAACAAAATTCCATCAAACACTCTATACAAACATTCAAATAGTCAACAAAAGGTTGGAAACCCTAAAAATCCCGATTTAAGTCCATTATGGACTAGGATTTCCTTATTGGGCCTAATGGACCAGTAAGCTTCCAATTTGACTATTTTGAGCTTAGAACTCTTAAATTGGCTCTAATTGGACCCACTCTCATGAGACTTAAACTTATTGGGCCTTATAAGCCTAAAATGGACAAGTTTATCTTTAATAGGCCTTATTGGGCTATAACAAATCCAATTAGCTTTAATGGACTCAAATTCATTCCATTATGCTAAATTGGGTGTGAACACCCCTAGAAGCCTAATGGGCCGAAAAATAGTTATTTAGCCTCATAATTTGGAGCAAGACTTAGAATGGGCCTAAGATGATTCCTTTCCTCTTCCTTATCCCATTTCGGCCCAACAACAAAAAAATGAAAAATGAATTAGATAGAAGAGAGTTGACTAGGAGATGCCATCTCAATAAAATCCATCATGTATCCATGCAATAATTCCCATACATTCATGCAAGTCATCTCAGATCTCTCCTTCCCTCTCTCTTTTTCTTCCTCTCACCCGAGGCTACCCCCACACACACACAACACCATTGTAAATTACTTCAAACTCTCTCTAGAACACCTTTATCATTCCTCGAAAATTTCGAGAACCATAAGGGCTTCAAGAAGAATCTCATTCAAAAACCACTTCCAACTACATACTAATGGTAAGATCTTGCAAACATATTTTCCTTCTACACTTAATCACTCTTGTTACAACCTTAAATTCTTGATCACACTCCATAGAACTCTTTAAATTTGAGATCTCTTCAAGGAGCTTGCTAGGACTAAAATTTCTTCATTTCTTTCTTCAAAACTGTGAACAACAAAGCAAGGTGAGTTCATACCCCCCCCCCCCTTGTTTTCGGTTTTTACTTGTTTTGGGGGGAGAATACAAGTATTATGTGATGATCTATGTGTGTTTGCATGTTATATGTGAATTCTTAGTTTTTGGTTGTGATAATATGAAATATTTGTTATATTTCGAAATCTATAGCAAAAAGGGTGAAATAATCATGAACAAAAACTTTATAAACAAACATATATCATAGATCTAAGGGTTCTTCAGTTAAAGATGTGAAAAACAAAACCAAAGAACCTTACAAGTGTCATTTTTGCAAAAATAACAAAGATTGGGTGTAAATTGTAAATTTTCGGTTTTATGGGGGTTATAAGTTGTTTATTAGTATAAAAGCTGATTTTTATGAAAATTATACTTTTCAAAGGGTCAAAATCATAAAATTTGGCATATTGGGCTTCTAATTGGGCCTCACGAGATTTTGGGCCCAAAATTGCGAAAAAAGGAAATTTTGAGGGGCTGAACGATCCCTTATCTAAAGGACATGTTATTGATAAGATCAGAGTTCGACACGTCTGTGAGAGCTACAATTGCTAATCGAGTTATACGTTACATTTGTGGTTACTAGACTTATCCAAGTGGGAGACTGTTGGATTAGTGTCCAAGTACGTAACCATATTTGGTAAATACTTGACCCGGTTGTGCATGGTCCTTTTGGGTTGCCTTCGGCAAAGCAGCTTGACTGGAGAAATAAATAGAGAAAGAGGTTATTATGATTTATTAATATGTTATAAGAATAATATATTAAAGGAGAAATCATATTTGTTTAATTAATATTGGTCAATAATTAATCAGGAATTAATTTTGTGATCAAGTGTAATTAATTAAACTAGAGGGGCTGAATTGTAATTATATGATAGTTGCAAAATAGGGCAATTGTTATCCTAGTAGTAGGATGGACGAATTCAAGGGATAGGATATCCTTGAAATCATCCAAAGGTCCAAGAGACAAGGGTTATCAAGGCTTATCTTATGATTGCTTAGTGGGCAAGCAACTACATAAGGATAAGGATTGAAACCCTAATCTCAACCCTATATAAAGACCCCTAGGCCTTAAAAATTCATCCACTTGCTTCTAAGAGATCCCAAGGTCGATTTCTACCTCTTCCATTCTCTCTCTATAGCCTCTCCAATTGCTTGTGGTGTTTGTGAGCCATTAGAGGCACTACACTTGTGGTGCTTGCTTTCAAGACTTAGGGTTTGAAGATTTAAGTTGTTATTACAATATAACAATAAGAGGTATGTGATCTAACCTTTTATGTGAATTTCGAAAATAGTAGGCTACATTAGGGTTTTATTCATGTGTTCATAATGTTGTGTATCTAATAGTGAAAACATAGATCCAAATCTAGGGTTGCATGCACACATAGGATTGTTTGTATAAAACCCATCAGTGGTATCAGAGCCTTTGGTTAACTTGTTTTCAAATAGCATTATACAATTGTATGAACTTGACAAATTAGGGTTTATAGCCAATAAACCCTAGGCGGCAAGAAATTTCGAGATTAGGGTTTCCTAACCCTAATTTGCAGAAATTTTGAAAGGGTTTTTTGAATCCTTTCCTTTAATCCAAGATTTCAAAATCTAGGGTTTGCAAACCCTAAGATTTCGAGATTAGCCTCCTTCCCCAAGATAAGATCCTAAATTGTAGGGATTTAGATAATCTCATATCTTGTAATTATCTTTTAATGGTTAAATATGGTAATTAAAGATTTTGAATTATCTCATCCCCTTGTTTTCGAAATTTAGAGGGATTAAAGGGATTAGGATAAGTTAATTTTTTAAATGGTAGTTATCCTTATGATTTAGATAATTCCTTATGATTGATCATTTAAATTAATAGTTTAATTAAGATAATTATTAAATCAATAGTTTTAATATTTAAAATTTTAATTTAAATGGTATTAAATTCGAAAATTTTAAATTGAAGATTAAAACCCTAGTATTTTGATATGTTTAAAATACACCCTATACTATTATATTATTACAAGCTTAATGAATATATATGTATAATTAAAATGCTAGTCTTACCGTTAGTAGGCCTCATTCACGAAGTCGGTCTATAAGGTGGGTATAAGGTTGCTGCCTATAAAATGGCGCTTAATGGGTGTACACTCACACCCACCGCTTGCTTGACTGGTGGAGGGTCGTTAGCCGAACGGGTAGGATAGGACAATCCTCTATTCATTAATAAGTATAATGAATTTATATATAAAGTAACTAAACGTTTTTATAAATTCCCAATCCTAGTTACTTTAGGCAAAAGTGAAATTGATGCAATCCCATGAAATTACACTTTGCACACTTGCTAAGAAGTTAGTGGAGCATGTGTGGTTTACCGGCATACTAATTGGTTATAAGCAAAGGTGGTAAAGGGTGATTCATTGTTTGCCATAGTTCAATGGAGCGTGTGTGGTTTACCGGCACATCGAATAGGTGATTGTAACAATGAAGGCACCATGTAGATTTGCATGATTATTCACACCCACTTTGTGATCCTCGACATCCTAGTCACAAACGAGAGGGGTATATCGAGATTTAAACATGCCATTGAAAAGTTCAATGAATCTCCAAGAAAATCTAGGAATTCTCAAAAACATTTAAAACTTAAGCTTATGTTTTTCATGGTGAAGAATTAGTGAATCGTCATTCACTTACATCCAAATTATTTGCGTGTTGGATTACGACATCCCTTTTCTAATATGTAAATAATGTTGTTGGATCCTAGCCCTAATTTTTCATTTTGGGTGTTTAATTAGGGATTCAATTATAATCAAACTTTGTCCTTTCTATTTGTAGATGGATAATGCGAACAACGTTGTTGCTAACTCATTCACGCTAATGAGTCTTTGTCAAAAAGTGACTTTTGATGGATCGAACTTTAGCGAATGGATAAGATACATTCGCACGATTGCGCGCTACGAGGACAAAGAGTATGTCCTCGACGAGAAGCTCGAGAAGATCAATCCAGAAATCGCTACTCCCAAAGAAATTGTTGTCTTTGAGACCCACGAACATGATGCAACGAAAGTCCATTGCATCATGATAGCCACTATGAACCAAGAATTCCAAAAGTCCTATGAGGACATGTATCCGTATGAAATGCATCAAGATTTAATAGAGAGGTACCACCAAAGCTCGAGGCAAGAGCGCTATGAGATCATCACAAACATGATCATCGCTAAGATAGGAAGTGGTGAATCTTTTACCGTGCACTTGCAAAAGATGTAAAGATATGTTGATCGTCTTCTCAAGTTAAATGTTAACTTTGGTGAGGATTTGGCCATCGACATTGTTCTTCACTCCTTACCCTCATGCTACAAACAATTTAGGATGACCTACCACATGAACATGGAAGAGGTCACCCTGAGAAAACTCCAAGGGCTCCTAAGGACTGCTGAGAGCAACCTCAAGGAAAAGTCTGTTGCACTGACTCCCGCTCCACCCGCTGCTACTGTTTTGGCAATTAGGCAAAGAAGGGGTAAGAAGAGGAAGGCTCCTCAAAGAGACACCACAAGGGAAAGTCCCAAGATGGTTCCTTTTCTAGTGGGACCAAGGATGGCCCTGCTAAGCCCAACTCTAACCCAACGGAGGTAGAGTGTCACCATTGCCACAAAATAGGGCATTGGAAGAGAAGCTGCCTAGAATATCTGCAAGCCATCAAGGATGGGAAGATCAAGCCGTCTTTTGCAGGTATTTACACAATTAAATCTAATGATTCATCTCATGCTATTTCTTGGGTTCTTGATATAGGATGTAGTTACCACATTTGTTCTGATTTACAGGGACTAAGAAGAAATAGGGATGTGGAGCATGGAAGAATAAATCTAATCATGGGAAACAGAAGATCGTCGCCTATCACCAAGATTGGAGTGTATTCTCTAGTGCTTAGTAATGGATTAGGTTTAGATTTAAATAATTGTTGCTACTCGCCATATATGGCAAGAAACATCATTTCATTTCATGGTTTGTTTAGACAAGGATTTAGATATTCGTTTCTATTTATGCTTATCTAAATGGTGTTTTATACTTTGAAGCAATGCCTTGTAATCAAATTTATGAAACTGTTATGATTGTAGATAACCTAGGAAATGATGTGGTGTGTATGGATTCTTCCAATAGTATGGATAAAGCTGTTTGTGGCATTGTCATCTTGGACATGTCAACAAGAAGCACATAGCCCAACTCCAAAAGGATGGAGTGTTGGAGACCTTAGGGAAGATGACACGTGCGAATCTTGTTTACTTGTAAAGATGACCAAGTCACCCTTCACTGGCACTTGTGAGAGGGGTGAGAGTTTATTGGATCTCATACATACGAATGTATGTGGGCCCTTTAAATCCACCACAAAGGATGGGAACCGCTTCTACGTGACTTTCACCGATGATTATAGTAGATATGGGTATATTTACTTAATCAAGCACAAGTCAGAAATGTTTGAAAAGTTCAAAGAATTCAAGCATCAAGTAGAGAATCAATTAGCAAGAAAATCAAGATGCTTCGATCCGATCTAGGAGGAGAGTAACTAAGTCTTGAATTCCACGACTATCTCAAGGAATGCGGAATAGTTTCGCAATTGACGCCACCTAGGACACCGCAGTTGAATGATGTGGCAGAAAGGCGTAATCGAACCCTGTTAGACATGGTCTGTTCTATGATGAGTCGTGCTTCACTACCTATCTCATTCTGGGGGTATGCCTTAGAGACTGCCGCCCATATCCTTAACCGAGTCCCTACAAAGAAGGTCGCCAAAACATATCACGAGATGTGGATAGGGAAAGCTCCCTCGTTGGCACATATCAAGGTTTGGGTCTGTGAGGTTTTTGTAAGACGATAGACTCACGACAAGCTCGAACCTCTTAGTGAGCGATGTATTTTCATCGGCTACCCATAGAGATCCTTTGGATATCTCTTCTATAGTCCGAGTGACAATGGTGTCTTCGTTACGAGGAGAGGGGTTTTCCGAGAGCGAGAACTCATAAGCCAAGGAGACAGTAGGAGACAAATCAATCTTGAAGAGATTCAAGAATCGAGCGATGAAGGAACCTCTAACGCTGGCACTCAACCCGAGGAGAAAACTCCTGTTGAACCAATTGACAAGTCCTTACCTCTTAGACATTCCGAAAGAGTTGGAGTTCAACCCCAGTTTTATGGTTTTCATATTACTACCGAAGGGGACACGTATATTAGTGATGGTACACTAATAAATCTAGATGAACCTAATAGCTATAAGGAAGCCATGGCAGGCCCATAGTCTGCAAAATGGAAAGAGGCGATGGGCAGCAAGATTCAGTCTATGTATGACAACCAAGTTTGGAATTTGGTTGACAATGTGCCCGGACGTAATACGGTTAGGTGCAAATGGATCTTCAAGAAGAAGACCGAAGTGGATGGGAATGTGCACACGTATAAGGCGCGATTGGTGGTGAAGGGCTTTACTCAAACTCCCGGAGTTGACTATGATGAGACCTTCTCACCAGTTGCGAAAATAAAATCTATTAGGGTGATGCTAGCCATTGCTGCATTTCATGATTATGAGATATGGCAGATGGATGTCAAGACCGCTTTTCTTAATGGGAAGTTGGTTGAGATGTTTACATGGCTCAGCTAGAGGGTTTTGTCGATACGAAGCATCCCAATAGAGTGTGCAAGCTTGAGAAGTCCATTTATGGACTTAAGCAAGCATCTTGCAGATGGAATCTTTGCTTCGATGAGAAAGTCAAAGAGTTTGGATTTGTACGAAGTGAAGATGAATCATATGTATATGTCAAGGCCGGTGGGAGTATAGTTAGCTTCCTCATTTTGTATGTTGATGACATACTACTCATAGGAAATGACATCCCAACTCTACAGGAGGTAAAGTCCTGGCTCGGGAAGTGCTTCGCTATGAAGGACCTCAGAGAGGCTTCCTATATTTTGGGAATAAGGATAGTGAGAGAACGAAGTAAGAGACTAATAAGACTTAGTCAGAATACTTACTTGGATAAGGTACTAAAACGTTTTAGTATGGAAAACTCGAAGAAGGGAAAACTACTGATATAGAGTAATGCCAAGTTGAGTAAGACTCAAAGTCCGAGTACCGAAGTCGAGATAGCAAAGATGAGCCGAGTACCTTACGCTTCCGCAGTTGGCTTGATCATGTATGCTATAACTTGTACTCGCCCTAATATGGCCTTTGCGTTGAGCATGGTCAGTAGATATCAAAGGAACCATGGTAGAGCTCATTGGATTGTAGTAAAAAATATCCTTAAGTACCTTCGGAGGACCAAGGAATGGTTTTTAGTCCTCCGAGGGAGTGATGACTTAAAGGTGCGAGGGTATAGTGACGCCAGCTTCCAGACCGACAAAGACAACTACCGTTCGCAGTCGGGCTGGGTCTTTACCCTAAATAGAGGAGCAGTGACTTGGAAAAGTTCCAAGCAGGAAACTGTAGCTGATTCAACGTGCGAATCAGAGTACATTGCAGCGAGCGAAGCGTTAAAGGGGGCGATATGGTTGAAGAACTTCATTGGTGGCCTTGGAGTTGTACCTGCCATAAAGGAGCCCATGGAAATTTTTTGTGATAATTAAGGAGCGGTTTCCTTGACCAAGGAACCGAGGGATCATGGTAGATCTCGACATATCGACAGAAAGTATCACTTTATTAGACATCGAGTAGAAGGGCACCTTGTGGTTAAGAGGATATCGTCAGAAGATAACCTAGCAGATCCGCTTACAAAGGGACTGAGTAGGGTTAAGCACTTGCAGCACACTAGGAGCATTGGGCTGAAGGATGATATTAGTTTGGATTAGATAGTTTAGAAACATGTAATAGATAAATATAATTGACAATTGATGATTAAATAAAGAAGTATTATTTAAGGGTTTTGTCTTATGTTAGTTGTTTAACTATTGTTTCACTTTGCATGTTTTGACTTCTAGAATAATTGAGTTTATTAAGAATAATCTAATTATTCAAACAGTCCACAATCGTTCATATGTTGGAAGTATGTATGAATGAAGATTGTCATGAATTGGGGTGTAGATTGTCTAAATGGCATTAGACATAGCAAAGGTTTGCTACAACATTCATGAGTGCTTATGAACAAGGTTTGAGCATTGGAATAAACCCACGCTTGCTGGAATCACTTTATGGAATGTATTGCAAGTGATCGCAGGACGATAATATCATATGGTCTTAAAACCAAGATATATGGTTTATTGTTTACTAATTGGTTGTGCATTGATAATGCGAAACTGCATCAGTAAATTGATGTCATAAAATGCATTGTTGTGTATAGTTGATTAATGAATAGTAGATGCATATAAGTCGAAGTTTATTTGTTACTTTTATCCTAAGAGGGTAAAAGCGATATCACGGCCGCTCGATGATTTGATTTGACTTATGTGTCGGGCCCGGACAGGACTGAATTGATGTGTTCAATTAAGTTGTATGTCAAATAAATCTGAGATCGAGAAACTAATTGCTAGACAATAGTATAACACTGGTTCATGAGATTGTCTGCACGATATCAAAATAAAGGACTATACGATCCCTTATCTAAAGGACAGGTTACTAATAAGATCAAAGTTCGACAGCATCTTTGAGAGCTACGATTGCTAATCGAGTTGTACGTTACATTTGTGGTTACTAGACTTATCCTAGTGGGAGACTGTTGGATTAGTGTCCAAGCACGTAACCATATTTGGTAAATACTTGACCCGGTTGTGCATGGTCCTTTTGGGTTGCCTTCGGCAAAGCAGCTTGACTGGAGAAATAAATAGAGAAAGAGGTTATTATGATTTATTAATATGTTATAAGAATAATATATTAAAGGAGAAATCATATTTGTTTAATTAATATTGGTCAATAATTAATCAGGAATTAATTTTGTGATCAAGTGTAATTAATTAAACTAGAGGGGCTGAATTGTAATTATATGATAGTTGCAAAATAGGGCAATTGTTATCCTAGTAGTAGGATGGACGAATTCAAGGGATAGGATATCCTTGAAATCGTCCAAAGGTCCAAGAGACAAGGGTTATCAAGGCTTATCTTATGATTGATTAGTGGACAAGCAACTACATAAGGATAAGGATTGAAACCCTAATCTCAACCCTATATAAAGACCCCTAGGCCTTAAAAATTCATCCACTTGCTTCTAAGAGATCCCAAGGTCGATTTCTACCTCTTCCATTCTCTCTCTATAGCCTCTCCAATTGCTTGTGGTGTTTGTGAGCCATTAGAGGCACTACACTTGTGGTGCTTGCTTTCAAGACTTAGGGTTTGAAGATTTAAGTTGTTATTACAATATAACAATAAGAGGTATGTGATCTAACCTTTTATGTGAATTTCGAAAATAGTAGGCTACATTAGGGTTTTATTCATGTGTTCATAATGTTGTGTATCTAATAGTGAAAACATAGATCCAAATCTAGGGTTACATGCACACATAGGATTGTTTGTATAAAACCCATCAGTGGTATCAGAGCCTTTGGTTAACTTGTTTTCAAATAGCATTATACAATTGTATGAACTTGACAAATTAGGGTTTATAGCCAATAAACCCTAGGAGGCAAGAAATTTCGAGATTAGGGTTTCCTAACCCTAATTTGCAGAAATTTTGAAAGGGTTTTTTGAATCCTTTCCTTTAATCCAGGATTTCAAAATCTAGGGTTTGCAAACCTTACGATTTCAAGACTAGCCTCCTTCCCCAAGATAAGATCCTAAATTTTAGGGATTTAGATAATCTCATATCTTCTAATTATCTTTTAATGGTTAAATATGGTAATTAAAGATTTTGAATTATCCCATCCCCTTGTTTTCGAAATTTAGAGGGATTAAAGGGATTAGGATAAGTTAATTGTTTAAATGGTAACTATCCTTATGATTTAGATAATCCCTTTTGATTTGATCATTTAAATTAATAGTTTAATTAAGATAATTATTAAATCAATAGTTTTAATATTTAAAATTTTAATTTAAATGGTATTAAATTCGAAAATTTTAAATTGAAGATTAAAACAAGTTTTATATCAAACATGCTTATGAACTCACCAACATTATATATGTTGACATTTTCAAAATAACTTGTATTCTCAGGTAACAGATAAGCTGAAGAACAATACCAAGTGTGTTAGGATGTTTCGTTTTGAAAATTTTCAAACAATTTATGTTATGGATGTGTAATGTTTAAACAATGTACTTGATGTGAACAATGACAGTTGTATTATGTAATGTTGGTGATGCATGTGTTGTTCATGCATATTCATTGTAATGATATTTCAATTTAAGTCACGCGAGCCCTCAGACGTTTCCGCCGTCTGGTTCGGGGGTGTGACACATCAAAACTCCTACACTGCTAGTAGGATTTAGGGCGGTGACACACAAGTGAAAACCAAAGGTGTAACAGCCCGTTATTTCAGATCAATGTAATGTCTACAAATCGAGTCTTGTAATCTCTTTATGAAGTAATAATAATATAAATAAAATGCTTTTTAGCATTAGGTCTCTAAATGAAAGTCGTAGATATCATTAAAACGCGAACATACATAAAAGAATGCCCAAATCTAACTTCGAATGAGGAAGTTATGAATTTTCAAAGTTTATGGCCTAGCAGTAGACAACTAAAAACTTGAAATAGAGATCGAGTGGTCTTTAGCCAACACAACCTAAATGAAAGTTGAAGACCCTGACAATAGGATTACAACAGTAAAAAGTCTGACGAAAATAGACAACAGATGAAGGAGTTATGGGATTCAAACGGACTTTTCCAGGTCCGGCCTGTTAAAAGTAATATAATAAAAGTAAATTCAAAATTAGCCGACGGAGTCTAAACGAGAGTTGTAGAGACTTTTCACACTTACACGTCATATAAAGAACGTCGAAATCGGAGCTTGTACGCAAAAGTTACAGATTTTACAAGTTCGGGACACAAAACCCGAGGCTGACTCAGTCTCACGATGTGAGGGAACCATGCTCACGACGTGAGCTCGTGATTGATGGGTTCCAGAGTGTCAGACACGTCAACTCGTCAAAGAGGATCATGCTGACTAAGCCTCGCTATGTGAGCAATCCAAAACTCATGACGTGAGACCCCAAATCAGCCATTATAAATAGAAGCTTAAGGGTGTCGGGTTTTGTGCTCATCTCTTTCCATCTAAGTGTCGTTACTCTGCGTGATTACCTCGATAAGCATTCCTGAAGCCCCGGTTTTTCATACTCGAGTTCCGAAGGAAGTTCTACACTCCCGAGAATCCCGAGATTTCAACTCTCTCGAGTCGAAGTTCTTCTCGATTCTTATCTCGACTACTTCAAAACAACCACTTCAATCAAGTGAGTTCGTACCCCTTTTATACATCTTCAAATACTTTATAATGTTCTTTAATACATTTCGGGGGAGAATACAAGCAAACACCCGGTTAATCCCGAGTGAAAACATGAAAACTCTTGTATACCTTGCATGCATTAGATTTATACAAAATGCATAGTATCCAGAGTAGCCATCTTTTTTAAACCATTTTATGCACTCAAAAGAACTTATGATTTTATGTTTTGTCAAACATTGTGAAAAAGAATAAACATTGCATACAAAACTGTCACTTTAAATACAGACTTAGTTGAGAATCCGTGAGATGATTACATCTTCAATGCTACCTTTTTGTTAAAAGGTACTACTTAAAGTCCTGTCTGTTATAACCAGAGTCTCCCGTTGGGAGAGAGTTTCAAATGTGTATAGATCTATATGGGAAGTCATGATCCCGCGCTCTAAATGTTAGCTACAGTCCTTTGGGTGACAGTTTGTCATAACGTTTCGACGCCTGAAGACCGTCGCCACATGCATATTATGTTTAGTATGGTTATAAAACTCACCGGATAGACAATTATTATGGTAGTATGATTTTATGAACGAGTAGCTATTAAAACTATTCATCATCTAACGAGTGCGATCTTCTTTTAGCTTTACTATATAAAACTATGGCTCAACCTTTAAGCATGTCAGTTGCTTGCGATTTTCGGTCTTGGACATTAGAGATTGCCTGTTACTTTAGGAAAATAAGAGATTTTTCTGTATCCAAAACAATCAACTAATAGGAAAAAAAGGGATTTTCCTGGTGCAACAATTTACAATTCACAACACGAACATTCATATGCATTTCATACTTTTATAAGAAAATAAGGGATTTTCTTGGAAAACGCACGAACTTTTGAATGCATACATTTTTCTCAAAACCGCTTATGAACTCACCAACTTAATTGTTGACACTTTTTCTTTAAAATAACTTGTATTCTCAGGGAACTGCTAAGCAGGTTTGGAAACCGACTTTTGGGGATTAACGCTCTGACGTTAATTACTTCTTTTGAAAGATGTTTACGTATTTATCTTTTGAACATGTAACAAATACAACTATGTAAACATTTTGAAACCTTTATAAGTATGGTGGTGTGTACTTTCCTTACTATTAACTGTTATGATACTGAATATGACGTCCTCCGCCCCTGAACGTTTCCGCCGTTCTGGTTTGGGGGTGTGACAGATTGATATCAGAGCGTAGTTTATAGTGAATTAAGTATATCAAAACCATTTTTGGCATACAACTATAAACACAACTGGGCAAAAACACTCTTAGTAAGAGTCATACTTTTAAAATTTTAATTTATTTAGTTTTTGTAAAGTAGGCATGCATTCATTTCATATTAATAATAGTGTCATAAATAGATCAATATAGAAGTATTATAAATAAATTGTGCAGTGCCGGTGTGCCTTGGGACATGTAATCGGAACTGGGATGGATATAGCCTGATTAACTATATTTGTCCGAGAGCCGACTAACGTATGCCAAGGAGTGTCTGTAGTGGACAACAAATTTAAAACTTACCAAGAGCATATCATTAAGAATACTATGGGAGTATTTGGGTACCTTCAACCGTCAAACTTAAGGGTAAATTTTATGTACTTTAGTTTATAGTCAATTCTTAACCCTATTCTCGTATAGACTCAATGGCTGGATTTCATCACCCCGGTGACCCCTACTACCCCTACCAAGGTAATAGGGGATGGATTAAAGATAAACCCCGAGGAGGAACCTATGGAAGACGAGGAGGAGGAAAGTTCAAATAGCTCAGCCTCAGAGCTTGAGATAATTAATCCGCCAGTCGTCCGACCTCCATCTGTCTGACCTCATTCCAGGATGGGATTTCAAGGACCAACTCCTATCTGGGGAAGCCAAATCCACCATTGGAGCCATCAGAAGGACTACGTCCTCCTTATGGTATGTGTCGGGACTTCTACGATGTCAGCAGAGGAAGTTCATCTGATCGACCACTCCCAGTTGTGGTAGGCAAACTTGCCAATCAGGCTTATCAACCGGAGTCCATGCAAACCGGATTTGCGAGGTTGACATAAGGATGGAAGATAACACAACCGATATCCGTCGCCTAGACATGCTACAAGGGAATGCTCAACTCCACACCAACTCCCTCCAGGAGCAAATGACGGTAGCTATCTCCAAAATAAGGGATTTGGGGGAACAACAAGTTACCTTTGACATGCGTCTCATGGGAGCCAAGCAATCGGATGCGCAGTCAAGATCCAAGCGTAATCCGCGCAACAAGTAGTGCTCGCCTAACTCCCAAATTTTGATATAGAATAGGACCATCGGCTAAAAGTCTTACTTTCTTTAACCTTCTGTAATCAAAGACCTTTAGAAAGGTAAAAAAAAATTCTAACTTCGGATGTAACGCAACCATATGTTTAATATATATAGGAATATTTCTTTCGTGTGTTGATTCTGTGCATTTCATTCGAGTTCATGAGTTTATTTATTGCTATTCAAACTCCATTTGTAAATCAAACTCAAAGCCCTGTGTAGGTCAAACCAAATTCTTGAATTATTAAAGATAGTTAACTCATTATCATTTAACTCTCAACCACCGAAACTTATAATCTTTCATTTTTATTTCTTGGCAGTGCAATGCCTCCTCGTCCAACCCTAGAACCCATACCGGGCACGGTACCAACACCACCTCCACCACCAGCTTATGATCCGACCATGGTCTAGGCTGCTATCACGGCAGCAGTGACTGCCGCCCTCTCACAAATAAACTCCAACGGAAATGGAGGGGCAGGAAGCAACACGAATCATTCCAACCATGGCACTGGTCATGGTCACGTAAGGGAATGTACTTACAAGGAGTTCTCCAACGCAAAGACAAAAACTTTTAATGGCATTGGGGGAGTCATTGCACTGATGCAATGGTTTGAAAATACCGAAATGGTCTTTAAGATCTACTCTTGCCAAGAAGTGAGCAAAGTCAAGTTCGCTGCTTGCACCATCACTGATCGATCCCTCACCTGGTGGAAAAACCATGTGAAGTCCGTGACTCTCACCGTCGCCAACGCCATGAGTTGGGAGGATTTGAAGGTCCTACTACTGGAGGAATACTGCCCAGGGGGCGAGATACAAATGCTAGAGCAGGAGCTATAGAATCTGAAGATGACTGGGTCTGACCTAGTCGTCTACACGTCCAGGTTCAGCGACCTTGCTGCCTTGTGCCCTGCCATGGTCAAACCACAACCGAAAAAGGTTGAGAGGTACATTTGGGGGTTGTCACCCCAGATTCAAGGTCATGTTTTGGCCTCTAACCCTATCACTTTCAACAGCGCTAAGCGCCTGGCTCAGCGACTCATCGACCACTGGGTCAAACAGGGGACTGTTGCAGCTACTACCGATCCATCAAAGGAGGTACAGGGCTAGGGAAGGCCTTGGAACAAGGGAAGTGGACGAACCCTACAGGGGATCCCCAAGAAACAACAAGTGGTAGCGGCTCACGTTATTATTGTTCCTACCACCACCGCACCCACAAGTTCATACAGTGGGAAACTTCTGAAGTGCAACCAACGCAACTTCCACCACCACGGTCTTTGTCGTGACCTCCAATGCACGAGGTGCAATAAGAAGGGGCATACAGCCTGCTTCTGCAAGGAGCCAGCCCAACAAGCCACCCCCACTGCTAATGTCGGAGTAAGTCGTGCTTGCTTTGAGTGCGGAGCCATGGGGTACTACCGCAAGGACTGCCCAAAGGCAAACAACAGGAATGCCGGCGGAAGGGGCTGAGTGTTCGCAATGGGACAGGATGAAGCCGTTGCAAACCCCACTGTTGTTACAGGTACGTTTCTTCTCCATAACTCGTATGCATGCATTCTGTTTGATAGTGGAGCGGAGAGGAGTTTTGTGAGTCATAATTTTAAAGGACTGCTGAAACAAACACCCCAATCATTAAGTGAACCGTTTATACTAGAAATGGCTAACGGTAAAACAGAAGGCACTAAGGAGATATACTTAAATTGTACCCTAACTGTAAACGATAATTCCTTTCCAATCAACCTTATGCCAGTCTCGATTAAGAGTTTTGATGTCATCATAGGCATGGACTAGCTGAGTTCTCATCATGCGAACATTTTATGTTCTGATAAGGTCGTTCACCTTAATCTACCAATTGGCGAAACCCTCATTATCTATGGAGACAAACCCAATACCACTCTTCGTATTATCTCATGTATCCAAGCTCGGAAGTACCTACGCAAGGAATGCCACATGCTTTTAGCACATGTCGCGGATGTGAAACGCGAAGTCTAGGACATCAAGAGCATTCCTGACATATGTGAGTTTCCCAATGTTTTACCCAAAGATCTTCTAGGAATACCAACCGCGAGACAAGTCGAATTCATAATCGATCTGATTCCCGGAGCTACCCCGGTAGCCAAAGCACCCTATCGATTAGCCCCAAAAGAGATGCAGGAGCTATCCAGCCAACTGAATGAGCTACTTAGCAAAGGATTCATCAGGCCGAGTTTCTCGCCTTGGGGAGCACCAATGTTGTTTGTGAAAAAGAATGATGGATCATTTAGAATGTGCATCGACTACTGAGATCTCAACAAACTTACCATCAAGAACCGATATCCCCTACCATGAATCGACGACTTATTCGACCAACTCCAAGGAGCCAACTACTTCTCCAAGATCGATCTGAGATCAGGATATCACCAGTTGCGAGTCCTGGAGAGTGATATTCCCAAGGCGGCCTTCCAAACAAGATACGCGCATTACAAGTTTGTAGTGATGCTGTTCGGACTAACCAATGCCCCTGCCGTGTTCATGGACTTAATGAATCGGGTATGTCGTCCATTCTTGGATAAATTTGTGATAGTATTCATAGACAACATACTCATTTATTCGAAGAGTAAAGAAAAGCATCGTCAACATCTGAGACAAGTCTTAGAGACATTACGCTCTGAGAGACTTTATGCGAAGTTCTCAAAATATGAGTTTTGGATTAGGAAGGTGGACTTCCTAGGTCACGTGGTCAGCGAAGAAGGAATCCACGTGGACCCATCTAAAATCAAGGCTATAAAAAATTGGTTGGCACCAACTACACCAACTGAGATTCGCCAATTTCTAGGCCTTGTTGGTTATTATCCAAGGTTCATTTAGAGCTTCTCCAGCATCGCAAAACCTCTTACCTCCCTAACTCAAAAAGGTGTGACCTACAACTAGGGAGAAAAGCAAGATGCTGCATTTCAAACTCTGAAATAGGCCCTATGCAGTGCACCCATTCTTTCTCTTCCAGAGGGGATCGAAGATTGTGTAGTGTATTGCGATGCCTCGAATCAAGGGTTGGGATGTGTGCTAATCCAGCGAGGGAAGGTTATTACGTATGCCTCATGACAAGTGAAAACACATGAAGTCAACTACACCACTCATGACTTAGAACTTGGAGTCGTGGCCTTTGCTCTGAAAATCTAGAGGCACTACCTATACGGTACCAAGTGCATCATCTTCACAGACCACAAGAGTCTTCAACACATATTCGAACAAAAGGAGTTAAACATGAGACAACGATGTTGGGTAGAATTGATCAACGACTACGAATGTGAGATTCGTTACCATCCGGGAAAGGCGAATGTAGTGGTTGATGCCCTTAGTCGTAAGGAGTACTCTGGTCGAAGAGTGAAGTCATTAACCATATCGATCCATTCGCACCTGTCAACACAAATCAAGGAAGCTCAAATAGAAGCCTTGAAACCCAAAAGCATGACAGGTGAAACCCTTAGAGGGATGGACAAGAATCTAGATATCAAGAGTGGCGGAGTGCGCTACCTCATGAACCGAATCTAGACACCAAAGTTTGGTGGGGGTAAAGAGATAGTTATGAACGAAGCACACAAGGCTCCATACTCCGTACACTCAGGTTCAGATAAGATGTATATGGATCTTAAACAGCTCTATTGGTGGCCAAACATGAAAGCATAAATTGCTACCTATGTGAGTAAGTGCTTGACTTGCGCCAAGATAAAAGTAGAACACCAAAAGCCCTCAGGTCTACTCCATCAACCCGAAATACCTGAGTGGAAATAGGAACAAAGTTCCATGGACTTCATAACAAAACTACCCAAGACTCAGGGTGGTCACGACACCATTTGGGTGATTGTCGACAGACTAACCAAGTCTGCTCATTTCTTACTGATTAAGGAAACTGATAAGATGGAAAAGCTAACGAGAACCTACATCCGAGAGATCGTGCGACCTCATGGAGTGCGGATGTCTATCATCTCGGACAGAGATAGTAGATTCACTTCTAGATTCTGGCAATCGTTGCAAAAATCCATGGGAACAAGGTTGGATATGAGTACAGACTATCACCCACAAACTGACATACAGAGTGAGAGAATGATCCAAACCCTAGAATACATGTTGCGAGCATGTGTAATCGACTTTGGTAAATTGTGGGATGTTTACTTACCATTATTCGAGTTCTCTTACAACAACAGTTATCATACTAGTATCAAGGTTGCTCCATTTGAAACCCTTTACGGCCGTAAGTGCAGATCACCTCTATGTTGGACGGAAGTGGGCGACACACAATTGGCAAAAGGTCTAGTCCCTGATAGCACTCTCACTGGTCCGGAGATCATTTTAGAAACAACTGAAAAGTGTTGGATTAATTTCTAAGTCCATAACTATAATTGGTAAGACTTGACCCGACCCGGCATGGTCCATTTGGGTTGCATGGCATCATGCACTTGGATAGACTATAATGAGAGAAATAAGACACTTATGGTTATTAATATATTATAAGTTCTAGTATATTAATAATAAGAATAATAAGATTATTTAATTAGTATTGATCAAGAATTAATCTAGGATTAATTAAGTGATCAAAAGAAGACTAATTAAATATATGGGTTGATTGTGTAAATCACCCATACTTGTATAGTGGGCTAATGCTCCATGGATAATCAAGTTGGGCTAAAACCCATAGGATGGTCCATGGATGCTCCATGGTGTATTTGAACCCATGGATCCAAGGAAATGGAAAGTCATGACAATTAGGGTTTACCCTAATTGTAACACTATATAAAGATATTATTCTTGACCAAAATCGGCTACTAGTGAGAGTAAGAAAGGGCTAGCCGATTTTCATGAAGTGTAGAATTCTCTCAAGTTATTCCAAGTGTATTTGGTGTTGTGTGAACCATTTGAGGTGTCACACTTGGGGCACTAGGCACTCAAGCTTCATGAAGACAAGCACTAACAAAAGGTATGTTATTCTAACTTGTGTTATTCAACGTTTAGTATGCTAGAATAGAACAATACCTTGGAAAGTTGATATTTGCATGTATAATAGAGAAAACATAGATCCAAGGTATTTAGGGTTGCATGTACACTTAGGAGTGTTAGAATGCTCATAACCCAATAGTGGTATCAGAGCCTAGGCTTGTTTTCTTGTTATACTTGCAATAGAAGCTGAAAAATCGAGTTTTGTTGCTGTCTACCCAGCAGACTCGCTGAGTCCATGAAGGGACTCGACGAGTCCAAGACAAAAAGCATCCAACTCGCCGAGTTGGTTAGTACACTCGGCGAGTTGGACCCCCAGACAGCATAAATTTGATTCTTTTGGCTGGAATTGGACTAGGAACATTACCCTAAGTTGTTTTTGAACTTATAAACTTGTTTTTGATGTGGTAATGTTCATGCTAATCCAATTTCAAAGATAATTGTCAATAGATTCATGTTTTGTATTAGTTTAAAGGTTAGACTAATTACATGAAAAAGTTTGATTTGAATTATCTTGTTCTTATGAGTTGCTTAGATTAATAGAAAAAGTTGAATGAAATAGTTGTTTTCAATCCAAATTAATCTAAGAGTTGATTCTAAAATGTGTTTTTGTAACTTGTCTTCAAGTTATATGAAAAGTCACATTTAAGTTTCATAAAACTCATAAAAGTTGGCAAAGGTTACAAAAATGAAAAGTCTAGTTCTAATTAATTGGAGTTATGACTCCATGATTTGTCCTCAAGTTATGGAGGACCAAGAGTCTCTTCATTAAATAAATAAAAAAAAATAATGTAACCTTAATTAATTCCATAAGTTATAAAATAAAGAAAAGTTAATTCTTTATTAGTTTAAAGTCTTCCATAATTTGTCCTCAAGTTATGGAACTTGAAGAGTTTTTGGATTAAAACTACTTTAAATACATAAGTTATGGAATTAATTAGTTTTGAATAGTTTCAAAACTTGCCCTCAAGTTTTGGAATTTGTAAAGTTTTCTCATATGAATACTTTAATTCCAAGTTAGCCCTTAGAATTTTAAAAGTTAAAATTCAACCCTTATACTTTATAATATTATAAGTTAATAATATATATATATGTATAAGAGTAAAGTCGGTCTTACCGCTAGTACGCCTCATTCACGAAGCCGGTCTATAAGGTGGGTATAAGGTTGTTGCCTATAAAATGGCAGCTTAATGGGTGTCCACTCTCACCCACCGCTTGCTTGACTGGTGGAGGGTCGTTAGCCGAACGGGTTTGACAGGACTATAATTCTCCCTTCATTAAAAGTATTAATGATAAATACTAAGTAACTAAACTCTTAATAATTCCCAATCTTAGTTACTTAGGAAAATGTGAATAAGGTGCTAATCCATGAAATTACACTTTACACTTTGTCTAAGTCGTTAGTGGAGCGTGTGTGGTTAACCGGCACACTAACTTGGACTTAACAAGGTAGGTAAAGGGTGACTTAATATTTATCATAGTATCGATGGAGCGTGTGTGGTTAACCGGCACATCGATTGAGGGGTAATTTATTAAGGGTACCAAGTAATTTGCATGGTTACTTCACACCTTGTTTTGTGATCCTCGGCATCCCAGTCACAAAACCTGAAGGGCACACTCGAGATTGAAACATGCCATTGAACAGTTCAATGAATCTCAAAGATCTAGGAGTTTCAAATCCAATTAAAACCTAATAATACATTTCGTTTATCTTGGTGGAAATTGGTGAATCGTCATTCACCTACCTTCAAATATTTTATAGCTTGGATTACGGCATACCTCTTCTAAGTTATAAAAAATAGTTTGTTGGGTCCTAGCCTTAATATTTCATATTGGGTGTCATATTAAGGACTTTAAGATCAACTATCTTGAATATCTCCCAAAACATGTGTGGTTTAGACATTTATGATCTTCCCAAATCTCTTGAAACAAGCTTTCCTAATGAAGATGATGTCCCATGGATATCATACTTCTTTCTCCTCCTCCAATTATTCTCCCTAACCTACAAGTTCTTGAAAAATTTAAGGTCACTCAAGCCCTATTGGCAAGGCAAGGTCTAGGTGTGGTCATATCTTGGAGATGTAGTCACATATTGACAAGCCGGGAGAGTTGGGTGTCAAAGTCTTGAGAAAGTTGGTGGTTCAACTACTTTCTAAGCCACATAGTGAGTTCTTTTGGAACACCTATGAAACAGACTATGACAAGACCCTTAATGATCTTATCTATTTGCTAAGATCAACTTCCTAAAACTTTATGGACATTGACAATAGTGACACAGGAAATCCAGAAAAGCATTCTCTTCCCAATGGAAAGGGATCGGCCATAGTCAACTCGGTTGAACAAATGGTAAAGAGAAAAGCTAAGTCTGTGATAGTCCCGTGTACCATTATCAAAGGGTCCATATGTTTATATTGCCAAAGGAAGGGTCATTAGTTGCGAAGCTGCCAAATTTACCTAAGGATGTTAAAGTCAATAAGGTTGACTCTACTTCAGGTAAAGTCCACTAATCTAACTCTGTTAAGTTTCTATTATGAGATTCCTGATACATGATGTGACTGGGTCACATGGTAATGTTTTAAGAATCAAAGAAAAGTAAAGGAACTTAAAGAAAGAATATGCTGAATCTGATCGCATAGATGGATTTCTATCGCGCAGTTTGAAAATCGGATTCTTAAGCTACTTCTTAGGAGTTATGAGATCTTGCTTAGGAATAGATAACAACAAGTTTTCATATGGATTGTAAGGATAAGTTTTTCCGCAAAAGTTTTAAAATAAAAGAAAATGTTTGATTTTAGTTATTTTAAAAATATCCTTACAATGGCATTTGAGGAAAAATTGTTGCTTATATGATTCCATTAATAGCAAGAGTGGAAATATGAAATTGATTCTTTCATTTGTGGTAATGTCTAAATTTACCAAATAAGGAAAGATTCTCATCATCCAAAGTCTCAATTGGACCGGGACTTGGAATCATGCAAGTTGTATAGCATGATGAATGAGAACTTTCAAGTATTGGAAAAATTAAGACTAATTACTTGTTCACATGGATGTGTGAGTCAAGTAATGGAATAAGGGATCGAGTACATAGTCATGTGCACTGATTAAGTCCACCAAAAAAAGATTGATAAGGCTATTCGTCATAGTTTACTAAAGCTCAGTAAATATGATTATACTTACAAGCTTAAGTGTAACTCTGTGACATTGGAAAAGGTTCCAATGCATGACAGAGCGGATAAGAAGAATCAAATTAGGCAGAAGGATAAAAGTTTCTCAAATCTGAAAAGATGAGAGAGTACTTTAGTATCAGTTTTATGATCATCTTAATGATTAAGAAACCATATCAAAATTAGTTCTCTAAGGAAGTCTTAGTGCATTCTTATGACTAAGAAGAAGGGATCTTGAATTTTTGAAATGGTTAAATCAAGAAGATGAGTCATACTTCGTTCCAATACAAGTCTTAGAGTCATACTCCAAGATTGTAATTTGAGTGACATGTCTTTAAGAAGGTTTAAAACACGTGTCAAATGTGAGAGTAAAAGTGTCCTACTCTTATTCATTTGAAGTTGGTAAGTTGTGATGTTTTGGATAAAACAAAGACCAACTTAGGCCAACTATGTGAAGTGTTTGTCTTGGTTAGAATCCACACTATCTCTTGGATGTTTGACAAGGGAGTCTTATAGGTCAAGAGGACAGTGGGAGTCTTAAAGGTCTTGAAAGTCTCAAGAACTAATCAAGAATAAAACCTAAAGTTCTTCACTAGCACACGACTTGAGGTTTATAACCTATCGTGTTGACATATTCTGTGCCCATTCCAATTAAAGTTGGCTTTGCATATGAGTTCTTAGAGTTCTTAATTGGTTGCACAACAACTTGGAAGCAATGGCAGGCCCTTGAGCTGCCAGGTGGCAAGAAATTAAGATTGAGTTCAGTCCATATGAGTTTGGATTTGTCATTATCCTTGTCTTGTGACTATGGTTTTGACAATTCACATGGATAAGAACACATACACCATTAAATCTAAGTGTCATAAGGTTTCTCTCCGATTCATGAAAATGATGGTGAGGAAACACTTTTACTAAGTAGATTTTAGTTAGATAGCAATTGTGATATTTGCATTCTCAAAGTCGTTAGTGGAGCGTGTGTGGTTTACCGGCACACTAACCTGGACTTGTGAGAAGTGGCAAAAAGGTCTAACCATTATGATTACGGCATCCCTCTTCATAATTGTTTAGACACACAAGTGTGCTATCTAAGGGAAGGTGTATGATTTTGATAAAGTTATATCAAAACAATCCAGTATCAGAAATCTGAACTTTGGGAAGAAAGTCAATAAAGTATTGATTTCTAGAAGTCCAGCTGATTTCTGAGTACATGTCAAAGCTAGTGGGAGCATCAGTGTTATGCTAATGATCATCATGTTAGTGGGAGCATGATAATTATGATAAGTATTGCAAGCTAGCAATGTTAATTATAGAAAACAAAAGGTTTCAATTGGGAAAAAGTTGTTTTGCTATAATTAAGGGAGAGGAAATTATACTTCATCTCAAATCTATAAGCTTAGATCGTGAGGTTTTAATCATTTAGTCAAGGATATATATGAATTTCATGTTGGAATGGCTCAACATAAGGAAATTTTGTATATGGTTCCATTATTTGCGTTCTAAAATTCGATTATGATTACGGCATCCCTTTTCATAATCTGAATTATGAGAACTTGGCAAATAGAAATGGAAATGTTATAGCAAAAGACTGGTTTAGTCTTTATGTGAGACATCATGAATCGTGTCCCATATACTTCGGATATAGGATCGATTACATGTGCTATAGTTATCCGTTATAAAAGTTTCCAAATACCTGGGGCATTAAGAAGGGAAAAGGTTTAGAACTGGATATGACTGAAAGGATTAAACAATTGTCGAGGACAATCTAAGGGTTACCAAAGATTGGTTGCTCAAGGACAGTTGGAAGTATAGTGATAATTCTGGAAGGACCATATTAACATAATCTGTAAGGAGGCAACTCTTATTCAGAAGTGATAGTCAAAATGAATCTGGAGATGGTTCAAAGTCAGAAATTTCAATCTGTGTAAGATTAAGGAAACTTAATGCAAGAAGGATGTTTCCAAGGAGTTGATCTCCTTTGGAATGCTCTGTAATGATTGTTGTCAAGTCTTTCTGACTTTGTGCATAATCATTACAAGAGGATCAATGCATATAAGTTTAGAATCTAACAGATTTCAGTAAATGGCACGAATTTGGAATTCTTGCATTTGCAGTAAGGATTTGGGAGTGTGAAAAGAGAATCGTTGAAGTTATGTTCAATTGATCTAGTTCACAAAGTAAAGATCATAGACAAACATAGTATGCATACTTGGTGTATGGCATGACTAATGTTTAGAAAACATAGTGTACATGCTTGGAGCATGGGACAACTATTGTTTTAAATTCAAGAATAATGTTGATAGCTGAAACAGTATACAATGAATAATGTGTAATCATATGGTGATAAATAAAAGGTGTTTTATTTATGTTCATAGGTTTTGATACCATATTGGATTCAATTATTATTGTGTTTCACTTTGCATGTTTTCACTTCCCGAATAAACTAGGTTATTCTTTCGGAATGACTAAGTTATTCAAACCATCCACAGTCGGTCATATGTTGGAAGTAGATATGAATAAAGACTGTCATGGGTTGGCTTGTAGAGGTCTAAGATGTTGGACAAAGGGCTACAACACTCATGAGTACTCATAAGTTCTGAGTATTGGATTCAACCCGCGCTCATTGGAATCACTTCATGGATTTTATCACGAGTGATCATGAGACGATAATATCTTATATTCTTCAAACCTAGAGATATGAGTTGTTACTATGAGTTGGTTGTACATTGATTGCACGAAACCGCATTTGGTAACTCGGTGCTATAAAACGTGCCTTTGTGTATGATTCAACAAGTAGTAGAACAAGCCATATGAGTCGAAGTTTATCCATTCCTTTTACCTTCGGGATAAAAGTGATATCTGTGGGCCCCTTGATGATTTGATGATGACAAATGAAGTGCTCGGCCGGGCCAGGACTGATTTGATTTGTTCAATTAGTCAGTCGTCATAAATCGGAAATCGGGAAACAACAAATGGACAGAGAGAATGATTATAATCCATGTCTCAATCCATATGATATCTAGAATGGAGGAATATATGATCCCTTATCTAATGGACAAGTCATTGACAAAGGTCAGCGTTTATCGACAAGGTCAGAGTTCGACAGAAGCTTTTGAGAGCTACGATTGCCAGTTGGTTCTTGAAGTCATACGCAATAATAGTTTTAGACTTATCCAAGTGGGGGACTGTTGGATTAATGTCTAAGTCCATAACTATAATTGGTAAGACTTGACCTGACCCGGCATGGTCCATTTGGGTTGCATGGCATCATGCACTTGGATAGACTATAATGAGAGAAATAAGACACTTATGGTTATTAATATATTATAAGTTCTAGTATATTAATAATAAGAATAATAAGATTATTTAATTAGTATTGATCAAGAATTAATCTAGGATTAATTAAGTGATCAAAAGAAGACTAATTAAATATATGGGTTGATTGTGTAAATCATCCATACTTGTATAGTGGGCTAATGCTCCATGGATAATCAAGTTGGGCTAAAACCCATAGGATGGTCCATGGATGCTCCATGGTGTATTTGAACCCATGGATCCAAGGAAATGGAAATTCATGACAATTAGGGTTTACCCTAATTGTAACAATATATAAAGATATTATTCTTGACCAAAATCGGCTACTAGTGAGAGTAAGAAAGGGCTAGCCGATTTTCATGAAGTGTAGAATTCTCTCAAGTTATTCCAAGTGTATTTGGTGTTGTGTGAACCATTTGAGGTGTCACACTTGGGGCACTAGGCACTCAAGCTTCATGAAGACAAGCACTAACAAAAGGTATGTTATTCTAACTTGTGTTATTCAACGTTTAGTATGCTAGAATAGAACAATACCTTGGAAAGTTGATATTTGCATGTATAATAGAGAAAACATAGATCCAAGGTATTTAGGGTTGCATGTACACTTAGGAGTGTTAGAATTCTCATAACCCAACAAAAAGATCGTTCAAATTCGAGAACGTCTGAAATCCTCGAGGGATAGGCAAAAGAGCTATGTCGAAAAAAGATGAAAACCCTTGGAATTTCAGGTTGGTGACCGTGTTCTACTGAAGGTATCACCCTGGAAGGGCATGATACACTTTGGGAAGCGTGGAAAACTAAATCCAAGGTACATTGGACCCTTCGAAATTACTTCAAGGATTGGTCCAGTGGCTTACAGACTTCAACCTCCAATCGAGCTTAACACAGTACATCCAGTGTTCCACGTATCGAACGAACTAAACAGAGTCGCATACCAATAGTGAAGGTTCGTTGGAACATTAAGCGAGGACCTGAATTCACCTCGGAGCGAGATGATCAGATGCAACAAAAGTACCCACACCTCTTCCTTAGTCCATTGGCACTTATTTTGTAATTAATTTCGGGATGAAATTCCCTCTAACAGGGGGGATGATGTAACAACCTGTTATTTCAGGTCAATGTAATGTCTAAAAATCGAGTCTTGTAATCTCTTTATGATGTAATAATACTATCATCGAAAATGAAATGTTCAAAAAGCTCTATTTGAGTACACTATGTGGTAGATATCGTGATAAGGTTTCCAAAAATATAAAGAACACTAAAATCCGAGTTATAACGAAGGAGTTATGACCAATCAAAGATTCGTAACACCATCGGTAAAGCGTTGCTAAACATAAAACGAGAAATTCAATAAAATGCTTTTAGCCTTAGGTATCTAAATGAAAGTCGTAGATATCATTAAAACACGAACATATATAAAAAGAACGCCCAAATCTGACTTCGTATGAGGAAGTTATGAATTTTAGAAGTTTCTGACCTAGCAGTAGACAACTAAAAACTCGAAATAGAGATCGAGTGGTCTTTAGCCGACACAACCTAAATGAAAGTTGAAGACCCTGACAATAGGATTACAACAGTAAAAAGTCTGACGAAAATAGACAACAGATGAAGGAGTTATGGGATTCAAACGGACTTTTCTAGGCCCGGTCTGTTAAAAGTAATATAATAAAAGTAAATTCAAAATTAGCCGACGGAGTCTAAACGAGAGTTGTAGAGACTTTTCACACTTACACGTGCATATAAAGAACGTCGAAATCGGAGCTTGTACGCAAAAGTTACAAATTTTACAAGTTCGGGACACAAAACCCGAGGCTGACTCAGCCTCACGATGTGAGGGAACCATGCTCATGACGTGAGCTCGTGATTGATGGGTTCCAGAGTGTCAGACACGTCAACTCGTTAAAGAGAATCATGCTGACTAAGCCTCGCGATGCGAGCAATCCAAAACTCATGACGTGAGACCCCAAATCAGCCGTTATAAATAGAAGCTTAAGGGTGTTGGGTTTTGTGCTCATCTCTTTCCATCTAAGTGTCGTTACTCTGCGTGATTACCTCGATAAGCATTCCTGAAGCCCCGGTTTTTCATACTCGAGTTCCGAAGGAAGTTCTACACTCCCGAGAATCCCGAGATTTCAACTCTCTCGAGTCGAAGTTCTGCTCGATTCTTCTCTCGACTACTTCAAAACAACCACTTCAATCAGGTGAGTTCGCACCCCTTTTATACATCTTCAAATACTTTATAATCTTCTTTAATACATTTCGGGGGAGAATACAAGCAAACACCCGGTTAATCCCGAGTGAAAACGTGAAAACTCTTGTATACCTTACATGCATTAGATTTATACAAAATGCATAGTATCCAGAGTAGCCATCTTTTTTAAACCATTTTATGCACTCAAAAGAACTTATGATTTTATGCTTTGTCAAACATTGTGAAAAAGAATAAACATTGCATACAAACTTGTCACTTTAAATACAGACTTAGTTGAGAATCTGTGAGACGATTACATCTTCAATGCTACCTTTTTGTTAAAAGGTACTACTTAAAGTCCTGTCTGCTATAACTAGAGTCTCTCGTTGGGAGAGCGTGACAAATGTGTATAGATCTATACGGGAAGTTATGAGCCCGCGCCCTGACTGTTAGCTATAGTCCTTTGGGTGACAGTTTGTCATAACGTTTCGATGCCTAAAGACCATCGCCACAAGCATATTATGTTTAGTATGGTTATAAAACTCACCGGATAGACAATTATTATGGTAGTCTGATTTTATGAACGAGTAGCTATAAAAACTATTCTTCATCTAATGAGTGCGATCTTCTTATAGCTTTACTATATAAAACTATGGCTCAACCTTTAAGCATGTCAGTTGCTTGCAATTTTTGGTCTTGGACATTAAAGACTGCCTGTTACTTTAGGAAAATAAGGGATTTTCCTGTATCCAAAACAATCAACTAATAGGAAAATAAGGGATTTTCCTGGTGCAACAATTTACAATTCACAACACGAACATTCATATGCATTTCATACTTTTATAAGAAGATAAGGGATTTTTTTTGGAAAACGCACGAACTTTGGAATGCCATACCTTTTTTCTCAAAACAGCTTATGAACTCACCAACTTAATTGTTGTCACACCCCAAAACCAAGAACGGCGGAAACGTTCTGGGGCGGAGGACGTCATGTACAGTATCACAACAATGAAAAGTAGTAAACAAGCAACGACATCATCCATTGCATTAATAATATAGTTTTAATACAAGTGTGTTCTATCAAATTATAATAGACACTAAAGTAATAACAAAATGAAAGATGAGTCTTGAACGAGCTTCATCTTCTCTAAACCTTGCATCGGTACCTGTCTATGGTTGACCTGAGGATACAAGTTATTTTGAAAGAGAGTATTAGCTTTAAAGCTGGTGAGATCATAAGTATTTTAGTGTCTTAATTTGTATGTAAGTATTTGTATGTGTATGAATTGTAAGTATTGAAAATGTATATGAACTGTAAGTATTAAAAATGTATATGAATTGTAAGTATGAAAATGTTTGTAAAACAACTGTAAACGTTTGAAAAACCCTAGAAATCCCTACGATTCCTACTATTATAAAAGGGAGTCTTCTACCAAGACTTAACTGTTCTAAATGTAGCCTTTTACCAAGGCCCAATTGTTCTTAAATGTAGTCTTCTACCAAGACTTAACTGTTTTGTATGTTCTTTTCTTGTAAAAGTGTCTTAAAAGGCATCTCGGGTTTTGAAAGAAAGTGCCATCTTGTGTTTACTCCCCAAACACACTTTTAAGTCATGAGTTTACATTTTTGGATGATTTTTCGACCCAAACATAATAGTTTGGCCGTGAATTTCTAAGACACGAGGTGTTTGCGGTTTTTAAATTTCAAAACCCGAGATGGCACTTTCTTTCATCCGTTCGCTTAATAATAATATTAAAATAATCAAATGAACTTATTTTTACCAAAAACAAGTATAAGTGAACTTGACTTATAGTATGAAGTGATTGACTGCTAGGGTTTGACCGAATGAAAATTTCGATTTGTCACATAGGACCACCTATTCGAAGTTCTATCCTACTTCGATTTCATATAACTGGTATACAATACGCAAGTATTGACATAACTGATAAAGATCATATTATAATTATCTTAGGTAGTACGTCTATTTATATAAGATCCTTATACCCCTTTTTCTCGCGTATATATCATGGTTGAATTCCATCATCATGACGACCCGTACTTTCCACCCCACGACAATGCTGGATGGCTTGAAACAGATTCCGATGATGAGCATCAAATCCCTTTGGATGATCATCACACAGACGGCTTCTCGGATGGATCTGACTCTGAACCAGAAGTCAACAACCTACCCCAAGTAGGTCAAGCCCCAAGTAACAACCCCCAACCAGTGTTTCAGGGTCCCACACCCTTGTGGGCAAGAAACTTGAATCGCTGGAGCGACGCACAAGGTCAACCCTTACCCTACAACGAGGACCGAAGCTTCTACAACATAAGCGAGGGTGGCTCGACTGATCGAGCCCTACCCATCTTGGTTCGTAGGATTGCTCAGAATGTGGAGCAAGATCGGGCAGCCATCGGCCGAGTAGTGGAGATTGATGCCAACACTGGTGTCAACACGGTCCGCATTCGCTATCTTGAAGAGACAATGTAAAGGACCATAAAGACTAATGAGACTCTGCAATAACAGCTAGCTGCCTCCCGAGCTGAAGTCATAGAACTCCGAGTTTGCCAGAGGGCTCATGAACGACACCTCCAAGAAGTGGTTCGTCAGATGGAAGACCTTAGGGTTCGCCCGAGGAACTCCCATCGCTGTTAAAAGATGTCTAGCACAACTTTTCTTTTGATTAAGGAATAGCCTTTCGTATATGTGCTCTATGAAGCACTTGTCTGTAAAATATTCCTATCTTTCAGTATACTATCTAGCCTTCTCAACTGTCAAACATTTCCCCTCATATAGTTTGATGTAAGACCTACTGTTAAGTCGTTTTTCCCGAACTCATTTACGTCAATAATACCAGTAATATTGGCAGTTATCTAATCTGTTGGAAAAACCTATACTCTTTTGTTTTCCTACTCTTCTACTATACTGCTATTTCAAAACATACACTCATTCAACAGTTGGACTGTGGCGATTTAGCCTATGGAACACTCTCACCATGCTTACAATTGATTCTAACCACCATGTACATCTTTCCTTTAAACTTATAGTTGAAGGATGCCTCCTCACAAATCAACAAGGCGTAATCCTCCGATTACTCCAACTCCAATACCACCTCCTCCACAATTCGGTGCGACTACTCTGAATGCTGCAGTGGCTGCGGCTGTGGCTACGGCCATGGCTCAATATCACTCCACTGATGCCAGCAAAGGTGGAACCCCTGTTAACTCTACTCAAGGTGAACTCCTTATGTGCTCGAGAGAGTGCTCCTACAAGGACTTCACTAACTGCAAGCCAAAGTCCTTCAAGGGGACTGGTGGATTCATTTCCCTCTCGAAATGGTTCAAGAAGACGGAGTCGGTCTTCGAGATTTGTTCCTGCCCTGTCACGAGTAAGGTCAAGTTTGTCGCGTGCACATTTGAGTAGAAAGCCCTAACATGGTGGAACAGCCATGTCAAGTCACTCACTCTTGTAGTGGCAAACGACATGGGCTGGGAACCTATGAAAGACCTCATGATTGAGGAGTACTACCCGATGGGCGAGATCTAGAATTTAGAACAGGAGCTGTGGAGCCTAACCATGAGGGGCTCCAACATAGTCGCGTATGTTGGGTTTTAGCCATAAGAACTTTCCTATGTGCGCATGCAAAACCCTATTGCTTGGATCTAGGCTTTCTAATAAACATGCTTTTGAATCCAAGACTTCTAATGGCTAATTAGGTTAAACAACAACATTAATACAGATCAAGAATCATACCTTTGAGTTCCTTGTTGATCTTCTTGTCTTGGAGCTTCTAGAGTCACAATTGTCACTCCTCTAATGGCTTACAAACACCAATAGCAAGCAAGATGATTTAGGAGAGAGGAGAGGGGATGGAATTCGACCAGAGGTTCCTTGCTTTAGGTTCTGAAAGGTTGTACACGAATTCCACATCCCAAGGGCCTATTTATACCTTTAGACTCCTTAAGGGTTTCACCCTAAACCCTAATTGGATAATCTTCTCTTAAGGCTATCCAAATCCATTCCATAGATATCCCTATGGACGATTTTGAGCTATCCTAAAGCTCTTAGAATCCGTCCAAAGTCCATCCTAATGGATTTATAGTCTAAAGTCTAACTATCAAACAATTGACAGTTTATACCCTCTTATTTAATTAATCTCTTTAAGTCACCAAATTAATACCAATTAATTTATGACTTATATTAATCAAATAGCTAAATATTATTCCTTATAATATTTACTCTCTCTCTTAATAAATCATCCTTCAAGTTGCTATGGTGAAGGCAACCCAAAAGGACCATGCACCACCGAATATAGTTATAGCCTTAGACACTATTCCAACAGTCTCCCACTTGGATAAGTCTAGTAACTATACAAGTATAATACGGTTTGTAATCGTAGCTCTCAAAGACACTGTCAACTCTGATCTAATCAATCTTGTCCTTTAGATAAGGGATCGTACAGTCCTCTGTTAGATATCATGCTGACAATCCTATGGAATGGTTAGTCTAGCATTTAGATTTCTCGATCTTCGATTTATTTGACATAGAACTTAATCGAACACATCAATTCAGTTCTGACCGGGCCCGGCACATAAGTCAAATCAAATCATCGAGTGGCCAAGATATCTCTTCTACCCTCTTAGGATAAAATTTACAGATAAACTTCGACTTATATGCATTTATTTATTCATTAACCAACTATACACAACAATGCGTTTTATAACATCAAGTTACTGATGCGTTTTCGCATTATCAATGCACAATCAATTAACAAATAATAAACCATATATCTAGGTTTTAAGACCATATGATATTATCGTCTTGCGATCACCTTTTATATCGTATTCCATAAGGTGATTCCAGCAAACGCGGGTTTATTCCAATGCTCAAAACTAGTTCATAAGCACTCATGAACGTTGCAGCAACTCTTGCTATGTCTAACACCATTTAGACACTCTGCACACCAATTCACGACAATCTTCATTCATATCTACTCCCAACATATGAACGATTGTGGACCATTTGAATAATTCGATTATTCCTAATAAACTCAATTATTCTGGAAGTCAAAACATGCAAAGTGAAACAATAGTTAAACAACTAACATGTGATAGTAACTTTACTCATAAATAAAACTCCTTTATTTAATCATCAAATGTCAATTACATTTATCTATTATACGTTTCTAATATTATCTAATCTATACTAATATCATCCTTCAGCCCAATACTCCTAGCATGCTGCAAGTGCTTAACCCTACTCAGTCCCTTCGTAAGCGGATCTGCTGGGTTATCTTCTGATGATATCCTCTTCACTACGAGTTGTCCTTCTTCTACACGATGTCTAATGAAGTGATATTTTTTGTCGATATGTCGAGATCTACCATGATCCCTCGGTTCCTTGGTCAAGGCAACCGCACCTTCATTATCACAGAAAATCTCCATGGGCTCCTTTATGGCCGGCACAACTCCAAGATCACCGATGAAGTTCTTCAGCCATATTGCCTCCTTCGACGCTTCGCTCGCTGCGATGTACTCTGATTCGCACGTTGAATCAGCTACGGTTTCCTGCTTGGAACTTTTCCATGTCACTGCTCCTCCATTTAGGGTAAAGACCCAGCCCGACTGCGAACGATAGTTGTCCCTATCGGTTTGAAAGCTGGCGTCACTATACCCTTGCACCTTCAAGTCATCACTTCCTCCAAGGACTAAGAACCATTCTTTCGTCCTCCGAAGGTACTTAAGGATGTTCTTCACCGCAATCCAATGTGCTTTGCCAGGGTTCCCTTGATATCTGCTAACCATGCTCAAAGCGAAGGCTACATCAGGGCGAGTACAAGTAATAGCGTACATGATTGAGCCAACTGCGGAAGCGTATGGTACTCGACTCATTTCTGCTATCTCGGCTTCGGTACTCGGACTTTGAGTCTTACTCAACTTGGCATTTCCTTGTATCGGTAGTTCTCCCTTCTTTGAGTTTTCCATACTAAAACGTTTTAGTACCTTCTCTAAGTAAGTATTCTGACTAAGTCCAATTAGTCTCTTACTTCTTTCTCTTACTATCCTTATTCCCAAAATGTAAGAAGCCTCTCCGAGGTCCTTCATAGCGAAGCACTTCCCGAGCCAGGACTTAACCTCCTGCAGAGTCGGGATGTCGTTTCCTATGAGTAATATGTCATCGACATATAGAACGAGGAAGCTTACTATACTCCCACTGGCTTTGACATATACACAAGATTCGTCTTCGCTTCGTACAAATCCAAACTCTTTGACTTTCTCATCGAAGCAAAGATTCCATCTGCGAGACGCTTGCTTAAGTCCATAAATAGACTTCTCAAGCTTACACACTCTATTCGGATGCTTCGGATCCACAAACCCCTCTGGCTGAGCCATGTAAACATCCTCAGCCAACTTTCCGTTAAGGAAAGCGGTCTTGACATCCATTTGCCAAATCTCATAATCATGAAATGCGGCAATTGCTAGCATCACTCTAATAGATTTAATCTTCGCAACTGGTGAGAAGGTCTCATCATAGTCAACTCCGGGAGTTTGAGTAAAGCCCTTCGCAACCAATCGTGCTTTGTATGTGTGTACGTTCCCATCCACGTCGGTCTTCTTCTTGGAGATCCACTTGCACCCCACGGTCTTACGTTCGGGCACGTAATCAACCAAATTCCAAACTTGGTTATCGTACATGGATTGGATCTCGCTATCCATCGCCTCTTTCCATTTCGCAGACTCCGGGCCTGCCATGGCTTCCTTATAGTTATTAGGTTCATCAAGATTTACTAGTGTACAATCACTGATATACGTGTCCCCTTCGGTAGTAATATGAAAACCATAAAACTGGGGTTGAACTCTAACTCTATCGGAACGTCTAAGAGGTAAGGATTCGTCAATCGGTTCAACCGGAGTTTCCTCCTCAGGTTGAACGCCAGCGGTAGAGGTTCCTTCATCTATCGATTCTTGAATCTCTTCAAGTTCGATTTGCCTCCCACTATCTCCTTGGCTTATGAGTTCTCGCTCTCGGAAAACTCCTCTCCTCGCAACAAAGATAACATTATCTTTCGGTCTATAGAAGAGATATCCAAAGGAAGTTTGCGGGTAGCCGATGAAAATACATCGCTCACTTCGAGGTTCAAGCTTGTCGTGAGTATCTCGTCTTACGAAAGCCTCGCAACCCCAAACCTTGATATGTGCCAACGAGGGAGCTTTCCCCGTCCACATCTCGTGAGGTGTTTTGGCAACCTTCTTGGTAGGGACTCGGTTAAGGATATGGGCGGCAGTCTCTAAGGCATACCCCCAAAAGAAGATAGGTAGTGAAGCACGACTCATCATAGAGCGAACCATATCCAATAAGGTTCGATTACGCCTTTCTGCCACACCATTCAATTGCGGTGTCCTAGGAGGCGTCAATTGCGAAACTATTCCACACTCCTTGAGATAATCGTGGAATTCAAGACTTAGGTACTCTCCTCCTCGATCGGATCGAAGCATCTTGATTTTCCTGCCCAATTGATTCTCCACTTCATTCTTGAACTCTTTGAACTTTTCAAAGGTTTCTGACTTTTGCTTGATTAAATAGATATACCCATATCTACTATAATCATCGGTAAAGGTCACATAGAAGCGGTTCCCATCCTTCGTGGTTGATCTAAAAGGTCCACATACATCGGTATGTATTAGGTCTAATAGTCCCTCACCCCTTTCACAAGTACTCGTGAAGGGTGACTTAGTCATCTTTCCAAGTAAACAAGACTCGCATGTGTCATCTTCCCTAAGGTCGAATGACTCCAACACTCCATCCTTTTGGAGTTGGGCTATGCGTTTCTTGTTGACATGTCCAAGACGACAATGCCACAAGGATGCTTTATCCATACTAGTGGAAGAATCAATATTCAAAACATCATTTCCTAAGTTATCAACAATCATAACAGTTTCATATATTCCATTACATGGTATAGCTTCAAAATAAAAGACACCATTTAGATAAGCCAAAATAGAACCATTCTCATTATTAAAAGAAAATCTAAAACCTTGTCTATATAAACCATGAAATGAAATGATGTTTCTAGCCATTTCTGGCGAATAGCAACAATTGTTCAAATCTAAAACTAAACTATTCTTAAGCACCAAAGAATACACTCCAATCTTGGTCACAGGCGACGATCTTCTGTTCCCCATGATTAGATTGATCCTTCCTTGCTCCACATCCCTACTTCTTTTTAGTCCCTGCACATTAGAACAAATGTGATAACCACAACCGGTGTCAAGAACCCAAGAAATAGCATGATTAGAATCGTTAGATTTTATTGCATATATACCTGCGAAAGATGGCTTGATCTTTCCTTCCTTGATGGCTTGCAGGTAATCCGGGCAGCTTCTCTTCCAATGTCCTATCTTGTGGCAGTGGTGGCACTCTGCCTCCTTCGGGTTAGAGCAGGGCTTAGAGGGATCAACTTTGGTCCCACTAGAAGAGGAACCATCTCGGGCTTTCACCTTTCGATAGTTATTTGAAGAAGCTTTCCTCTTCTTTCCCTTCCCTTGACCAATAGCCAAGACAGGAGCAGCAGACGGATTGGGAGTTGGTGCAACAGACTTGTCCTTGAAATTGCTCTCAGCAACCCTCAAGAGACCTTGGAGTTTACTTAGAGTGACCTCCTCTTTGTTCATGTGGTAGGTCATCCTAAATTGATTATACATCGGAGGCAAAGAGTGAAGCACCATGTCGATCGCCAAGTCTTCGCCGAAGTCAACATTTAACTTGCGAAGGCGGTCGACATACCTTTGCATCTTTTGCAAGTGCACGGTAAGAGATTCTCCATGACCCATCTTAGCGGAAATCATGTTAGTGAAGATCTCGTAACGCTCTTGTCTCGTGTTTTGGTGGTACCGCTCCAACAAGTCTTGATGCATCTCGTATGGATACATGTCCTCGTAGGACTTTTGGAACTCGGAGTTCATGGTGGCGATCATGATGCAATGTACTTTCGTCGCATCTCGCTCATGGGTTTCAAAGGCGGTGATTTCGGCGGGAGTAGCAATTTCGGGGTTGATTTTCTCGAGCTTCTCGTCGAGGACATACTCTTTATCCTCATAGCGAGCAATGGTGCGAATGTATCTTATCCATTCGCCAAAGTTCGTTCCATCGAAGGTGACCTTTTGGCAAAGGCTCATCAACGTGAAAGAACTAGCAGCAGCGTTGTTTGCGTTTGACATCTATAGAAAGGACAAAGATAGATTAGAACAAGAATCCCTAATTATCACCCAATAAGAAAAATTAGGGCTAGGATCCAACAATAACATTTACATACTAGAAAAGGGATGCCGTAATCCAACATGCAAATAAATTGAAGGTAAGTGAATGACGATTCACTAATTCTCCATCACAAAACTTAAACTTTTAGTCCTAAGTGTTTTTGAGAATTCCTAGGTTCGGATGAGATTCATTGAACTATTCAATGGCATGTTTAAATCTCGATATGCCCCTCTTGTTTGTGACTGGGATGCCGAGGATCACAAAGCGGGTGTGAATTACCATGCAAATTTACATGGTGCCTTCATTGTTACGATCACCTATTCGATGTGCCGGTAAACCACACACGCTCCATCGAACTATGATAAACAATGAATCACCCTTTGCCACCTTCGCTTAGAACCAATTAGTGTGCCGGTAAACCACACACGCTCCACTAACATCTTAGCAAGGTGCAAAGTGTAATTTCATGGGATTGCATCAATTCACTTTTCCTAAAGTAACTAAGATTGGGAAATTTAAAAAGAAAGTTTAGTTACTTCGTATTTCTTATTATACTTTTAATGAGAGGATGAGGTTGCCCTATCCTACCCGTTCGGCTAACGACCCTCCACCAATCAAGCAAGCGGTGGGTGTGAGTGTACACCCATTAAGCGCCATTTTATAGGCCGCAACCTTATACCCACCTTATAGATCGGCTTCGTGAATGAGGCCTACTAGCGGTAAGACTAGCATTTAGTTATACATATATATATTATTCTAATAATATCATATAAGTATAGGGTTGCATTTTAAATTTTTCAAAATCTAGGGTTTGAAATTTAAGTTGTCTAAATTAAAGCTTTTAATCACAAATATAAATTTCAAAACTATAGGGTAGGTTTTAAACATTTAAAAACATGGAGGATCAAATAACAAATAATTCCAATTAACAATTTAATATTCTAATTATCTTTATTTGATTTATCTTGATTTCTTTGAAGATAATTACCAAAAATAATTAATTATTATCATATAAGGAAATTAAATATTTTATTAGATGATAAATATCTTTAATTAGATCAAGATAACAGTCATATTTATCAAAAAATCGGATTTACATTGATCTAATATGATTAAGGTAAGTTTCCATAAGATAATTATGAAAAAATCCCGAATCTGGCCATTCCTGACGCTTGGACTCGCCGAGTGCACAAGGGGACTCGACGAGTCAGGCCTACTCGACGAGTCCACCATGGGACTCGACGAGTCAGTGACTCAAAACCCAAAAAATCGAATTTTGCAGGTTTGTTTCAGTTATTCAAGCAACAATTTAAAGAAAACCAATCTAGGCTCTGATACCACTGTTGGGTTTTAGCCATAAGAACTTTCCTATGTGCGCATGCAAAACCCTATTGCTTGGATCTAGGCTTTCTAATAAACATGCTTTTGAATCCAAGACTTCTAATGGCTAATTAGGTTAAACAACAACATTAATACAGATCAAGAATCATACCTTTGAGTTCCTTGTTGATCTTCTTGTCTTGGAGCTTCTAGAGTCACAATTGTCACTCCTCTAATGGCTTACAAACACCAATAGCAAGCAAGATGATTTAGGAGAGAGGAGAGGGGATGGAATTCGACCAGAGGTTCCTTGCTTTAGGTTCTGAAAGGTTGTACACGAATTCCACATCCCAAGGGCCTATTTATACCTTTAGACTCGTTAAGGGTTTCACCCTAAACCCTAATTGGATAATCTTCTCTTAAGGCTATCCAAATCCATTCCATAGATATCCTTATGGACGATTTTGAGCTATCCTAAAGCTCTTAGAATCCGTCCAAAGTCCATCCTAATGGATTTATAGTCTAAAGTCTAACTATCAAACAATTGACAGTTTATACCCTCTTATTTAATTAATCTCTTTAAGTCACCAAATTAATACCAATTAATTTATGACTTATATTAATCAAATAGCTAAATATTATTCCTTATAATATTTACTCTCTCTCTTAATAAATCATCCTTCAAGTTGCTATGATGAAGGCAACCCAAAAGGACCATGCACCACCGAATATAGTTATAGCCTTAGACACTATTCCAACAGTGTCCATAATGATTAAGTATTATGTATATGTGTAATTTGCTAATACCATATAAGAAGGTAGTAATTTCGTTTGTTCCAAGAAACATCTTCTCTCCTATCCCCCCAAACTCATCTTCATGATCAAACTTTGTAAATTTAGAACAAAATTCCGACCACCATATAATCAAAGAATCAAGAAACACAAACATACAGAATAATTGTGATTGAATTTAATACCTTTTGTTCAATAATGGTGTTCTTGTTCCTGATGTAGATGCTTCACTTTTCTGTGTAATAAAATAAAATAAAATATAATAATGTCATTTAGGAAAATAATGAAAATCCATGCCTTTTTTTTATGTCAAGCATATTTAGTTGGGTTTCTTTTTTACCTCTAACCTGCAAAAAAAAGTTCATTTTCTACAAAAAAGTGTTCATTATCACTTGAATAAAATTACATTTTTACCCTTTATTTAAAATAATTTTTTTCAGTTTCTAGCCCATTAGCAAAAAATAAGGTATGAGAAGAAAATGATAAAAGAAATAAAAAATTATTTACCAGTTCAATGAACACCCTCTTACACAAAGGGAAGGTAGAGAGTATGGTAGTAGAAACCTATGAAACTGTAAATCTTATATATATATATATATATATATATATATATATATATATATATATATATATATATATTACAGAAACAATTATTTAACTCAAATTATAACTTAAAGAATATTGGACCTTTGTGTAATTGTTTTTCCATGCCAAATCCAAATGTTGTTAACGATGAACATGAGCACAACATAATTATAAAATGTTGTTCTTGCTGTATAAAGTATAAAGCGGTGGTCAGTTGTAGAAAAAAAATTGTAAATTAAGAAGTTGTACATTGTTTGAATGAGTTGACTCATAAGGTAACCTATATCTCTGCTTTGAGTAATGAACAAACAAAATATATCCATAAGTGCGTGTTAGCAATAGTTCATCGAATATCTGCATCCCCCAGTTTCCACCATGGCTACTTTCACCTATCCATGAAAAGCAACACATGAAATCCAAACACAAATATGGCCTGTAAATGGAATGGAATTCAATAGTAAAGATTAGATAATCTGGACTGGAATCTCTAATTACAAATATGTGAATCAACTGTTACACACATAGACTTAAAAGCTCTTCATATTTTCCTAAAACATTAAGGGTGCGTTTAGTTGCGGAAAAATGGACCGTTTTCCGGAAAAAATTTCCAAGAAAAATGAGAATTTTGAAAACGCGTTTAATTCGTCTATTTTTCTAAATTTTTCACGGAAAATGAAAATTTTCCGTTTTCTAAAATTTTTCTAATTCCGAAATTTTTCTATAAACATATATCCACTCCACCCCATCCACCTCTATCTACCCCCACCCACACACACACACACATACATACCCACCCCCCCCCCCCACATACACACACACACCAACCTACAAACACACACACACACATACATACATACCCACTCACACACAAACACACACCCCAACCCACACACATATACATACCCACACACACACACACACCCACATACACACACACGGTCACACCGACCCGCACACACACACACACACACTAACCCACACACATACACTAACCCACACACATACACATACATACCCACCCACAAACACACACATACATACCCATCCACACACACCCACCCGCACACACACACCAACCCACACACATACACATACATACCCACACACACACACCCACCTACAAACACACACACATACATACCCACCCGCACACACACACACACACAAACACTAACCCCCCCCCACACACACCCACCACACACACCACCCCCCCCCCCCACACACATACATACATACACATGCATACCCATCCACACACACACATACATACCCACCCCCACACCCACCCACCCGCACACACACACACACACACCAACCCACACATACATACCCACCCATACACACACACACAAACCCATACCTACCCCACCCCCACCCTTACAGACACACACACACCCACACACACACAAACCTACACCTACCCCCGCAAACACACACTCGCACCCCCACCCACCCAACACCACCACGAGAATCACCGACCTACCATCACCACCACCACCACCACCACTAACCCGTCACTAGCACCACCACCACTGCTGCCGCCACCACCACCACCGCTGACACAATTGCCGCCGCCACCACCATCGCCTGTCATCACCACTACCACCGCCGACCCGCTACCATCACCACCACCACCCACTCCGTACCACCGCTATCGTTTTGTAAAAATGAAAACCGATAGAAAAATACACATCTAAACACGTTTTCTAATTTTCTAAAACTGAAAATGAAAAATGAATAAGTTTAACTAAATGCGTTTTCTAAATTTTTCAATGAAAAATGAAAACGGAAAACGAAAATCGAAAAGGGAAAACAAAAAACGGAAAATGAAAATTGTTTTTCCGTAACTAAACGCAACCTAATAGTTTTATAAAATAATAGGTTTTTGCTGCTTGAACGAGGTAAAATAATTTTACAAATAAATAGCACACACTTTACAAAATTAGAAACTATACAAAACTTGTAATTATTTTAGGAATAATCAAGAACAACCATGTTTGCTCCTTTAGCAACTCTAGTACCTATAGAAATAACAATCACTTTTTTTTGCACACCTAAAATCAACTTTGTATCCTCTTTTTCATATATATATATATATATATATATATATATATATATATATATATATATATATATACATACATACTTGCATCCCTGAAACCTCAGAATAGATATAACCTCTGAGAGTGTCGATGCAGCAACCACAAGTCCACATAGAGGCACCAATTTGAGGTATTTTTCCATGGATGTCCATACTTGAAAGGTCCATAAGCAGGCTTCTGTCTAGCCAAGTTGGCCTACACAAACCAACAATATATATCTCATATCATTATGACTATGATTACAATACATTAAAAACGTAAGGAAAATAAAACATATCGTAGTACCTTAGCTACTTCTGTTTCCTTTGAATTAAGCAGACATTTGTACCCCTCCTGTTTTCCATCAGATATTTCCATGTTGTCGTTGCCTTTTTGAAGTGGTCAGCATCCGACACACCATTGTTTGTGGACTGAAGTTCTCTGTTAAATCGTCACCACCTCATCACCGTCTTCCCCATTCCAACTATTTACCAGTGATTTGTGCGTTTCAGAATGAAAAATGAAATGAAAATGTAAATATAGAAATAAAAGCTTCACCCTTAAGGTTGTTCTAACCGGATTCAAGAACACCGATTAGCCGACCAAATTTATCTATCTTCTGACTGGAATTAGTCTCTGTGAATTCACAAATCGTCATAGCTCCCTCTTCCTGGATCTAAAAATAACAAACATGGCAATGAAAAGCAAAATCAATAACCTTACATAAACCTGTCAACCATTTCGACCCATCTTCGTCCCTAGAGTCTTCAAAATCAAATCAATAAAGTCGACTATAACGGGAAACTCAATATTGATGAACGCAAAAGAAGCCGACTAAAAGATAATATCGATAGAGAAGAAGTGGACAGTGGACTAAAATCCGATTACCACTATCCTCTAACTGAACTGGAACCGCCGTTGTTAGCAAGCCCGTCGGACCACCACAGTGCCAGCAACGCCAACGAATGTTGTTCTTTTTTTTCCTGTCTGCTTATGGATGCATGAGGGAATTGGAGAGGGTTTCTCTCCCTTGGCTGCATCGCCACCATCGAGGGTGAATAACAACACCGACCATCGGCGGTGGAGATAGGAGAGTCGATTTGAGAGAGGATGAAGTGAGCGGTAGAGGAAGCATCGATGGGTGATGGGGATTGACGCTTTGAGAGAGGTTTAGAGGAGCGATGGTGAACCTTCAGTCGATTAAGGCGGTGTAAGTAAGGATTAAAGCTGGTGGTGGCGAACAGTCGCCTCTAGGGTGGTGGTGGTGAGAGCCTTTTCAGGTATAACTGAGAAGAAGAATCGAGAAGAGGAGCGATGGAATAAGAACAGAACTGACGCGGTGACCACGGTAGATTAAGGTGGTGTTGGCTTAGGTGCTGTTTGTTTTTTCGAAGCAAAAATTCAAAAAGTATGCGGACCACCTCTGCAAACCTCTACCGCAGAAGAGGTGGACCAAACGGCTGCAGGCTGTAATAAGAAGCGTGTTTGTTTTTGTTAACATTTGTATATTGCTGCAGACATTAAAAAATTAAAATATACTAATTTAATAAACCGAAAATTATTTTTAAATACAGAAAATTTAATAATTATAGTCTTAAAACATTGAAATAATAAAATATAATATGTTATATGTTTTGTTACAATCTGTTTTTCCATTTTATTTTTTATTTCATAATTAAAACAAAATAATAGACACTTATTTAAAAAGAAAATAAAAAATGAAATTCTAGACACTTATTCAAAAAACAACATTAAAATTAATTAGCTTATGTAAATTAAATGAGAGAAAAGAGTTAAAGGGATATAAATTTAATGTATTAAATGTTAAAGGGATGAAAATAGAATTTAATATATAAGTAAAGGACCATAAATGTAATATTAAATATACACCATTACAAAATGTAATAATAACATGTTCAATTTTTGGAAGAAAAAAAAAAGGCACCGATGGTTTTTTGGGGTTGAATATTTTAGGTTTAGGTTTGAAGGGGTGGGAAGAGGTAGGAAGAGGTATAACAAGTGCTTCCCCAAGAAGCACACGAGCAGAGGTTTTAAGCCCCGAAGACTTCCGAAAAACAAACTGATGCGGGACAAAAAGTGTTGCGCGTGTGCTGTGCCGCGCAGCAATAAGAGCTTTGAAGAGGTTTTTTTAAGAAAAACAAACAGCACCTTAGTTTTCATTGGCTTAGTTTTCATATGCCATTAGTCATTTTAGTAAAAGATGAAAGCTAAAAATGTTTGGAAAAGATTTTTAAAAGTAATTTTTGGATTTTGGATAAAAAGAAAATTAATTTTTTGGAAAAATCAAGAAAATTTGATTTTTTTGTAACTTTTCTAAAAAAAACTTTTAGCCTCTAAAAAGCTAAACCAAACACCCCTTAACCTAAGCAAACTAACTGCATGAACAATACCTTCTGTTATTACACCAATCCAACTGTGATTGGCTACCAAAACAGTCGACAAACACTTGTATACAAAGTTTGTAGAAAACATCATATACTGCCCAAAAGACAAAGAAACAACAACCAAACCAAAATATGATACACCTAAATACTGTAAGGACCATTTATGCCAAATCACTACATGGTTTACTGTTCATAACTTTCATTTCTTTTATATATATATATATATATATATATATATATATATATATATATATATACATATATATATATATATATATATATATATATATATATATATATATAATTTAAACTATCGTTAGCATTGCTCATAGGATACCCACTTCAAAATTGAAGTATATAGAGAGCAAGAAGGATGAATCAAGATAGTATTGAACATACCCTCATCTTGTTTTAGGGTTTGAAACAAACCCTTTTCTCCTCCTCATTAGAATTCAGAACTCGGAATTCATATAATCATTTAGAAATTGATTCGTTAACTTCAAATTTGAGTTTAACCAAACCTCCTATCATCACTCCTTCTGATGATGTTTCGTCATCCCCGACTCCCCCACTCCTCCTCCCCACCTCCCACCTCCAGTCACCATATGACTACTCGTTCTCGAACCGGCTCTTTAAAACCACGTCACATCTTCAACCTCTCTATCTCTTCGGACATCTCTCTCATTCCCCGCTGTCACACCCAAAAACCAAAAACGACAGAAACGTTCTGGGGCGGAGGACGTCATGTACAATATCACAACACAGTATAATAGTAAACAAATAAACAACATCATCCATTGCATTAAATAAATAATTTTAATTCAAGTGTTTTCCGTAGTATATAAGACACCAAAATATAAATCAAAATATAAGATGAGTCTTGAATGCGCTCCATCTTCCCAAAAGCTGTCATCGGTACCTATCTACTGATGACCTGAGAATACAAGTTATTTTGAAAGAGTTTATCAGCATTAAAGCTGGTGAGTTCATAAGTATTTAGTGTCTATGTTTGTATCAAAATGTTTGAACCGTTGTTTGAAGTACGAGTTTGTAAACGTTTGTAGTAAAAGTATGTGAAAGTTTGTAAGTGTTTGTAAAAGTTTGTAACCCCTAGAAAATCCTATATTTTCTACTAAAAGTAGCCTTCTACCAAGGAACAATTGTTTTGTATGTTTGTTTCTTGTAAAAGTGTGTAATGTTCCCAAGTATAACTATCATTATCAAAATATAGTTTGTACATTAATGTTTTAAGTGAAGTAATCACCAAATAAATGTAAAGGGCAAATTAATGTAGTATTGTAGTGTTGTGTTTTAGGAACTACGGCTGTACTATCTACCTTAAACCGGATTTATATCAAGGTATTATGTGATTAATTGTACCATATTATCAACTGGGAAACATGACAATGTAAGTCGTCAAAAGGTATGACATTGGGCACCCGAAGACCTGTAGGTCCCGCTATAGCTAGTAGCAAGGTGTAGGATAGTCAATCCAGTATAGATCTATACACAAACTCACGCTCTCCCTCCAGGAGATTCTGGTTACAACTCGGGCCATGACAATGAAGGCATGCTCCGATACAGTGGATCACATTTATGTTATCGTATACTTGTATGTTCTCATCATAGTATCGTTGTATATGTTCTCATCCTAGTATAGTTGTATATGTTCTCATAGTAATAAGTAATGACTCATAAATGAACTAACTCTTGTATGCTTTATTGAAGAAGTAGTAAGTAGTAGAACTCTAAACTATACCTATTATAGTTTATTAGTAAACTTGTTTGTATGACTGAATGTACTGAACTGAGATAAAAGTCTTTATATCTATACATATATACATAATATGTAACTAAGGATTCAACGACACTCGGACAAACAACTGGGTACTTTAAGACCACAACCAAACAAGGACAGGAAGTAAAGTGGGTTATCTCTCCTAAGTCCTTCAAACCTTATTTATATAACTATATATATGTAGTAGACATGGTTTTAACAATATATATGTTTGAAAACTGTAAAAGAAAGGTTTAGTATACAAAAGTGAATTTGATAAAGAGTTTAACATGTACAATAGTTTGATAAACAGTTTGAAGTCATTTGATTGGTAAAACAGTTTAAAGCATGATAAATCCATTCGTATGCTAGTTATTAATCACATGTGATTGATCTAATAACTAACATGGTTCAACTTGTATTCCCCCCCCCCCCCCCATAAATCATTTAAAAACATTTAAAAGCATTTCAAAAGTTGATTAAGGGGTATGAGCTCACATGATTGAAGTGGCTGTTTTGAAGTAATCGAGAGAAGAATCGAGCAGAACTTCGACTAGAGAGAGTTGAAATCTCGGGATTTTTGGGGATCTTGAGAGTGTAGGACTTCCTTCGGGACTCGAGTATGAAAACCGGGGCTTCGAGAAGGCTTATCGAGGTAATCACGCAGAGTAACAGCGCTTAGATGGTTAGAGATGAGCACCAAACCGGCACCCTTAAACTTCAATTTATAGGGGCTGATTTGGGGTCTCATGTCGTGAGTTTTGGATTGCTCACGTCATGAGGCTTAATCAGCATGATACTCTTCGACGAGTTGGCGTGTCTGGCACTCTGGAAACCCATCAGTCACGAGCTCACGTCGTGAGCATGGTTCCCTCACGTCGTGAGGCTGAGTCAGCCACGGGTTTTGTGTCCCGAACTTGTAAAGTCCGTAACTTTCTCGTACGAGCTCCGATTTCAACATTCTTTATATGCATGCATAGGTGTGAAAAGGCTCTACAACTCTAGTTTAGACTCCGTCGGCTAATTTGACTTTATTTTTATTATATTATTTTTAGCAGGTCGGGCCTGGAAAAGTCTGTTTAAATCCCATAACTCCTTCATATGATGTCTATTTTTGTCAGACTTGTTGATGTTGTACTCCTATTGTCGAGGTCTTCAACTTTCATTCAGGTTGTGTTGGCTAAAGACCGCTCGATCTCTATTTCGAATTTTTAGTTGTCTACCGCCAGGTCAGAAACTTCGAAAATTCACAACTTCTTCATATGAAGTCAGATTTGGGCGTTCTTTTTATGTATGTTCGCGGTTTAATGATATCTACAACTTTCATTTAGATACCTAAGGCTAAAAAGTATTTTATTGAAATTTCTCGTTTTATGCTTAACAACGCTTTACCGGTAGCGTTATGAATCTTAGATTGGTCATAACTCCTTCGTAATAGCTCGGATTTTAGCGTTCTTTATATTTTTGGAACCTTATCACGATATCTACCACATAGTGTACCCAAACAGAGCTTTTTGAACATTTCATTTTCGATGATATTCTTATTATTTTACAAAGAGATTACAAGACTCGACTTTTAGTCATTACATTGACCTGAAATAACGGTTTGTCACATCAACCCCCCGTTAGAGGGAATTTTGTCCCGAAATTAGAGTTTAAGCAAGTAAGTAATTACAAATAACTAAGCAAATATATGAGGATATTTCAGTTTCATCTAATCCTCTCGCTCCCAAGTGAATTCAGGTCCTCGCTTGGCGTTCCAACGAACCTTCACTATCGGGATGCGGCTTTGCTTCGTCTGCTTGACCTCACGGTCGATGATGTATACAAGTTCTTCCACGAAGTTGAGGCTCTCGTTGATTTCGATCTCGTCGAGTGGAATTACAAGAGTCTCTTCGGACAGACACTTTTTCAAGTTTGAGACGTAGAATGTAGAATGTACGTTACTGAGCTCGTGTGGTAGGTTGAGTTTGTAAGCTACAGGGCCAATTCTAGCGAGAATCTCGAAAGGACCTATGTATCTTGGATTGAGCTTCCCACCCTTTCCGAAGCGTATCAAGCTCTTCCAGGGTGAGACTTTCAAAAGAACACGGTCTCCCACCTGGAATTCCAAAGGTTTCCTTCGTTTGTCTGCGTAGCTTTTCTGTCGGTCTCTAGAGGTCTTCAATCGTTCACGAATCTGAACGATCTTCTCTGTCATTTCCTGTATGATTTACGGACTTGTGAGAGTGCTGTCAGAAACTTGTCCTTTAGCTAGCTGGGTGTCACCCACCTCAGCCCAGCATAGAGGGGATCTGCACTTCCGGCCATAAAGGGCTTCAAATGGAGTAGCTTTGATGCTCGTGTGATAACTGTTATTGTAGGAAATTTCGACAAGGGGTAAGTGAGTATCCCATGCTTTCCCAAAGTCGATCACACAGGCTCTCAACATATCTTCTAGTGTTTAGATAGTCCTCTCACTTTGCCCGTCTGTCTAAGGATGGTAGGTTGTACTCATGTCTAACCTTGTTCCTAGGGAACTTTGTAGTAACTGCCAGAACCTTGAAGTGAACCTACTATCTCTGTCCGAGATAATGGATATAGGAACGCCATGAAGTCTTACGATTTCCCTAATGTATGTTCTCGTAAGCTTCTCCATCTTTTCAGTTTCTTTGATAGGCAAGAAGTGTGCAGACTTGTTCAATCTATCGACGATGACCAATATGGTATCAAGTCCACCCGTTGTCTTGGGCAACTTGGTTATGAAATCCATAGTTATCCGCTTCCACTTCCATTATGGAATCTATGGTTTTTGCAGCAAACCGGAGGGTTTCTGGTATTCGACCTTAACCTTTGCGCAAGTAAGGCATTTACACACGAAGGTAGCAATCTCTGCTTTCATGTTAGGCCACCAATATAACTTTTTAAGATCCAAATACATCTTATCTGAACCTGGGTGAACGGAATACCGAGTGTTGTGTGCCTCGGTCATGACCAAGTCTCGGAGGCCACTGTGCTTCGGTGTCCAGATCCGGTCCATGAAATATAAGGCTCTGCCACCCTTAGCTTCTAAGTTCTTATCCATTCCTCTAAGGGATTCACCTGCCATGTTTTCAGGTTTCAAGGCTTCAAGTTGAGCCTCCTGAATTTGTGTAGACAAGTGTGAATGGATAGTCATTGTCAACGATTTGACCCTTCAACCAGAATATTCTTTCCGACTTAGGGCGTCTGCTACTACGTTGGCTTTACCCAGATGATAACAAATTTTGCATTCGTAGTTATTGAGTAACTCGACCCACCGTCGTTGTCTCATGTTGAGCTCCTTTTGATCGAATATGTGCTGTAAACTCTTGTGGTGTGTAAAGATCGTGCTTGTCGTACCATACAGATAGTGTCTCCAGATCTTTAGGGCAAACACAACTGCCCCCAGCTCAAGATTGTTTGTGGTGTAGTTGACTTCGTGTGTCTTCAGCTGTCTCAAGGCATAGGCGATGAAGTTACCTCGTTGCATCAGAACACAACCGAGCCCTTGGTTGGATGCATCGCAGTATACAACGAAGTCTTCTATCCCTTCGGGGAGGGATAATATCGGTGCGGTGCATAAGGCTCGCTTCAGCGTTTGAAATGCTTTTTCTTGTTTCTCTTCCCAGTCAAAGGCCAATCCTTTCTGGGTTAGTGTAGTAAGAGGTTTCGCAATCTCGGAGAAGTTCTGTATGAACTTGCGGTAGTAGCCAGCAAGACCAAGAAATTGACGAATTTTTGTAGGCGTCTTCGGTGCTAACCAGTTCTCAATGGCTTTAATTTTGGATGGGTCCATGTGGATTCCCTCTTCGCTAACTACGTGTCCTAAGAATTCGACTCTTCAGATCCAAAATTCACATTTAGAGAACTTAGCATAGAGCTTCTCCGTTCGTAAAGTTCCTAGAACTTGTCGCAGGTGATCGCCATGCTCTTCCTTACTTTGAGAGTAGATCAGAATTTCATCAATGAAGATGATGACGAACTGATCAAAGTAAGGACGACACACTCTATTCATTAAGTTCATGAACACTGTGGGAGAATTGGTCAATCCGAATGGCATCACCACGAACTCGTAGTATCCGTAACGAGTTTGGAAGGCTGTCTTTGGAACATCCTCCTCTAGCACTCGTAACTGGTGATATCCGGACCTTAGATCAATTTTGGAAAAGTAACTCGCCCCTTGTAGTTGGTCAAATAAATCATCCATGCGAGGCAAAGGGTAACGATTTTTTACCGTCAGTTTGTTGAGTTCTCTGTAGCTGATACACATACGGAATGATCCATCTTTCTTCTTAACGAACAAGACCGGTGCTCCCCAGGGTGAGAAGCTTGGTCTTATAAATCCCTTGCTGAGCAGTTCGTTAAGTTGACCAGATAGTTCCTGCATCTCTGTTGGTGCTGATCGGTAGGGTGATTTGGCTATTGGGATAGCTCCTGGGACTAAGTTGTCACACTTCCAAACTGGAACGACGGAAACGTTCGGGGGCGGATGACTTCATGTGGTAAGGTAACAAATGAATACATAGTAAAGAAAGCAATACAACCATCATATATATAATCGAAATTTTACATTGTTAAAAGAGTACATGTTCAAAACCAATTACAATATGATGCCAAAAATATGAATTTAAACTGGCACCGCAGTGTTCCTTCTTCAAAAAGCTGTTTGGTACCTGCAATTACTGAGTCCCTGGGACATACAAGTAGTTTTGAAAGAGTAGATCAACATTTAAGCTGGTGAGTTTCATACGTATTAAATGAAAATGTTGCTTGAACTAAATTGAAATGGTTTGTTTTTGTTCGTTGGTTCCTAGAAAATCTCATATTTTCTACTGGTATAAATGTAGCCTTAAATCAAGACCAATGTTTGTTTCTAGAAAATTTATGTTTTCCTATATGTGGGTAGCGGTTTAGAAGTTCCAAAATTGTATCACAATTAGGTTTTTCATGCCTAAAGTAGTTAATTTATGTACGTATGAAATCTCCAATACGTCTGAAAACCCCCATAAATCAATGTGTTTTTAATACTCTATGTGAGTTTTATAACCATGCTATTGACTAGAAATGCCTATACACAACGTTCTTCAGGCGTTGGAATGTTCTGATGTTTGTCACCCTAAATGGTGTAATGTAACTAACAGTTAGGGCGCGGGGTTGTCAATCCCGTATTGATCTATACACAAACACCATGCTCCCCCTCCAAGGGATTCTGGTATATAATACAGGACTTGAAATGTGTACTCGAGCGTACGTGAAGTTTAATGTCTCACAAGGCTTAGTATAAAACAGATTTACGTGTGAAAATGTTTGTTTGTTCTTGTATATGAAAGTAACATTCTTGAAATAGTATTTCCAGTATGTAAAAGTTCGTAGTGTTTTCGTAAAACTATACCTATTATAGTTTTCTAAAAGTGCGTGTAGTGCCAAAACGGACACATATACATACAGTATAAGCAGAGTGTTTGATTTACATAAATACATAAATCATTTCTTATTTCAAAAGATAAGATGTTATCGTGGTATATTTTGCATATGAAAGTTTCCCTATAATAGTTATAAATAACATATGATTCCATTGATAAAAAGCGTATAATGAAACTTTATATAACACACGATAATAATCGAGTGTTTTACTTGTATTCCCACCTTAAAGCATATAAAAATATTTATAAAACATTTAAAAGTGTGGCTTATGGGGGTATGAACTCACTTGAAAGATCGAAGAAAGCGAGATGAAAACCGAGCAGAATTTCGACTCGAGAAAGCGGATTTTCTCAGGATTCTTAGGAATTTCGGGAGCACAAACGACCTTTGGGACTTGAGCGAGGAAACTGGGACTTCGGGATAGCACGTGCACGGAAAACAAGGCAAAAACGCAAGAAAGATGAGAGGAATTGGCCCTTTTCTTCGGAACCCTCACATCCCTTTTGTAGGGGGTGGGAACCGCCTCGGTACGTTGGGCGTACTCGTGCGTCATGCGTGACCGCATCCTCGACTGCCTCGGACTTCGGATGGGATGGGGCATAGCCTCGCATAGGGGCAACGTGGACGATCCGAGGTCTAGGCCTCGAGTACGCTGGGCGTAACTCGGATTGGCCCATGACTCACCCTTCGGATAATACCGAAATTAAATATAAAAATTATATTTTTAATATTTAATAAACTTCAAAATTTCATATCTCATTCATACGAACTCCGTTTTCGACGTTCTTTATATCCACGCATAGGTGAGACTATACTCTACAACTTTCGTTTAGATTCCGTCGGCAAATTTTGAAATTATTTTTATTATTTATTTTTAAAAGGTCGCGGTAAGAAAATTTCGTTAGAAACTCATAACTTCCTTATACGAAGTCAGATTTGGATGTTCTTTTTACGTACGATCACGGTTTAATGACATCTAACATAGTAGGTAATTTAATTAGAGATTTTTGGACATTTTATTTTCGAAGTTAATTTCATTATAACAAAAGTGGTTACAATACTTGACTTTTTAGGTCGTTACATAGAGTTGAAATATCGGGTTGTCACATAAGTCGATTCTGAACTCGACTTGTCGTTGCGGAGGTAATCCTGGTAGTTCTTCAGGAAAGATGTTGGGAAATTCGCTCACTACCGGAATGTTCTTTAGTTCCTTCATTTCTAGTCTCGTATTGACAACGTGAGCAAGGAGTGCACAATATTCCTTATGTAGATACTTCCGTGCTTGAATACCTGAGATGATACAAAGAGTCGTGTCGGGTTTATTGCCATAGATAATGAGAGTTTTGTTAGACGGAAGATTAAGGCGTACAACTTTTTCGTAACACATAATGTCGGCACGATGAAGACTCAACCAATCCATGCCGATTATGACGTCGAAACTTTTAATCAAGACCGGCATGAGTTCGATTGGAAATGAATGGCTATCTAGAGTTAGGGTACATCCTATGTATATGCTATTTGTGCTCTCAGTTTTCCCATTATCCATTTCTACAGTGAATGGTTCCTTAAGTGTGCGTGATTTTTGTTTAAGTAGGCGAGTAAATTTATGATTCACGAAGCTTCTCTCTGCTCTGCTATCATACAATATGCATGCATAAGAGTTATCGAGGAGAAACGTACCAGTCACCACCGTAGGGTCAGCAACTGCTTCTCCGTGGCCTATAGCCAGAACTCTTCCCGCTCCACCAACATTTCTTGCTTTGGGGAAGTCGCTTTTGTAGTGGCCCACTTTGCCACATCCGTAACAAGCCTGGACCACACCATCACCGGGGACTTGGGTGATCGATCTTGCCGTAGACTTGCAGAAATGGACAGTGGGTCCTTTCTTGTTGCAGTTAGAGCACTGCATTTCACGGCAGGGTCCGATGTGGTGGAAGTTACATTTGTTGCACTTTGGCATACTTCCCGCATACTACCTTATTGGAGTAGGCAGCGGTAGGTTCGATCGTAGCATGAACCACCACGACTCTCTGCTTTTTAGCAGCTCTTTGTTTCTTCTTATCATCTCATAACTCCCGCTTATTGTGAGCGGATTTGGAGGGTTCTGAGAAGGCCAGGCTTGTTGTCGATGATGGGTATTGGACACCATGGTCGATGAGTCGTTGTGCCAATCATTTGGCACTATCGAAGGTAGCAGGTTGTGGAGCTAAGACATTTCCCTGATACGGAGGCACCAACCCCCAGATGTACCTCTCGATCTTTTTCCCTTCGGTGGGAATCATGTTGGGACAGAGGGCCACCAATTCACTGAACCTGGCGGTATACGCTGTTGGAATAGTGTCTAAGGCTATAACTATATTCGGTGGTGCATGGTCCTTTTGGGTTGCCTTCACCATAGCAACTTGAAGGATGATTTATTAAGAGAGAGAGTAAATATTATAAGGAATAATATTTAGCTATTTGATTAATATAAGTCATAAATTAATTGGTATTAATTTGGTGACTTAAAGAGATTAATTAAATAAGAGGGTATAAACTGTCAATTGTTTGATAGTTAGACTTTAGACTATAAATCCATTAGGATGGACTTTGGACGGATTCTAAGAGCTTTAGGATAGCTCAAAATCGTCCATAGGGATATCTATGGAATGGATTTGGATAGCCTTAAGAGAAGATTATCCAATTAGGGTTTAGGGTGAAACCCTTAACGAGTCTAAAGGTATAAATAGGCCCTTGGGATGTGGAATTCGTGTACAAGCTTTCAGAACCTAAAGCAAGGAACCTCTGGTCGAATTCCATCCCCTCTCCTCTCTCCTAAATCATCTTGCTTGCTATTGGTGTTTGTAAGCCATTAGAGGAGTGACAATTGTGACTCTAGAAGCTCCAAGACAAGAAGATCAACAAGGAACTCAAAGGTATGATTCTTGATCTGTATTAATGTTGTTGTTTAACCTAATTAGCCATTAGAAGTCTTGGATTCAAAAGCATGTTTATTAGAAAGCCTAGATCCAAGCAATAGGGTTTTGCATGCGCACATAGGAAAGTTCTTATGGCTAAAACCCAACAGTGGTATCAGAGCCTAGATTGGTTTTCTTTAAATTGTTGCTTGAATAACTGAAACAAACCTGCAAAATTCGATTTTTTGGGTTTTGAGTCACTGACTCGTCGAGTCCCATGGTGGACTCGTCGAGTCCCCTTGTGCACTCGGCGAGTCCAAGCGTCAGGAATGGCCAGATTCGGGATTTTTTCATAATTATCTTATGGAAACTTACCTTAATCATATTAGATCAATGTAAATCCGATTTTTTGATAAATATGACTGTTATCTTGATCTAATTAAAGATATTTATCATCTAATAAAATATTTAATTTCCTTATATGATAATAATTAATTATTTTTGGTAATTATCTTCAAAGAAATCAAGATAAATCAAATAAAGATAATTAGAATATTAAATTGTTAATTGGAATTATTTGTTATTTGATCCTCCATGTTTTTAAATGTTTAAAACCTACCCTATAGTTTTGAAATTTATATTTGTGATTAAAAGCTTTAATTTAGACAACTTAAATTTCAAACCCTAGATTTTGAAAAATTTAAAATGCAACCCTATACTTATATGATATTATTAGAATAATATATATATGTATAACTAAATGCTAGTCTTACCGCTAGTAGGCCTCATTCACGAAGCCGATCTATAAGGTGGGTATAAGGTTGCGGCCTATAAAATGGCGCTTAATGGGTGTACACTCACACCCACCGCTTGCTTGATTGGTGGAGGGTCGTTAGCCGAACGGGTAGGATAGGGCAACCTCATCCTCTCATTAAAAGTATAATAAGAAATACGAAGTAACTAAACTTTCTTTTTAAATTTCCCAATCTTAGTTACTTTAGGAAAAGTGAATTGATGCAATCCCATGAAATTACACTTTGCACCTTGCTAAGATGTTAGTGGAGCGTGTGTGGTTTACCGGCACACTAATTGGTTCTAAGCGAAGGTGGCAAAGGGTGATTCATTGTTTATCATAGTTCGATGGAGCGTGTGTGGTTTACCGGCACATCGAATAGGTGATCGTAACAATGAAGGCACCATGTAAATTTGCATGGTAATTCACACCCGCTTTGTGATCCTCGGCATCCCAGTCACAAACAAGAGGGGCATATCGAGATTTAAACATGCCATTGAATAGTTCAATGAATCTCATCCGAACCTAGGAATTCTCAAAAACACTTATGACTAAAAGTTTAAGTTTTGTGATGGAGAATTAGTGAATCGTCATTCACTTACCTTCAATTTATTTGCATGTTGGATTACGGCATCCCTTTTCTAGTATGTAAATGTTATTGTTGGATCCTAGCCCTAATTTTTCTTATTGGGTGATAATTAGGGATTCTTGTTCTAATCTATCTTTGTCCTTTCTATAGATGTCAAACGCAAACAACGCTGCTGCTAGTTCTTTCACGTTGATGAGCCTTTGCCAAAAGGTCACCTTCGATGGAACGAACTTTGGCGAATGGATAAGATACATTCGCACCATTGCTCGCTATGAGGATAAAGAGTATGTCCTCGACGAGAAGCTCGAGAAAATCAACCCCGAAATTGCTACTCCCGCCGAAATCACCGCCTTTGAAACCCATGAGCGAGATGCGACGAAAGTACATTGCATCATGATCGCCACCATGAACTCCGAGTTCCAAAAGTCCTACGAGGACATGTATCCATACGAGATGCATCAAGACTTGTTGGAGCGGTACCACCAAAACACGAGACAAGAGCGTTACGAGATCTTCACTAACATGATTTCCGCTAAGATGGGTCATGGAGAATCTCTTACCGTGCACTTGCAAAAGATGCAAAGGTATGTCGACCGCCTTCGCAAGTTAAATGTTGACTTCGGCGAAGACTTGGCGATCGACATGGTGCTTCACTCTTTGCCTCCGATGTATAATCAATTTAGGATGACCTACCACATGAACAAAGAGGAGGTCACTCTAAGTAAACTCCAAGGTCTCTTGAGGGTTGCTGAGAGCAATTTCAAGGACAAGTCTGTTGCACCAACTCCCAATCCGTCTGCTGCTCCTGTCTTGGCTATTGGTCAAGGGAAGGGAAAGAAGAGGAAAGCTTCTTCAAATAACTATCGAAAGGTGAAAGCCCGAGATGGTTCCTCTTCTAGTGGGACCAAAGTTGATCCCTCTAAGCCCTGCTCTAACCCGAAGGAGGCAGAGTGCCACCACTGCCACAAGATAGGACATTGGAAGAGAAGCTGCCCGGATTACCTGCAAGCCATCAAGGAAGGAAAGATCAAGCCATCTTTCGCAGGTATATATGCAATAAAATCTAACGATTCTAATCATGCTATTTCTTGGGTTCTTGACACCGGTTGTGGTTATCACATTTGTTCTAATGTGCAGGGACTAAAAAGAAGTAGGGATGTGGAGCAAGGAAGGATCAATCTAATCATGGGGAACAGAAGATCGTTGCCTGTGACCAAGATTGGAGTGTATTCTTTGGTGCTTAAGAATAGTTTAGTTTTAGATTTGAACAATTGTTGCTATTCGCCAGAAATGGCTAGAAACATCATTTCATTTCATGGTTTATATAGACAAGGTTTTAGATTTTCTTTTAATAATGAGAATGGTTCTATTTTGGCTTATCTAAATGGTGTCTTTTATTTTGAAGCTATACCATGTAATGGAATATATGAAACTGTTATGATTGTTGATAACTTAGGAAATGATGTTTTGAATATTGATTCTTCCACTAGTATGGATAAAGCATCCTTGTGGCATTGTCGTCTTGGACATGTCAACAAGAAACGCATAGCCCAACTCCAAAAGGATGGAGTGTTGGAGTCATTCGACCTTAGGGAAGATGACACATGCGAGTCTTGTTTACTTGGAAAGATGACTAAGTCACCCTTCACGAGTACTTGTGAAAGGGGTGAGGGACTATTAGACCTAATACATACCGATGTATGTGGACCTTTTAGATCAACCACGAAGGATGGGAACCGCTTCTATGTGACCTTTACCGATGATTATAGTAGATATGGGTATATCTATTTAATCAAGCAAAAGTCAGAAACCTTTGAAAAGTTCAAAGAGTTCAAGAATGAAGTGGAGAATCAATTGGGCAGGAAAATCAAGATGCTTCGATCCGATCGAGGAGGAGAGTACCTAAGTCTTGAATTCCACGATTATCTCAAGGAGTGTGGAATAGTTTCGCAATTGACGCCTCCTAGGACACCGCAATTGAATGGTGTGGCAGAAAGGCGTAATCGAACCTTATTGGATATGGTTCGCTCTATGATGAGTCGTGCTTCACTACCTATCTTCTTTTGGGGGTATGCCTTAGAGACTGCCGCCCATATCCTTAACCGAGTCCCTACCAAGAAGGTTGCCAAAACACCTCACGAGATGTGGACGGGGAAAGCTCCCTCGTTGGCACATATCAAGGTTTGGGGTTGTGAGGCTTTCGTAAGACGAGATACTCACGACAAGCTTGAACCTCGAAGTGAGCGATGTATTTTCATCGGCTACCCGCAAACTTCCTTTGGATATCTCTTCTATAGACCGAAAGATAATGTTATCTTTGTTGCGAGGAGAGGAGTTTTCCGAGAGCGAGAACTCATAAGCCAATGAGATAGTGGGAGGCAAATCGAACTTGAAGAGATTCAAGAATCGATAGATGAAGGAACCTCTACCGCTGGCGTTCAACCTGAGGAGGAAACTCCGGTTGAACCGATTGACGAATCCTTACCTCTTAGACGTTCCGATAGAGTTAGAGTTCAACCCCAGTTTTATGGTTTTCATATTACTACCGAAGGGGACACGTATATTAGTGATTGTACACTAGTAAATCTTGATGAACCTAATAACTATAAGGAAGCCATGGCAGGCCCGGAGTCTGCGAAATGGAAAGAGGCGATGGATAGCGAGATCCAATCCATGTACGATAACCAAGTTTGGAATTTGGTTGATTACGTGCCGAAACGTAAGACCGTAGGGTGCAAGTGGATCTTCAAGAAGAAGACCGACGTGGATGGGAACGTACACACATATAAAGCGCGATTGGTTGCGAAGGGCTTTACTCAAACTCCCGGAGTTGACTATGATGAGACCTTCTCACCAGTTGCGAAGATTAAATCTATTAGAGTGATGCTAGCGATTGCCGCATTTCATGATTATGAGATTTGGCAAATGGATGTCAAGACCGCTTTCCTTAATGGAAAGTTGGCTGAGGATGTTTACATGGCTCAGCCAGAGGGGTTTGTGGATCCAAAGCATCTGAATAGAGTGTGTAAGCTTGAGAAGTCCATTTATGGACTTAAGCAAGCGTCTCGCAGATGGAATCTTTGCTTCGATGAGAAAGTCAAAGAGTTTGGATTTGTACGAAGCGAAGACGAATCTTGTGTATATGTCAAAGCCAGTGGGAGTATAGTAAGCTTCCTCGTTCTATATGTCGATGACATATTGCTCATAGGAAACGACATCCCGACTCTGCAGGAGGTTAAGTCCTGGCTCGGGAAGTGCTTCGCTATGAAGGACCTCGGAGAGGCTTCTTACATTTTGGGAATAAGGATAATAAGAGAAAGAAGTAAGAGACTAATTGGACTTAGTCAGAATACTTACTTGGAGAAGGTACTAAAACGTTTTAGTATGGAAAACTCAAAGAAGGGAGAACTACCGATACAAGGAAATGCCAAGTTGAGTAAGACTCAAAGTCCGAGTACCGAAGCCGAGATGGCAGAAATGAGCCGAGTACCATACGCTTCCGCAGTTGGCTCAATCATGTACGCTATGACTTGTACTCGCCCTGATGTAGCCTTCGCTTTGAGCATGGTTAGCAGATATCAAGGGAACCCTGGCAAAGCACTTTGGATTGCGGTGAAGAACATCCTTAAGTACCTTCGGAGGACGAAAGAATGGTTCTTGGTCCTTGGAGGGAGTGATGCCTTGAAGGTGCGAGGGTATAGTGACGCTAGCTTTCAAACCGATAGGGACAACTATCGTTTGCAGTCGGGCTGGGTCTTTACCCTAAATGGAGGAGCAGTGACATGGAAAAGTTCCAAGCAGGAAACCGTAGCTGATTCAACGTGCGAATCAGAGTACATCGCAGCAAGCGAAGCGTCGAAGGAGGCAATATGGCTGAAGAACTTCATCGGTGATCTTGGAGTTGTACCGGCCATAAAGGAGCCCATGGAGATTTTCTGTGATAACGAAGGTGCGGTTGCCTTGACCAAGGAACCGAGGGATCATGGTAGATCTCGACATATCGACAGAAAATATCACTTCATTAGACATCGTGTAGAAGAAGGACAACTCGTAGTAAAGAGGATATCATCAGAAGATAACCCAGCAGATCCGCTTACGAAGGGACTGAGTAGGGTTAAGCACTTGCAGCATGCTAGGAGTATTGGGCTGAAGGATGATATTAGCATAGATTAGATAGTATTAGAAACGTATAATAGATAAATGTAATTGACATTTGATGATTAAATAAAGAAGTTTTATTTATGAGTAAAGTTACTATCACATGTTAGTTGTTTAACTATTGTTTCACTTTGCATGTTTTGACTTCCAGAATAATTAAGTTTATTAGGAATAATCGAATTATTCAAATGGTCCACAATCGTTCATATGTTGGGAGTAGATATGAATGAAGATTGTCGTGAATTGGTGTGCAGAGTGTCTAAATGGTGTTAGACATAGCAAGAGTTGCTGCAACGTTCATGAGTGCTTATGAACTGGTTTTGAGCATTGGAATAAACCCGCGCTTGCTGGAATCACCTTATGGAATACGATATAAAAGGTGATCGCAAGACGATAATATCATATGGTCTTAAAACCTAGATATATGGTTTATTATTTGTTAATTGATTGTGCATTGATAATGCGAAAACGCATCAGTAACTTGATGTTATAAAACGCATTGTTGTGTATAGTTGGTTAATGAATAAGTAAATGCATATAAGTCGAAGTTTATCTGTAAATTTTATCCTAAGAGGGTAGAAGAGATATCTTGGCCACTCGATGATTTGATTTGACTTATGTGCCGGGCCCGGTCAGAACTGAATTGATGTGTTCGATTAAGTTCTATGTCAAATAAATCGGAGATCGAGAAATCTAAATGCTGGACTAACCATTCCATAGGATTGTCAGCATGATATCTAACAGAGGACTGTAAGATCCCTTATCTGAAGGACAAGATTGATTAGATTAGAGTTGACAGCGTCTTTGAGAGCTACGATTGCAAACCGTAATATACTTGTATAGTTACTAGACTTATCCAAGTGGGAGACTGTTGGAATAGTGTCTAAGGCTATAACTATATTCGGTGGTGCATGGTCCTTTTGGGTTGCCTTCATCATAGCAACTTGAAGGATGATTTATTAAGAGAGAGAGTAAATATTATAAGGAATAATATTTAGCTATTTGATTAATATAAGTCATAAATTAATTGGTATTAATTTGGTGACTTAAAGAGATTAATTAAATAAGAGGGTATAAACTGTCAATTGTTTGATAGTTAGACTTTAGACTATAAATCCATTAGGATGGACTTTGGACGGATTCTAAGAGCTTTAGGATAGCTCAAAATCGTCCATAAGGATATCTATGGAATGGATTTGGATAGCCTTAAGAGAAGATTATCCAATTAGGGTTTAGGGTGAAACCCTTAAGGAGTCTAAAGGTATAAATAGGCCCTTGGGATGTGGAATTCGTGTACAACCTTTCAGAACCTAAAGCAAGGAACCTCTGGTCGAATTCCATCCCCTCTCCTCTCTCCTAAATCATCTTGCTTGCTATTGGTGTTTGTAAGCCATTAGAGGAGTGACAATTGTGACTCTAGAAGCTCCAAGACAAGAAGATCAACAAGGAACTCAAAGGTATGATTCTTGATCTGTATTAATGTTGTTGTTTAACCTAATTAGCCATTAGAAGTCTTGGATTCAAAAGCATGTTTATTAGAAAGCCTAGATCCAAGCAATAGGGTTTTGCATGCACACATAGGAAAGTTCTTATGGCTAAAACCCAACAGACACTAGATAACAACCATAGTCTACATTACAAGGAAAAAATCTTGAAGTTTATGGGCAACGGGGATCAAGCATGAGAACAGTTGCTCTGAATATAATCAAGGAAGCTCAAAATCTTAGAGGTGTGTTCCAATGTTTTTAGTACATCAAGTTTTTGAGTTTCCATTTGGTTTTATGATTAACGATCTTTTATGTTACTGCTTTGTATTTATAGGTACTTTTAGAGTGATCTTGGAGATTTGGCTTGGAGTTGATATGATTAAAAACTCAAATAACAGTTTGGGATTATCTGTAAATAATATCTCACTCGGTTAAATAGTAAACATTTCACTTGAAAAGTTGAGGTTTCATTCTAACATGATTAAACACATTTGAGTTGCCCTTAATTTGGATGCAGGAGCTTCAAAAGTTGGCACAAAAATGTCATATATTGAGTTTCTTGAAAGGAGATAACATAGACATTAGGAAGCCTTCTAATTTTTACTGATTGTTTCATGAAATTACATAATCCATCAACACTGATGGGATGTTGTCATACTTTTTCTTTGGGTACTTTATAACAAATTGTAAACATTGATCCCGGAAAAACGACATTGAAGGCTTCCGACCCCCGCAAAGCGGGGGACACTTTTCTAGTTAGAATAAATATAATTGAGTATGAAAAGGGTAAAAATGATAATTAGGGAAAGTTTTCGATGAGAAAAACGAGATCATTTTCTTGTTTTGTTATTTCTTATGGTGTTCTGTAGATGTGTGTTTAGTGTAATTTCTTGGATTGTGTTCCTTTATTGGGTAGGTTATAGCTCGATAGGTCAGCAGGGGTATATGAATATTTGATGCCTGGGTTCTTAGGCTGGACGGAGTGGCTTCGGCAAATAGGCTCAGCGAACACTGGGGCGGACCCCTCAGCATGCCGATCTCGGTTAGGCAACTCAGTAGAGATGTGCCGAGTCTCTTTCTTCTTCCTCCTTCTTTCTTCCCCACCCCACCCCTCCCTTCTCCCTCTCTTCTTCTTCTGAGTTTCTTCTCCCCCTTTTTGCTGATCTGGAGTTCGGCAATAGCTGCACGACTCCATTCAGCCTTATGTTCATTCGGAGCTCTATTTCAGGTTTAAAATGATCAATACAATATGCCTTGATGCCTTTATTTTAGCCTGACTGTTGGTTGGGAGATATGTTTCAGGTTTGAAATCAAATTTTAGTTTCATTTTTATTTTGTTTCAAGATATATAAAATTTTGGTTATCAAAACATTTCATTTTGCAGGTGATGAGGTAATGACGGGAAGGTAAAGAAGCCTGACCCATGAAAGTCAATTTGTTTAATTCCATGTTCACTTCTTTCACTATATCATATGTTTCTTAACTTTAAAGGTCATATTGGTCTTTTCATAATGTCACAATTATTTATTATCAATTTAAAATATTCTTGTTTGAGCTTTCTAACACAGTTTTGATATAATTTTACATATGTTGAGATATTTATGCTCTAAGGATATCTAGGTCCCAATATGTGGAGTTCCATGGTTTATGGCAACAAGCGACATAGCTACGATCATTTTCATTCGATTCAATATTGTATTAATGATAATTTGGTATTGGATGGCTTATGGCACTGAAATTTTTTGTTCCAAGCTTCATTTCTTTATATTAAAGCATTGATTTTTTTTAATATTTTTTTATATTAAGGCATTTAAGATAAAATAAAACTTGACTTATGGGTTTAAAATAAAGTTTTGAAAATTTATGAACACATTAAATAGCGTTATTTTTTGTTTTTTTTCTTATTAAACCATTTTACTTTGAAAAAACCTACTTGAATATAGCAATGAAAATTACAAACATTGTTGATACTGTTTAGATTTTCTAATTTGAGACCTTTTTAGGGTTAAATCCAAGAAATAAACAACATAATTTAAAAATGAATGAAAGTGTGTTGCTATTATTGTCCCTATGGTTTTAATTATTAAAGTGTTTGAATGTTAATTTTGGTGCAGTTTGTGGTGTGAACTCAAGTTTTTCTTATTTTGCCAGTTCAAGCCTTTGATATAGTGAAACACGAGAGGCCGATAACTATGCTAGTCAGTGAAACTACAACCATAACTGCTGATGCAACAACCACAATAGCAACAGAAACTTCCAAAGAGTACACATTATAGCAATAAACTTCCGAAATGGCAATGAACTTCGAATAAAACCCCAAAGATGGTAGCAGCTAACAAACTTATGGGAGGGCAATTAAAAGCGCGACAAAACATCACCTAATTATAAGTATTGAACTTTGAGCAACCCACCAATGATAGCAATGGATTTTAGTAAATCCTCCAGATATCGCAATGAATTTCTTTAAACAGCCTACCATCAATAACACTAAACTTTAGGAAAATCCCTACCAACATTAAGAAATTAATTTGTTTAGCAATATATTTTCAACAATATTTTTTAAGGCATTATCGTTTGCAAAAGGTTCTTTACAGTAAATTCATTTCTTTTTTGTTAAAGCTTGGTTATATATATGAAATTAAGAAAAATGGGATCACAAATAGCTAGGAGTAGGGATGAGCAAAGGAACCGACCCGAACCGGACCCGGACCCGGTTCGGGAACCGAAGTCAGTCAAAATTAAGAACCGAATCAGACCGCCGGTTCTACCGCTTCTTGTCGTGTCTTCAATGTTGGAACCGGTCATCGAGAAATAGTAACATACGGTTCCGGTTTTTGCCGGTTCTACTGCGTCCGGTTCCTACTAGGTCTCGGTTCTAACAATCGACAAGAATATCATCTCGGTTCCGGCTCGACCGGTTCCATCGGGTTCCAGTACCGGTTCCGGCCGGTTCCTCGGTCCAAATGCTCATCCTTAGCTTGGAGATACAGAACATAGAAGTACATAAATAAATTACTTATTTCCTGTTTTCCTAATTTATATCTAAGAATAAGAATAATTCAAATTGGTGAAGATTTATGAGTTTTATAAAGGAAATAAACGACAACTGATGTCTGATAATATCAATGAAATCACAAACTTTAACGAGTATTAGATCCCATAAAAAATATTGCTGGTTAACGAAATAAACTTCGAGGACCATATGTAAAAAAACTAAATACAAATCTAAAAGAACCACGAGAGGGCAATGTCAACCTTATTAATAATAATTTTTTTAAAACATTAATTTACTTGAATCTAAGTTAATTTTCTTAAAATTGTAATTATATGTTAAAATAAAAAACAAAAAAATAATATATATATATATATATATATATATATATATATATATATATATATATATATATATATATATATATATATATATATATATTAAAGAAATGAAAGTTAGAAACAGACCCCAAGTACTGTTCATGGTTATCTTATTATAATTATATAATTATATGTTAGAATAAAAAACAAAAAATGAAAAATATATGAAAAATAATTAACATTCTTATTTTTAAAAGAACCATAAGATTGGCAATGTTGAACTACTTATATAACTTTTTTAAAAACACTAATTTACATTAATCTAATTTATTTATTTTTATATAAAATTGTAACTATGTTACAATAAAATACAAAAAATGACAAATATAAAAACAATAAACACTATTATTTATATAAATTGCGGCACTTATGTATTTACTTAAGTTTAATTTTTAATTTTGCTATAAACATATTAAAGAAATATTAATAAAATATATTAAAATTGTAATATAAATATATTAAATTTTTGATAAAAACATTAACAAAACATTAATAAAACTTTTACATTTTGTATTTTTTATACAAGGCATCACTCTCCCAGAAAAAAAATGTGAGGTGAAACATATGTTTTTCAATCTTGGTTCCATCATATTCTTATTCTAATAAAAAAATAGGTTTATTTTTTTTTCATTTGTCACTCTAATAAACCTCCTAATTAATATTATTCAATTTCATCATCTTATTGAATCTCCATTTAAAATTTAAAATTTTAAATTTTCCACTTTAATTACATTACATTTATAATATTAGAATAAAAATTAAAATAAAATTAATACAAAGTATAAGGTGATATAATTTCATGTTTTTATTTACATCAACGATTATATTTTATATAACTAAAAATATATCTTAATTAATAATTTATTTAAAATAATTGATTAATAATTTTGAGTTTTACTATGAAAGTTTAATTAATTTTGTAACTATAGTTTTCACGGATTATAAACTAGTATTGTGACTATTGTATAGACCTGACAAATGCGTCGTGTCAAACATTAAACGGGTTGAGAGTGTTTGATTCTAACCCGACCTGTTTAATTATCGTGTTGTGTCTTGTCAACCTATTTATTTTTGTGTCGATTTCGTGCCGGGTTTCAGGTTAAGGTTTAAACCTTATGAATATATTGTGTCATGTCGGGTTGAAACATTTTAAAAGTTGAAATGTAAGAATCGTGGAGAAAAAAAAATGAAAAAGTGAAATGTTGGAGTTTGGAGGTGGAACGGAAAAAAAAAAAAAGAATTATAGTATGTTTAGAAAGTAAAATATAAAGAGTTAGAGTTCGGAAACAAATGGGATAGGTAGTGAGGAAAAGTAAAATTAAATCACTTTGAAAGTTTAAATTTTACTTTTAATTGTTGAGTTTTAGCCACTAAAAATGTATAATATTTAAAATATTTGTAAGAATATGAAATTTATAAAAAAATTATATATAATTAAACGGATCATATTCGAATGATCTTTGAGTTGGAAAAAAAATTCTAACTCTAATCCTACCGGTTTAATTATCGTGTCGTGTCAATCCGTTTACATAAACGTGTCAAAATCTCTTACCCAAACCCGCTAATTTCGTATCGAGTTGTCGGGTCATGCCAAGTTTTGTGAGGCCTACTCTTGTATAGTGCAAAAGAAACGCAAGGAAGCAAATTTGTTTTAAGATAATCAGTTCTCTACGCAAGCCTCGACACCTTGGTTTGACGTTTGTGTTTTCTACCTTTCTTTGTCATTCTCTTATCTTGTAATTTGTAATTGTAATCAATAACCCCTCTCGAAAAAATGTTTTATTTCGGACAAACACAAAAAGATGGCTCCAAGTGTCAAACTAGTATAACATACAACACATCCCAAACACCTCAAGTCAAGATCAAAGTTTTTTGACTTCCAACAACAAAAAAGTTTACAAGACAATAATCACATGTCCTTTAAATCTATCTGAATCTCACAACATCCAAATCAAGAATAACCAAAGTTACTATCTCTTCTGCTTTCCAAGCTTGTTAAATTGACTTGACCTGGGCCGGCCTCTCTTAATCAATTACTTTCTCTTCTAATCTTCTTTGACTTGACGACATGGGAAGGAGTCTCATCATCTTCAGATGACACTATTTCATCTGGATCTGGGACGTCATTTGGAACATTATGTTTGGTAATAAATTCCTTGAATATGGACATACATTCCCCTTTCACATACACCACCTGTTCTGAAACCATCCCCCCCTTGCACCCTTCAACAGAATGACTTTCCGATCCAAGACTGAGTCTCGCTTTGACCACAATCTGTTGCTTCTCATCCATTGTAAGAAAGAAACCTAGCTACCTACATAATCAACAACGCTTAATTAACGTGAAAAATCACTTCCCACAAACAACTTATTGTATGGAGGATGAGTGTAAAAGAGAAGGAAGGTGTTAATGGTTCTGGTCAGTGCTTCTAGTTCTCCCATATCTAGTATATTATCATCAATCTATTATCCAACATTGAATGAGATTAACATTAACTATGAACTGTCACGTTCTAAACTTAGAAAAACATGAAAGCCATACCCATAGCCCATGGCAAATTTATTGTGCATATTATAATGCCTATTGAGATACTAGCCTTCTATGTCCACAAGATAAGGAGCAGATACTAGCTTACTAAGCACAGCAGTGTTAACAACTCAAAACTGCAGAAAAGGTTACATTTTAATTTCTGATTTTAAACACAACATTATTCATATGCATAGGTCGATGTAAATTTTGTTCAAATTCAATACCTAGCATAGCATTTAATTAACAACCAATGGTTGTGCAAGCTGAGAACAATACTTGCGTAGTTCTAAGCTCTGAATGCATTAGCATTATTTAAACTATAACCGCCCTTTGAATAATACTCAGAAAGAATAAGGTTTCCTGCTTGTACTTCTAGATTCAACCAAAAATAAGCGACGCAGTCAACAATCTCGTAACCAAGAACATAAATAAAACCAAAATGAAATCAAACAAAGGGTACAATCTGAAACCAACAGTTTTAAAGAACAGATCTATAATATATACAGCTAAAAACATATCGCTCCGGAAAACATTTTTTCATGATTTCCATTTAAAGTCCGTAAAAATAATGCTTACCTTTAATCGTGATCGAAGGGAAGAGAGCGACCAACAACAGAAGAAGACGACGAGGCAAGGATGACCTGAAACAGCTGAAAGGAACGAGGAAAAGAAGAAGGCGTCGAACGGCCAAAGGCAACCTGTTGACTATCACTAGAAGGCAATGGGCTAGAACAAGTTTGTTTGTAATCGTCCGTCAATCGCCATAACTGGGGATAGGGTTTGAGTACTTTAGGTTTTATATTTAGCGGATGGTGAAATTTTTTTTTTTGGAAAATTATAAAGTCAGGTTTTTCTAATTTTTTTGAAGATGATTTTCCTTCTCTCTCCTAAGATTTCTATGGTGTAGGCATACATCACATATTAAAATTGCTTTATTAAAATAAAACTTGTATATAAGGGAATTGAAGACATTTTATTCAGCTTCAAGTAAGGAAGTTTGTATTAGTTAAGGAGTTACGTTTTGTTTTCTCAAAAAGAAATTAAATTGATTTCTATTTTTATGCTTACAAATGTTCCTACCCAATAAAATTATGACAAGTGTCATATTTCTATATTTTTTAAACTAAATCATTAAGACTATATTAGGAATATATCAAATACAATTAAATTGAATGGTGATTTATCATAATTTTAGTGGGTAGGAATAATTGTAGGAATAAAAGGTAGGAGACAATTTAATTTCTCTTTTTCAAATCCATATCAACAAACCGTTCATTCTTAAAGAATGCACTGGTGATTGCCTGTGAATTAATATTTTTAAATAATACACTTGTATATATTTTTTAATATTAACAATTTGCATAAAAAAAAAAAAAAACAAAGAATTTTATTGCAAAGCTGACATATTTTCCTGATAATAACATAAAATTTCAAAATTCACGGAGTATTCTATAAGAATAGGAACATGTTTTGTATTCTTCATATCATATTTTGTGAGAATAAGAAAATAGTGACAAATAATGGTTAAGAATGAGAGTAACATAAAACAATATTATATATATATATATATATATATATATATATATACTAGCCGTTTGCCCGCGCGAAGCGGCGGCGGCGAATAGTTTCTTTTAAACAATTAGTTCCATTCGGAGACATGTTATATTTCTAAGAACACTTGCACCATTATCGATCGGTTTCACAAAAATAAAAAGTGCAGTGCCAAAACCAAAAAATATTGTGGTGGTGGATTCCATGGAGGAAAAGGAGATGAAGATTTGAATTAGTGTTCAGTTAACTATATTTAATGCAAAAAATTAGGGAACTCCAATTTGAATGAGCTTTTAAATTTCAAACGATTTGTCGAAAAGAAGTGTTTTAGATTTCGAATAATCCAGATACCAGAGAAGACATATTTTAGGAGTATAAGTTGGGTCAAAATTGATGTAAATTCTAATTCAATCCCTAAAAATAAGGAAATACTAATTTAAATGTGTTTTTAATACTTGTATCCCTAGCATTATCATTTGTAAGATATATATTATAATATTATTATATTAATAGTTGGTTGTATTTTAAGCTTAAAGACTTAAACATTTAAAAAAAAATATTATTATTATATTGATTCTATTTATAGAAATAGTAAGACTTCTTTTATAAGGTAGTATATATATATATATATATATATATATATATATATATTAATGAATATATACAACTTTCTATACTACACTTTTCAAAAATTTGTCATCAATTTTTAAAGAATAAACAAAAAGAAGATTATGATATATAATCCATTTTTTAAGAATCTGTCATCATTTTTGAAAAATCTGCTTTTGATTTTTGATGGTTTTTCCATGTCACTATCATTACCTCTTCATGTTTGAACCTAAACATACAAATTATTCAATCAAAACGCACAAATGAACATGAAAGATCACATAATGAAATATAGCTCAATAACATTTAGAAGAATAATGTCGAGTCTCAATAAGAGAAAAGAATCGTTTTATATATTCGGATAGAATAAATTATTCAGTTAAAACACACAAACGAACATGAGAGATCACATAATGCAATATAGCTCAATAACATTTAGAAGAATAATGTCGAGTCTCAATAAGAGAAACTAATTGTTTTATACATTCTGATAGAATACATTATGCTAGAATACGATGTTGTTCTCAATGTTTTCTTCCTTTTCCACATCAATGACAACCTCTTCAAAACCTTAACCTACAAAAAAACAAAAAAAAAAAAAAACATAATCAACTTTCAAATATTAAAAATTTTAGTACATTCGAAAAGAATAAATGTATAAATTCTAATTATCATCTTCTTCTCTAAGTGCTCTTGATCATCCAAAAAAACACGGTTATCAATTTTTAATCTAACCTCAGAGAGAGAGAGAGAGAGAGAGAGAGAGAGAGAGAGAGAGAGAGAGAGAGAGAGAGTAATCAAGAAATGAATCACAAAAAAAGATTAAACAAAAAAAATTAAAAGGTATTAAAATGATTAAACATCAGACAACAATTTAACAAACCTGTGTTGATATAAACAAGACTAACATTTTAATACAGTAGAGACTTATATACATCAAGAAAATGATAAATTATCGTTATAAACTATATTACAACACATACCATCACAAACTACAATTTGTTGGCTTTCTCTAAAAAAATATGTAAAGTACACATCCAAAACCATTTATTGGTTTCAATTCCCCTACTAAAACTGTTAACTCCACACTACAATTTGTTTGCCTTATCTAAAAGAGAATTTATGTAAGATACATTATTAACACATAACTCCAATGTTATGTACAAAACTGTACTATCTAAGAGCAAAAATCAATACCAATCACATAAATATTAGAAAAAAACAAGTGAATAATATTATATATTCCAATGGCAAGTCAACATTCTGGAAAGAAATTTAGGGCAAAATTTGTTATGAGGTAAACGAAAAGTGTTTCAAAAAATCCCACCAAGGTAACCCCAAAAGAAGTAAATACGTTGTGCCATTTTAAAAAAAAAATTTAGAAGAAGAGTCATCCAATAGAATCGATAGAGAAATACATTCAGGTCATCGTCGTGCATTTCATTTTCTTTGCTCTATTTGCCTACCTACACACATCACAATAAACAAAAAGAATAAAAAGTATTGTATTGATAATAAGAGTTCATCCAATAACATATGACCATAAATCATAACCAAGAATAAATTTTGATATCGTGAAAGGAACATACCGCAATCAATTATTTAACCAATCACCACAAAAAAAACCAATATCGATAGATTCCATGAGGTTAGGGTTAGGATGATTAAAGATTGTACCTGTTTCAGATAATTCAGTTTATATTCGTGGAAGACTGGGAGAGTGAAGGAACCGAGAAAGGGAATTAGGATGATTGAAGATTGTACCTTTTCCAGAGAATTGAGGATAAGGATGATGGCAGCGTGAGTAGAAGACGGTGCCCTGGTGCCATGGATGTTAGCAGGTAACGGTGAAGACAACCGTTTGATGATGAATGCAAAGTTCAATGGTGCTGAACCTGTTGATGGCGCCGAACGGTGTTGTTCTATGGGAGGAAGCAGACCATTATTTGTGGTGTAGGTATAAGAAGCGTGAAAACTGGTACGACTTTTAAAAAAAAAGGTAATTAATTGATTAAGTTTTTTTATCATAATTAGTTATACATAAAATTAATATTATAACCTTATATAATGATTGGTTTAGAATTAGTCATATATTCACAAAATATTTAGTTGTTATATATGATCCTAACTCTCTCTCTCTCTCTCTCTCTCTATATATATATATATATATATATATATATATATATATATATATATATATATATATATATATATATATATATATATATATATATATATATATATATATATATATATATATATATATATATGGGAGCGTTCAATCGAGAACATTTCTTATCGCGAGAACATTTGAGAACAAATTTGGACCACACAATTTTTTTAATTAAAATTATAATATTCATATAAATAAAAAAAATAGTTACAAACAATTAAAAAACTCACTAACTAACACCACTCACCACCTAACCAACACCACCCGCCACCACTACCCGCCACCACTACCCATCACTAATTATCACCACCAACAGGTTGGAATGCCCCAGGCTCACAACTAACAGATTGGAATGCCTGCATACTATAAGTCCAATCATCCTCGGAATGGAATACTCACGGCCCACAACCAACAGGTTGGAATGCCCAAGTCTATTAGCCTCTGCACAAAGCAAGTGACACCGCCAAACAAACATGTGCACATACATATATAACAGATAATCACATATCAGTCTATAGACAACAATTGGTCTAACGGATCATACTACATATCACATAATACCATCCTAGTTACCAGGATGCCGATCTAACAGGTCATACCACTTATTGCATAATATCATCATACCCTTTAGGATACCGACCTAATGGGTCATACTACATATCACATAATATTATCCTACCCTCTAGGATACCGATCTAACATATCATACTAGCATAACATACTAAGTAACAATCAAAAGGGTCGGCCTTGGCGCTTTAGACCCTTGAGTATAGTGAGGATAACTCACCTTGCAATGTCAGACTGAACCACAAAATCTCGCTCCCAAAACACTGTCCCAAACTCCAACACCTATATCCACCAATGATCGAATTCATAAATACCTGCTTACCAATTATTCTCAAAAGTCAAACTGGTCAACCATTGGTTCAAGGTCAAAGTCAACAATCCATGTTGACCTCAACTCGTCGAGTACAACCAGCTACTTGCCGAGTTCCTTGCATACTCACCAAATCGCTGAGTCACTTGAGTGACTCGTCGAGTTCCTAGTGTCAGTGGCCGTAACTCCTTGGCCAACTCGGCGAGTTTTCCCCTTACAACACGTGGCGTTCATACGTGTCCAAATGTTGGGAAAACCCTAGCAAACTCGCCGAGTCATCGACTGACTCGCCGAGCCCAAGGCAATCTTCATCGGACTCGCCGAGTCGTTCATCCAACTCATCGAGTTTATGACCATCTTTATATGACTCGCCGAGTCAACTATGTGACTCGTTGAGTCCCTTCCATCCTTCATCCATACAGATGCTTTTTAAGCCATGTAAAGGCTCCAGATTACAGATCCAACCTTCCAAGGCCTGATTATCACGTAAAGTTGCAAACTTTACGTGCATGCAAAGTTGTAAGGCCCTTAAATAACAAAACTAAGCTTGCAATGAAGTCTCACACTTGAGGGAAGGCTCATACTCTCCCAAGCTACTATTTTTATGGATCTAGAGACCAAAGGAAGTCCAGATCTGAAGTTGCAACTTCAGACACTACTAGAAAAATAGCCTTTTACGACGTGCGAACCATGACACGCAGTGATTTATGATACGCAAAGGTGAGTGTCTAAAAAATAATGTCATCTCTTCCAAAATTTAAAGGATTTCAGACGCGCATTTTTGCGGGCCCTAAAATTAGTGTCTAAACAAAAAAATAAAAACACGGAGGGCACCTACGTGTCGTCTACGACCGCCGCTTTATAAATTTTAATAGAATGCGCGCGTTCCATCCGGGGAAAATGAAATCCCAAAAACTTAAAATCCCCGCCTTCCTTTTTTTTTTCTCCCTCCACTTTAATTTCCCTAGTAGCTAGGGATTTTTTTTCAAGAACTTGCCCCGATTATGCCCTCCTGTACTGCTCATTCTCTCTTCAACTTTCCTTTCTCTCCTTCTCACTTCGACAAACCCTTTCTCTTCTTCTCGGTTCTCGATGTCGACAGCTTCTCCCACCTCCGACGTTTCTCTTGGTGTTGGCGCCTCCCACCTCTGACCTCCGTCTAGCCCCGCCTCACCGTCCATTGCTTTCCAGCGTCACCCAGACGATGGAGCCCCTCATCTCCGGCAATCTCACCTCGCCTGCCCTTGCCAACAACATTAGGTCTGGTGACCTAGACCGAGAAAATCAAAGCCTTCGGAGGAGTGGTGGCACTACTCAAATCCCAGCGACGGAAGGAAACTCTCTATCACAGCAACAGAAAGTCGGAGACTGGAATGGGAGAAAGAGAAATAGAAATCGAGAAATCGACTTATACAGTAAATGGGGAAGAATCGATGATGCACGCAACATGTTTGATAAAATGCCTCATCCGCCATGGTCTTAATCTACAAGTCTCTCTCTCTCTCTCTCTCTCTCTCACACACACACACACACACACACTCTCTCTCTCTCTGTCTCTCTATCTCTTTACCCCATACTGCTCGACAACCACCCAGGCACCCACCACCCTTCGTCTTCTCTCTGGTTCACCACACTTCTCTTTCCTATGTTTGTTAGATTCGTCATCTGATTGGCGAGTGTTCTATAAAAAATGATTTTTCCGTTTCATATTTTATGGATACCTTAATCTTCCGTGATGATTATGAATGTAGTCATAGAGTACTCGCTCCACTATCATTTTCAATCATTTTAGGGCATGGAGAGGTAATTTTTCTAGTCGGGGAGGGTTTCAATTATATATCTACTATATCTATTTCTAACTTTTTACAGAGGATCGTTATGATTTAGGTTTTAGTTTAGCTTCCGAGACACCTCACATGATAAGTGCAGCTGTTAAAGGCATAACTCCATTGAGTTATGAGTTTACTTATCTTGTATCCGTTGCTTTTAGTGTTTTTCAAGTTCTAGTTGTTGACAATTATCAATATTTTTTTATGTAACCCAATAAGTGTATTCCACCTGGCCGATAAATAATCCATCCAAAATTCAATCCCCCTTTTTTACCCGGGATAATTCAGTAACCCAAGTACTCTGGGGACTGGGGGGTTCACCACTGGAACAAAACTCTACGGACAATTCCAATCTCTCATAAGTTTCGTTAATTTGAATATTTGATTTGTTGTGATGCGTCTTAGATCTTAATTACACTCGGATGCTCGCTTAGAAATAGATAATTTTTACAATTCGATTCACCCTTAATCTGTCATTTCGTTTTTGAAATCATTGATCCATCGTGATTGGGCTTTATGTGAGCATCTTCGTTTTCTAGATTTGAACTTTGTGGAATATCTAATATTACGTTAGATTTGCCATTAATTCGATAATTGTTTGAAATTTCAATTAGGCTTAGCATTTTAGGGCATGACCGTTTGGAATCTGTGTTTCTGTTTGGTGTTTTGGTTTCGTTGCCTTTATTTGTTTCGTGTTTTCATGATGCATCTGAACTGTACTGGTTTTAGGTGTCTGATAATATACTGTACATATGAAGTGATATAGCTGTATTTTTCTTTAGCATGCTAGATGTGGCGTCTAATTTTATATCTAACTGTAACTTCTGTAATTGTGATTGATGATTTTGGGATTTTAGGCTTACCATCCGGGTTGATTACTAGATATGGGGGTTTACCTAAGCACACCTAAAACTGATAAAACATCCGACGATGGTGAGAATGAGAAACTGAGATATGGAGTCTCATCCATGCAAGGATGGCGTACATCAATGGAAGATGATGTAAGTCCCTAGTATAGGCTACTTGTTAGTTATATAAGCTATTGTTCCTGTTTGGATTTTCTATATTCTAAAAAGGTATGATAGTTTAATGCTCTTGTAATCTTGTTGAATTTTCTCTATATCTCTCTATGATACAACTTTCAGTCAGCCCAAACATTGATCACTATAGTAATTAACCAAGATTTTATGTGTCAATATGAGGTGTTTGGTAGCATGCTGCTTTACTTGACTTGGACAACTCCACATCTTTCTTTGGCGTTTATGATGGCCATGGAGGTAAGCATATGGATATAGATTATATACACACATGTTTGTTTCTTCATATATAAGGTGTCCTCACTAAGCTTTTTTTTTAGCTTTCAGGGCAGGCAGTCTCTAAGTTCTGTGCCAAGTATCTTCACCAGCAACTCCTGAAGCAGGAAGCTTATGCTGCTGGTGATATTGGAACTGCTGCCCAGAAATCTTTTCTCAGGTTACTCTTCTATGTTATCTATTCACACTAACCAAATACATGGTTGTTTTGTCTTGTCTGTTATCTGAAGAAATTGGTATCATTATGCAGAATGGATGAGATGATGTGTGGACAACGTGGCTGGAGAGAGTTGGCTATATTGGGAAATAAAATGGATCAATTCAGTGGCATGATAGAGGGACTAATTTGGTCACCAAAGGGTAACGATTTAAAAGGTCTAAATGATAATTGGTCTACTGATATTGGGAAATAAAATGGATCAATTCAGTGGCTTGTTAAGCTCTTTCAATCTGTTGGGACATACAACACCTATCCAGGCTGGATCCCTTCTACTTGTGGGCCCATTTCTTGATTACTGGTTAACAGAAAAGAGAGTCAACATGTTTAAATATGATATTTCCTCTATGGTGAGTAAGAGTATATTTATACAACTATAAACCAGTAATTGTTAACAGAATCATGGTTTTATCTGTGTAGGATTTCTTGGTGTTATTGATAGAGGATAAGGAATTGGTCGAAAATCCTATGATTGATGCTTGGTTGCTTAAGAATAGAAAAAGTCCCTGGGTTGGGAAGAAAGAAGGGTTACAAGGATGTTGGATCTTTTATTGAACTCACTCCTTATGCATCTGAAGTGGTAAGTCTATTTGTTCCCTGGAGGATAATATTGTAATTGTTCTACTTGTTCTAAAGCTACATTCCTATCATATACACACAATTAAATTTTACGAATTTATCCCAACCTAATACCCATACGCATATGTCCATTTTAACACATGCCTACATTCAACTATCTGCAATAGAAAACCATCATTTAGAATAACAAAAATATATTAAAATTTAAATATAAGTAAGCATATACCTGCAACCTAACTTCTAGAATAAATTTCAACTGTGTCTTGGGTTGGCATTACCTCTCACTAAGTTTTGCAAGCTGAAATTTTACCAGATGTTAATAAACCTAATAAAATACTAAAAAAAAAAATACTTTTTAGTTTTTAATATAATATTACCAAAAAAAAAATATTGGAATTCTAACTTACATGAACTGTTTGCATATGCAGTAAATCCGCAAGTGCTTTTTGCCTCGACTGTTAATGTGAAAAAAAGAATCAAAGTATTATGTATCAGAAACATAAATTTAAAAATATATAGAAAATTACAATTATGCCCTTGTATACTGATTGGTTAGTAGCCCAACGTTCATAATAGTGAATATATCTCTCTAAAGAATTCTTGGCCATTTCACTTCTGTGTTCAGATTCATCATACTACAAATGGAAGTGGAATGAATTACAAGATTAAAGATTTGAGACTTTAAAAAATGAGTAATTGTAATGTTTTATTGAATTTAGAGTAAAATACAATTAGTTTTATTACATGATGTTTATAATTCATGCATGTTTACAGCTGCATTTGCAACCTTGTTCTAACAACAAACCCACATGTAGTATTTAATTGTTTATTTACGGTTGTGCCCCTGAACTATTATGTATTAACATCCATAAGCCTTTTTTCTCATGTTAGTTAAGATTCATAAAGATACTTATGTTCTAGCTGAATATAAATAAGTCTTTCTAGTAGCCCCACCCTTATCCTTAGCAACATAATTAATTGCATTAGCATCTAATGTAATTCGGTTCTGCTTACAGTAACGAGGAAGAAGCAAGCCATTGTATCTAGTAGTTTTGGAGGAAACGAGACTCAAGCAAAAAGCAAACACACGGAGAGTTGTTGGCAGATAGTAAGCTAGATAATGCAATTGTATATTCTGCTTCTCTTGAGTTCATTTTTTATAACATTTACTCACTATTGGAATACTTATTTGTATTTGACATATTAGTGAAATGAATTATCTTTGTTATTTATGGTATTTTATTTGTATGACATTAAATTTTATGCAATGGATTGTATTTTTTGTATATGATATTTATTTTCTATTATGAGACATTAAATACAAATTTAATTTGAAAATTAGTAAATCTGTAAATATTTTTTTTAAACATTTAAATTTATGATACTCAACCACCAAAAGCCTTTCCTAAAACCCACCCAAAAGAGATTAAAAGATAGATGAGCCAAAGAAACAACTTAATACCTTCCAGAGAGTGACAATTGATGAAACCCTAGCCTTGATTTCCTTGCTTCCCCAAGTGTTTCCTCCTCCAAGCTTGAACACACCAAAAGAACACACACACTCGATTTAGGGTTGAGAGGGATAAGAAGCAGTAAAGGGGAGGCTGGGGGAGGCCATTGATCCTTTAAATAGGGTGAAATTCCCCGAAATCTAGGGTTTCATCTGCAAGCTCCTACTCATCGAGTCCGCTCTTGGACTCGGCGAGTAGATCACTAAAACACGCGGACAAACCCGTTATTACTCAACGAGTAGGGCGGCTAACTCGTCGAGTAAACCCAAACCCCAAAAAGATTCATACATAAATCAATACCTGAGAATCGGGGACACCATCACCGCCCACCACCAATCATTACCCACCACCACCCGCCACCACCATCACCACTCCGCCACCACCACCCATCACCACCGCCCGTTGCCACCACCAACAACCACTACCTACCACCCATCACCACCACCACGCATCACTACCCACCACCACTAACCACTACCCACCACCCATCACTACCCACCACCACCCATCACCCACCCACCACAACCACCACCCACCACCACCCGCCACCATCACCCATCACTACCCACCACCACCAACCACCCATCACTACTCACCACCCACCACCACTCGCCATCACTACCACCCACCCACCACCACCACCACCCATCACTATCACCACCACTTGCAACCACCAACTACCACCCATCACCACATGCCACCACTACCGTGCCTCCACCACCCGCTGCCGCCACCCCCTAGCCCTGCCTATAAAGATTTGTTATTGTGTTTTTGATTCATTAGTTTTTCTCGTGTATATAATCACATGTGATTATATGTATAGAATCATATATGATTTAAATGTTATTAAATACATATAATCACATGTGATTAAATACACGTGAAAAACTAGTGAATCGAGAATGCAAAAATGAATATTGTCCACGTAAATCATATGTGATTAGATACATATAATTACTCGTGATGATATGTATTTAATAAAATATTATTTACGTGGGCCGTATTTATTTTCATGTTTTTGATTTAATAATTGGCATCGTGTATTAAATCACATGCGATTATATGTATTTAATTACATATGATTTACATGGACAATATTTGTTTTCACGCGTTGATTGAATAGTTGTTCTTGTGTATTTAATCACATGTGATTATATTTATTTAATCACATATGATTCGTATGAAAAATATTTATTCTTGCGACGATTCAATAATTCTTCTAATATATTTAATCACATGTGATTATATGTATTTAATCACATATGATTTATCTGGACAAGATTCATTATTTCTTTCTCAATTCAATAGTTGTACTCATCTACATAATCGCATGTGACTATATGTATCAAATCGCATATGATTTATATTGATAATATTCATGATTCAATATTTTTTTTCTTATGTATTTAATCATATGTGATTGTATGTATTAATCTTATATGATTAATGTGGAAAAAGAAAGACTATTTAATCAAAAACGAGAAAATGAATATTGTGTACAGAAATCATATGTGACTAAATGTACAAGAACAACTATTGAGCAAGAACGTGAAAATGAATATTGTCCATATAAATCATATCTAATTAGATACATATAATCTCATGTAATAAAGAACACAAGAACAACAACTGAATCGAGAACGTGAAAATAAATATTTTCCACATAAATTATATAGGATTAGATACATATAATCACATGTGATTATTGTTAGGGTGCAAAGTTATCCATGTTTGAATTTGTAATGTGTTGAATTTTGTAAAACTCACTTGCATGTGGTGTATTAGCCTTTTGACTCGTGAGATAGAGAGTGAGATAGAGACATGTAAACACCTCTATATAAGGTGGGCTTAGTCCACTTGTAGAGGCGTGCTTGAGAGGTGTAAAAGTGAGTGTGTAAGTGTGTGTTATTTATGTAGATGTAGATATATGTCCCTTTTTGTAACACAACACATATTCAATACATCTCTTAAACACCGAAATCACCATGTTCATTGTGCAATCTTTAATTCCGCATGCCAAACCATGTTCTATAATCACTACAATTGGTATCAGAGCGGGTCTTCGAAGATCAACGTAATTTTTTGAAGATTGATTCTCAGTTTGGCAAAATTTGTCACAATTGGAGCATTTTTGGTGAGTCTCTCTCTATGATCTCTCTTAATTTCATTGAATTCGTGCGTTGCGTTTTTGATTTGTGATCATGTGACATGTTGGATCAAAGTTTTCTTGAAAAATCCACTTGTTATGATCCAATAATTTTTTTGTTGATCAAGGTATGATCCAATCTCATATTCGTTTGTTTGATTCGATTGTCAAAATTGCTAATGTTCATTTGAATCGAGTGTTGGTCCAAAAACCTTCCATTATTGTTAATTGATCATTAAATCAAATTTGTGAACAAATTGTTTGCATATGTCATCAAATTCTGATCTTGAGCCCAAAATGAAATCAATTACTGTTCATCAGGCATGATTTAGCCCACAATTCATATGTTTAATCCAGTTTTTGAATCTATACTTTTTACAAATAAATTTTGAGCCCAAAATTGTTTCGATCCAACAAATTGCAATTGTGAGCCCAATGGTTTGTACAATCCAGTGATTCCGGTCGATACTTTAATCCTTTTTTAGAAAGCATTCGTCATACGTATTCCAATCTGTACAAGATGTTCTCATCACTTTTGTTTCTGATTCTAGTATTACATTTTCATCCTGTAACAATCGTTTGTTACTGATTGTTAATCTAAAACTGTGAATCGATTTCATATGATTGGTGTATGATGAAATCAGTTTTAGAATTGACTCTTTGATCTTGATGAAATTAATCAAAAACTGTCAAATTTTTGTGAAGAACAGTTGGATCATCATGTTTTGATCTGGATTTTGTCACTAGAAGCATCGATTTCATGTTTGTTGACAGTTTATTTAGAAAAGTCAAACATAGCAAAAAGTCAACTTCGATTTTTGAGTGATGAATCAAAGAATTGAAGGTTGCAATCGTTGATTTTGAGTTGAGAACAAGATATGGATGTCGAAATCAAGTCTAATTTGGAGGTTAATTTCAAAATTGGTTGGATTTATGTTCTTGATGTCGAACGGTACTTGAAAGAAGGAACGAACTGGGAAAGATCGATTTGGTTGTTTTGGGATGCAAAGGAAAACTTGGATTCATTGGTTGGTGTTGGTTTGGGAAGAACTAAGAGAAATAAGATTTGGAATCGAGATGCTTGGGTTAACGATCGAATGGTTCACTATTGGTGAATTAGTCGACTGGGTTGATGTACGAAGGGTTCCTATATGGTTATTGTGTTTGGATTGTGATAACGAATTGGGTTAGTGGTCGATTTTGATTTAGACTGGATTCATATTTGCTTGGAATATCGACTGTGAACTGTGAACTTGAATCTGGATTCGTTTTGGTGATGTTGATGATGCGAAGCCATGGATTTTGAAAGCGAATTAGAGTATTTGTTTTTGGGATACTTGTGATTTTCAAAGGATGGTTTGGGGACGAACAGACCTTGGGCTGTGAACGAATAATCGAAGCTGATTTGGTGACTGAGTTCTTTGTATTTGGGAAGTAGATAATTGAACAAAACGTTGATATAGATGATTTTGGGAAGAACAGGTTATAATGAAATGTTGATTCAGAGAGTAAATGTTAGACAACCCGAAGTTTACTCCATTGCTGTAACCCGTTTCCAGCCATAAAATTCGTCTTTTTCAAATTGTTTCCGTTTAAGTTATAAATTAAGTCATTATTCTGGAGACTTCTATTATGACTTAATGGATGTCTAAACATGATTAGAACTCATTTTATCACCCCATATTAGTAATCGGAAACATTCTAGTTTCGACCATATCGGGTTACGACATTTTAATCGAGTGCGACCAAAAGCCCCATTTAACGTCGGTATCGGGTAGAATTCCACCGTATCCCAAACCCAAACCATATTTAAGGTGGTTTAAGCTTCCATTTGAAGCTTTTACACTCTCTCACTACTCTCTCTCTAACCTCTCTCCTCAACCAAGATTCAAGGTCCAAAAACATAGAATTAAGGCTCCAAATCTTTGAGGTAACATCCCTAACTTGTTGTTTAACCTCTTAGGCCTTCAAATTCGTGTTTAAACTTTGATTTTGGACCTCAAACATGTGTTTACGGCCAAGGATCATTCTTGGGCCGTAAACACATAATAAAAGGGTTTTTATGCCTTTTAACCCCTCCAAACCAACTTTGGGACTTAGATACGACTATATGGCTTACCAATTTGGACTTAGAACACATTTAACATGGTTTTTGAGGAGTAAACATGAGTTTACTGCCCAAGAACAAGCTTGGGATGTAAACTCCTCATTCATGGAGAGTAAACTCACATTTGAGTGTTTAAAAGCCACTTAAACACACCAATGACCTTGGAATAAATTCTAGAACCAACCACAATCGATTTAGGGGCCTTAAACTAGATGGAAACAACCCCATGGAGAGTTCACGGCTGTGAACTCCCCAAGGATGAGTTCGTGGGCCGTGAACTCACTTACACAAGTCATATGGTGCTTAAATCTCATTCAAGGGCTTGTATAAATTGTTAGAATCACATGTGATTAGTCTAAGGCCATTAAATCATCAATTTAAGGGGGGTATAGGAGCTTACGGCCGTAAACTCCTTGTTTTGGGCTGTAAACTCCCTTTGATGGTGTTATTGGTGATTTAATTCATTCCTAAGCCTTAGATAAATTCATCTCAACATTTCCCCAAGTGTTTCAAGGCCATTTAACATCCAAAAACACCACTTATGAGTTCACGACCATGAACTCATGTGGGTGTGGTGTTTAGGGCTGTAAACTCCCTAAGGAGTTTACTCTTGAAGTCCCAAATCATTATCCAAGCCATATACGTCCGCAGATGTCACCCGGGTCACTCCAAACACTTGATTTGAAGTGTTTTCGCTCATGGGAGTGTATTATCATATCTAATTAGTGGTTTAAAATTTAATTAGATACATTTGTATACCATTTCATATTACATAGGAACCTCGCATGTTATCAAGCCCTGAACCGACACATAGCGTCCAAACCGTCACGTTTTCTCGCCTGGTGAGTTCATACCCCTACCTATTTTCAATGTTTTTCACTGTTTTCAGGGGGGGGGGGGGGAATACAAGCAAAGTACAAGTGATACTTGTACTCAAAACTAGGTTTACATACATTGTGTTTCATATTATATAAGCTTTTAACATTGACAATCGTAATAAACAATCGTTTTAACCTACAGGATATATTCTCATGTTATTTGTGAATTACTTTATAAATTGTTGTATTTATATTTTCACAAATGTTTTCTCACATTATAACAGTTAAAATCATAACAATTGAACATGGTTATGTCCTCGGTAACACCCCTCAGAGATACGCAAGTGGAGGATAGTAGATAGAACTTTTGTATTGTCCTTAATAAAACACCCCTAGACACGAGTGTGAAGGACAGGCATCATTGGAACTTAGTCAGGTTCTAGTTAGTACTCCCCCTAGACACGAGAGTAAAGTTTCAATAGAACAGGATATCCGTATCGATAATTTCAGTTTTAAAGTCATGAATCTTAAAGATTGGAGACATGTCCTTTGCAACACTTCCTAGGCACGAAAGTGGAGGACCGCCCCCGTAACCAGAATCTCCGAAAAGGGGAGAGCGTGACTTGAGTGTATAGATCTATATGGGACTGAATATGCTGCACCTGGCTGCTAGCTACATCCGAACTGAAAGGTTCAAGGGTGACAAAAGTCATAGAAGATATTGTCCATGTCTTGAGTCATATCTAGTCTGTAGTATGTTTATGGAACTCGCAATCAAGATTATGAAAACTTTATATTTAGTTATTAGTTTTATATACGTTGTAAAACTAATGTACACTTAAAGGGAACCAAACTTTCAGGAAACTTCGCACACACACACTTTAAGTATGGTAGATACTTGTACGTTACTTTTAGGTTCGATAACACTTCACAAACACTTTAGGAAAATATAGGATTTTCCTAGGATAACAATTGAACATAAACGGAACCGTACAATATAACAGTTAACCAAACATTACTTTTAAGAAAATATGGAATTTTCTTGGGTCGTAACATTTTCAGAAACTAAAAGGAGACTCGTACATTTTCAGAAACTAAAAGGAAACTCATACATTTTCAGAAAACAAAACCGCTTATGAACTCACCGGCTTTATGTCGATTTTCAAACTGCTTGTATTCTCAGGTCCGCATTAGACAGGTACCCGATGATCCTTTTGCCGAAGACGGAGTGCATCGAAGGCACGTCTGCTTTTGTTTATATATACATATGTATAACACTGTACAACTTTACTTTTGAACAAATGTAAATTTCAATATGTAATGTAATGGTTGTTTACTTTGCTTACTATGTACATTGGTTGCGATATTCATGACGTCCTCCGCCCCGGAACGTTTCCGCCTTCGATTTCGGGGTGTGACAGATTAGTATCAGAGCCCTTGTTTATAGTGAACTAAGTATAACAAACCTTACATGGTATAAAACTATAAACACTAAGGGTCCTAAGTGCTCTGAACTAAAAGTATCCTTCAAAGTATAAGTATTTTCAAAAGTATACAAGTATACCTAACCGTCGAGATCTGTAACTACAAGTAGAACAAAACATAAGTAAATGGGTGTTGTATGCTGCAGTTAAACCTGGGCAGTTATGTAGTCGTGTCTAGGATCAATATAGCCTGGCCAACTATATTCATTCGAGACACGACCAACATGTGCTTGGGAGTGACTGTGGTGTGCGGCATGCCTAAAACTTACCCAATACCCAAACAATGAGCCGTCGGTGCAGCGAGACATGAAATACTATGGGAGTATTTCTCGAGCCAATCCTTTGTAGAAATCCTCATTCAAGCGTTGTTCCCTGATCATTCCTTTAGCGATAATCTATCTGTTTTGATAACTCTTTCTTGCTTTATCGCTTATTTGAAATATATATCTGTCATATCTCTTATTCAATCCAGAGGACTTACCATCCTCTCTTTCCTGATCTTATTAGATCAAGATGCCTCCAATAAAGAGACCCAGCTCAAAGACCAATAACCCTCCGCCACCACCTTCTCCTCAAATTGACCTCGCAACGCTTGAAACAACCATTACTGCAACAATGACAGCCTTCATGTCACAAAGAAACCCCGATAGTTCAGGAGGTGGTCCCCAGCCCCAGAACCTAGAAGGTAGCCAGGGACACCGAAGAGGGGGTTCCTATAAAGACTTCATGAACGCAAAACCCACATCCTTTGATGGCACTGGAGGTGTCATTTCCCTCACCCGATGGTTCGAGAAAATCGAATCAATCTTTGAAATTTGTGCCTGCTCAGAATCTGATAAGGTGAAGTTCGCCGCTTGCACCTTCATCGACAAAGCTCTGACTTGGTGGAACGGCCAAGTCAAATCCCTAACCTTACCCGTAGCCAATTCCATGGGTTGGGAGGCCATGAAGGAACTTCTGCTGGCTGAGTACTGCCCTCGGGGCGAAATGCAAAAATTAGAGCACGAACTCTGGAACTTGAAGATGAAGGGTTTCGATATTGTCACTTACACTTCCAGGTTCGATGACCTGGCGCTACTCTATCCGGGAATGGTTAGAGAGATTCATCTAGGGGCTGACCCAGCCAACAAAAGGGAATGTCATAGCTGCGAGACTAGACACATACGACAACGCCAAATGTTTAGCACGAATCCTAATAGACCATAGTGATGACTTTGAAGAATCAGCTACCACTCCTGAACCGACAGAGAGGAGTGACGAGAAAAGAAAAATTGGGAAGAAGAAGGAAAGTCAGATATCGCAGGAGTCTTCGAAGAGGCAGCAAACTATGGCAGTTCACGCTGCTACTACCCCTGCAATTGTCTCTGTTGCTGGATCCTCAGCTCGAAAACCTACCAGTAGGTATGCTGGAACCCTCCCTAGTTGTGACAAGTGCAACTATCATCACCTCACTTCCAGCCCATGTATAGAGGTGTTTTGCAACAGTTGTGGCATAAAGGGTCACACTGTAAAGAATTGCAAGACACCAACTCAATCAATCAATCCGACTTTTGGAGCGGGCATTGGTCAGGCCTGCTATGGTTGCGGAGAAGTAGGGCATTACAAGCGAAACTGCCCCAAGACAGCAACAGCTGGCAACACCAGAAGAGTTCTAGTAATAGGACGAAAGGAGACAGCCGCTGATCCCACCGTCGCATCAGGTATACTCCTCCTCAATAACTCTTACGCTTGCAATCCTTTTCGATTCTAGTGCTAAATGAAAATCTGTTAACTATTCATTCAAACATCTTCCTAATCTTAGCCCTTCACTAGTAAATGAAACAATCACCATTGAGATGACTAGCAGTAGGAAAGAGAACTTTATCGATACATCCATAGGGTGTACATTTGCTCTGAACGATCACTCTTCATCCATTGATCCTATGTTAGTTTCCATAAGTACTTTTGGCGTTATCTGTGACACGGACTGATTGAGTCCCAATCGTGCCGATACCCTAGTATTGAAAAAGCCATCCATTCCAATGTCCTCTCTGTTCAAACCCTCGTGATCTACGGCGATAGATTCGGTTCCGACCTTCATATCATTTCGTGCATCAAAACTCAAGAGTTTTTCCCGAAGGGAGTGTCATGCATTCCTAGCCCATGTGATCCGCTGGAAAAAGGAAGTTAGAAATTTCGAGAATGTCCCCGAAGTCTGTGACTATCCTGATGTATTCTTATAGAGTTTCCGAGAATTCTTTCCGAACCTCAGGTTGAATTTCGCATCAACCAAAGCCCTGGAACTATTTCAGTAGTCAAAACGACCATCAAAACTGATATCCTTTTTCCTCGAATAGATGACCTTTTCGATCCAGTTCAGTGAACCAGCCACTTCTCAAAGATAAACTTTAAGTCAAGGTACCGACAACTACAAATCTATGAGAGCGATGTTCCATAGACAGTATGCCGGACTCGATATGATCACTATAAGTTCGCGGTGATGTCCATCGGTTAAACAAATTTCCTTGGTCATGAAGTAGACAATGAAGACATACGTATGAAATCCTCCTCAGATCAAGGCAATAGAGAATTAGTCGGCACCGAAGATACCCACAGAAACCCGTCAATTCTTGGGTCTCGCTGACTACTATTGCAGGTTCATCCAGGATTTTTCCGAAACGTTTCCGCCTTCGGTTTCGGGGTGTGACAAAATGTGAATGATTAAGACAAGATTCAGAGGCTTCGTGTGCCTTCGTTTTCGTTAAAATGGCAGTGGGAAATTTTCTTTGGTTTGGTGCTATGATTGAATCTAGCGAAGGGGAGAGAGAAACACTTTCGCTAAAATCGTGCTCAAAAGTTCCGTTCATATGGGCAGATGATTTCGTACGAAGGGATGAAATTTCGTACGTTTGCATGAAGTTTCGTACATTGCTGTGAATTTTTCCGTTTGATTGGGGAAGATGAAGTTTCGTACGAATTGAAGAAAATTTCAACAAATTAATGCAAAAGGCAAATGTTACGAAAATGGCCCCTAAACTTACGAAAGTTTAACATCTTTTACAACTCTTCGAATGTCGGGACAAATTTTCCAATGTTGGGAAAAATTTTCGTATGTTTGGAATGAAAAAGAAGAATTTTGAATTTGGTCCCTAAAATTTCGACAGTTTGGCAGTAAGTACTCAGTTTCGAAAAAGGACTGATTTTGCTGTAAAATTGAAGAAATTGCATTTCAGGCCCCTATAGTTTATGCAAATTGACGCTTTCTAGCCAGCTTTGGAAAAGGGGGAGAGTTTTGCATTTTTTTGCTGTTTTGGGCGCACCGGGTCACTACAGAATTTTGAAATTGTCAATTTCTACCCATTTTTTAGAATATTTGTCAAAGGCGGTTCGTGTATGAAGCTAAAAATTGAAGATTTTTTGGGTTTTCCGAATTGAAGCACAAAGTTTATGCCACATGTTAAGGGGGAGTTCTGACACGAAAAATTTCGAATAGAGCATGTTCTCTTTCCTTGAAGGTTTATAATCAAATTTCGATTATAAAAAGGGGGAGAAATTTATATGGAAATTTGAACTTGAATTTTTCATATTACTCGGATTTGACGACCGAAGTGACCTTGAATTTTTGAAGTTTACGAAATGATGCAATTGGAAGTTTGGAAGTGATTTCATTTCAAAATGTGTTTGGTTTTATTGAAGATTTCCGGGGTGTGTTTTTATGCTCAACTTTTGGGTGATCAATTTGGAGTTTGAGAAGCTCGTGATCATTCTTTGATGCTCGGTTTGTATGGTCTCACATCCTAGAGCCCAAATTGAAGAATCATTGAGGAATTGAAGGTTTGAAGTTCATTTCAACATGTGTCACCCTTGAGTCTCGGATCGCGTAATTGCTCGATTTGGGAAGAATTGAAGTGGGTCATCCATTCCTAACTTTGAGAGGGAAAATGTTGGGGTGGAAAGTTATCCTTGTTTGACTTTGTAATGTGTTGAATTTTGTAAAACCCACTTTCATATGGTGCATTAGCCTTTTGACTCATGAGATAGAGAGTGAGAGAGACATGTAAACATCTCTATATAAGGTGGGTTTAGTCCACTTGTAGAGGTGTGCTTAAGAGGTGTAAAAGTGAGTGTGTAAGTGTGTGTTATTTATGTAGATGTAGATATATGTCCCTTTTTGTAACACAATACATATTCAATACATCTCTTAAACACCGAAATCACCATGTTCATTGTGTAATCTTTAATTCTGCATGCCAAACCATATTCTATAATCACTACAATTATATCCATTTAATCACATATGATATATGTGGACAAAATTTATCTTTGTGTTCTCGATTCAATAGCTGTTCTTGTGTATATAATCATATGTGATTATATGTATCTAACCGCATATGATTTATATAAACATAATTGTTTTTTGTCTGTATAAATCATATGTGATTAGATACATATAATCACATATGATTATATGTATTAAATCACATATGGTTACAGTGGACAAAGAACAATTATTGAATCGAGAATATGATAATAAATCTCATCCACATAAATCATATATGACTGGATACATATAATCACATGTGATTATATGTATCTAATCAGATATGATTTATGTAGACAATATCTATTTTTGCGGTTTCGACTGAACAATTGCTTTTGTGTAATTAATCACATGTGATTATATGTATATAATCACATATGATTTAGATGGACAAGATTCATTTTTTCCTTCTAGATTCAATAGTTGTGCTCATGTACTTAATCACATACGATTATACATATAATCACATGTGATAAAATAGATGAGAACAACTAGTAAATCGTCAAAGCAAAAATGAATTATGTCCACATAAATCATATGTGATTAGATTCATATAATCACATGTGATTATATGTATTTAATCACATATGATTAATGTGGATAAAGATTTGTTTTCACGTTCTTGGTTCAATATTTGTTATCATGTATATAATTACATGTGATTGTATGTATCTAATCACATATGATTTAAATATACAAGATTTGTTTTTTCTAAACAAAATCATATGTGATTAGAAACATATAATTACATTTGATTATATGTATTTAATCACATATGATTAAAGTGAAAAAAAAAACAATTATTGAATCGAGAACGCGAAAAAGAATCTTAGCACACAAATCATATGTGATTAGATACACATAATCACATGTTATGAGAGTATCTGTGAACAATAAAATAAAACAAGTAATGCCTACATAATAAGAGTTACTACTCACCTCCTTGTTCTTGAAAATTAGATAGCATGAGTAAGATGGACCATTTCCTTTCTAAAAACCTACACATAAATTATAACACGATTTAGCTTGTGTTTGTTTTATTAATCTTATAAAACTTATGTACATATTTCCTAATTTTCTCTTTGATTGTAATCCTCTGTTTGGGATATGTTTTCATACCTTTCAACCCATTATTAAATTTTAATAAAATTATATTGGTAAAGTTCCCCCTTTTATCATTTCATAAATATAAAGATCTCATTCTAATGATTTTTGGCTTATTTTATATTAAATTTACAAGTTGGTAACTTTTAGTTGTCACTTTCTGGACCACTCAAGACTCTTGGAAAAAATTGTATCAATCTACTAAGAATTACATTAGTCCATTTATCTTTTGAAAACTATACATCCATATCTAACTATAGGCTTTGGAATTTTGGCATTTGGAGTTCTGATGAATTTATTATGATTTTTTGAAGACAGTGCATGAAATTTGTGACAACATGGACCAGCTTGAGAAGATTGCCAATTTTACCTAACAAGGAGTTGGAATTTCGAAATGTGATTCAAAGTTTGAAGAAAGTAGACACACTAATATCTCTAGAAAACTAAGTCTCATGATTTTTAGATTTTCTTATTGACTTGCACGGATTTTAAAAGTTAGAGAACAGATTTGGGAAAATTGATCATAATATCTTCTATCACTTTTAACATGATTGTTAAAAAATGTAATGCCTACATAATAAGAGAGTTAGTGTAACTCACCTCCTTGATCTTGAAAATTAGCTAGCATGAGCAAGATGGATCCTTTCCTTCCCGAGAACCTACACAAAAATTATAACATTATTTAGCTTGTGTTTTTTGTATTAATCTTATAAAACTTATGTACATATTTCATTATTTTCTCTTTGAATGTAGTCCTCTGTTTGGGATATGTTTTCTTACCTTTAAACCCATTATTAAACTTTGATAAAATTATATTGGTAAAGTTCCCTCTTTTATGTAACGACCCAAAAATCAAGGGTAAAAAAATTCATTTTTAGTATTACTAAAACATTGATACCATTTAATTCAAACATGTCAAATCATAGTCAAGTAAATCATTTATCATAATTTTTCCCAAATCATTCATTACGGAAATCATAGGTGTGTGCACTGCGATCAATCCAAGCCCTTCTTTTACAAACTGACGATACCTGAAACCAAAACTGTAAACCGTAAGCACGAAGCTTAGTGAGTCCCCCAAAGCATACCCTACACATAATCCACATAACACATATTGTATTAGCTGTAAAAGCTATCTCTACCGTTATCACATATCAATCTGCTATAAAAGCTACTCTACCATGTTTCACATATCAAATAGTTATACAAGCAATCTCTACAGTTAGCCACAGAGAATATCTCTACCATTAGCCACAATGTTATCTCTACCATCAGCCATAAAGGATATCTCTACCATTAGCCACAAGGTTATATCTCCTATCAGACATAAATGATGTCTCTACCATTAGCCACAAAGGCTATCTATACCGTATACATACATACATATCACACACCTCTACATAGTAAGTATACCAACTATCATAAAATGGGTTGGCCTTGGTGCCTTAGACCCATTGGTATGGTGAGAAGATTCACCTGGCACTGCTGAATCCCTGCAGATAAAACTCCCCTTACTGGTTGACAGATTCCCGAACTATCAACATCAAACAATAACTAATTAGTAATTGGGCCCCAAGTCCAAGGTCCAAATCACACTCCATAGGCCCAAAAGCCAAGTAATGGGCCAAAGCCCAACATATGGCCTAATTTTCCGAATTGCACCGAAATTTCTACATGGACCTATTTAAGGCCCAACCAATTATTCTAGTCTAAACAATTGACATTTTTGTTGGCCCAATAGCTAATAATCCTCAAGGCCCAAATATGGCCCACTTATGGCCCAATTTTCTAAATTGGGCCCAAGCTTCTCTAATGGGTATTATCCTGAAACCCAATAGTTTCCCTTAGTCCGTAAATGTGTTCCCAATTGGCCCACAAAGGCCCACAATAGCTTAATCCAATAAATGGCCCAACAAGCATCCAAACCCAATTAGGGTTTTTCACAATTATGTCGATTAGGGTTAAGTGTTCATACTTAACCCATTAATGACTTAATCCATTAAGTCCGATATTGCCTTTAGGTTATATTGCCAATGTTTATTAATTAATATTTTAGGTTTATTAAATAATTCTGATGTGGTCTTGATAAGCCCCAAATTAGTGTTTCATGGCATTAGGGTTTTCCTAACCCTAATTAGGGTTTCCAACCTATCTTAGCCCAAAAGGCTCAATAGCTAGGTCCTTTGACCAATTAGGGTTCATTAGGACCATTATGATGTTACTAGGCTCATTAAGGCTTCACGCATCCCAACCAAATCAACTTGAAAAGGCAAAGTACACCGCCACCCGAAATGGTGGCCGGTAGCGGCGGCCACCACCTCATGGTGGTGGTTAGGGTTTGTTTCCATTATTCCATGTTGTTACACTGTACAATTCCAATAACACACACACTCCCTAACATAAACACACACACACACACAGCCACCCCAGTGGTGGCCAGCGGTGGCGATTGGTGGTGGTCTACTCTTCGATCCCGATCACACAACACTACATACACACGCAAAGACATGCACACAGCCACCACCAAACGGCGGCTGGTGGTGACAGAATAGCAAAGGTAGCGGTAACCACCATGGTTGGCAGCCATGGTGGTCTTCCATGGTTTCCAGCCAAACCAACACCGTACACCATATGCACACTAGCAGGAGAGACAACATGTGCATCTTGGCTCAAAAAGAAAATCAACACCCACATAAAGGTGGGTCGCAACGGCAGCAACATCACGTGAAGCGGGCAACAGCAGCTTCTTAGTGGCCTGAGGTGGCGAAGGCGGTGACATTGCAACGGCAGAAGAGGTGGAGGCGCATCCAAGGATGGTGCCACACGGCCTTGACGTCATCTGCAACTGTCATGGCGTCGTTCACAGTCGCTCCTCCATCCGCTCACATCGTCGTTGGCGAAGAACACAGCAACTGGGTTGCTCGTTGATTTGTTGGTGGCTCCAAGATGTCGACGACTGGAGCAAGGCGGCATAAGGGTGGCGGTTCTCCATCTTCAGCAGAGGAGGGAACAACAATGGGGGGTGGGGGTCGTGAGGCTTGCGGCCACAAACGAGAGGATGGTGGCCAACCTTTTCCTTAGGTTTAGGGGTTCGTAATGTATATATACCCGGTCACACAAACACGTTGCCATAATGGTAGAACTGGTCCCTCCCCATAAACACTTTTGCATCACAAGCCCAAAATTTACTCATTATACCCCCGCTCCCCAATTCTTTTCATTATGTCTGAAATTTACCTTTTTAACCCAGCCTCCTGAAATCCTTTACAAATTAAGTCTAATACTTACCAAATAGCCCTTTGGCCTCTGTAACAGCCCGGAATTTCAGGTATTACTTTAAATTATCTTGGGGAATATTTAGGGGGGGACTCGGCGAGTTGATGCCTGACTCGCCGAGTAGGACCACGGTCTTAGTCACAGATTCGCGACTGGACTCGACGAGTCCATTAGGGACTCGGCGAGTCGACGCTGTTCAGCTGAAACCCTAGCCGTTTTGATTCTGGATCGTATATAATGCCTTTAGGGCCGTCATGTCTCGTCTTTTGGCCGATTGAAGATAACCAAAAAGTCTGTGGGCGTCTGGAACAAGGGTGAAGGCTAGTGGAAGCTTGAAGAGGTTGTTAGGCAAGGAGAGGCAAGGTGGTGATCAAAGGAGGTCAAGGAGTCGAGCTCTGAAGGTTGGGGACACAGGGAACACGTTTTCCAGGTAATCCTCGGATCATTTTCTGTAGTTTTGGCGTTGTATACGAATCTAGGGTTTAGGAAACCCATTTAAGGATTTGATAGATTATAGTGTTGTTACAAGTGTTTAAACCCCTGTAATAGTATATGTGAAGGTCCAGGAAGTCCCATATCTATATATTACGGAATCATGCGAGTTACAGGAGGCAGATGATTGACTGCATGGCGAGGACTCGCCGAGTCCAATGATCAGACTCGGCGAGTATCTTGAAGATTCACTAGGACTCGCCGAGTTGTTCTTCAGACTCGGCGAGTAGCTTGAAGATCTACTGGAACTCGTCGAGTCGTTCTTTAGACTTGGCGAGTGGAGTCGGGGTGTCTAGACTCGCCGAGTTGCCTTTGCACTCGACGAGTCCGGTCAAGTTGACCATTGACCTGTATGTAATTTAGTAGGGTCAGTTGTCTTGTTTGATAAGATCATTAATAAAGGTATGTGGTATTATAGGGAGCCTGCAGATTAGCGGATCGAGTGCGAGTGGCTCGAAGGGTTTATAGCTTGCATACTACGAAGTGAGTCTTCTCACTATACTTCACCCGGAATGGGTTTGACTGTGTGACCGGAAGGTCGTATGTGTTATATTTATGCTATGTCTAGAGAGGTAGATGCTTTATATGTGATGTATGCTTATATGTGATGTATGCTTATACGGGCCGGAAGGCGAGACTTTATGTGATAGAAAGAACGGTATGATGTATGACTTATGTGTTATGTGTGATATGTTATATGTGTTATATTTTATACTATTATGGGCCAGAAGGCAAAATACTATGGGCCGGAAGGCAATTTAATACGGGCCGGAAGGCGATATGTTATGGGCCGGAAGGCGATTATGTTACGGGCCGGAAGGCAATGTTATGTGGACCGAAAGGTCCGGGCCGGAAGGCGTATGTGGGTAAGTCGTATACTGGGGAACTCACTAAGCATTTATGCTTACTAGTTGTGTTTATGTTTTTCAGGCACTAGTGGTGACCGTGGGAAGGCGCCGGCGTGACACGTACACACTGCCATTGTTGAAGATCTTGAGGATTCGTTATTTATATTTTTGCAATAAACTTGGAATAAACTCTTTTGTCGAATAATGATGTTTTATTTTAAATGAAAAATTTGTTTGGAAATTTGAGTTGTTACAATTGGTATCAGAGCCTTGGTTTGAGGGATTCGGGTGTACTTTCGGGTGCAACTGAACTCAGACCGGGGATTTGAGGAAAAACCTTTTTAAAATAATAAGGACACAACATTTCATAAATGGTAAGGCGGTAAAACAAGAATGGAGCAGTGTGTACGATCAGCCAGCGCCCGAACGGTAAAGATCCCTAGAATACCTTACAATGTTATGTTATGCACTGATTTATGAATTGTTATGCATGCTAGAAGACTAGGTATACATGATAGGACTAGAATGGCCTGTTTTGTGATGCCTTAGTCTAGGGAGATTGTTTATATGAGATATTTGGTAGCGTGCAAGTAGATAGTGCATACTAGAGGTAGAGTATTCATTATTCAGGATTTGGGGAGGAAGATTTGGGACGAATACTGATACGGTGTGGTCGGTAGTATTGGGCCCGTACTACCGAAGGCACCGGATCAGTGGAAGACCCAAGTAAGAATCCCTGGAAATCGGAGACTAAGTAGGGCGCGTATCGAGTACAATTGTACTTGGTGGGGTCTCTGATGATTTTATGTTGTATTTCAGAGACATCATGGTCATCACACGCAATGGGGCGAGTTCGAACGGTGCGAGTGACGAGGAGATTCGTCAGATTATTCAGGAGGAGGTAGCTGCGGCGGTTCGGGCTGAGATCCTGGAGATGTTTGGGTCTATTAAGACCACTCTGATGGAGGAGTTTGAGGAGCGGTACGCCGCACTTACTGAAGCTGCAGTCGCTGCCGCTACCGCAGCTGTGGCTACTGCTAGGCCACAAGGGGGTGATTCATTGCTATTCAGGGAATTCAGCAACACGAAACCCCCTGAGTTCGATGGGACGCAGGATCCGATTGCGGCTATGAGGTGGATCGCCGACATTGAGGGGTGCTTCTATACTTGCTCATGCCCGGAGCACTTGAGGGTACGGTTCACCTTGAACCAGCTCCGTCTGGGAGCGAAGGATTGGTGGAAGTTCGTGACGGCGAACTTCACTCAGGCGGAGATTTCAGCGGTAACATGGGAGAGGTTTACGGAGATGTTCAGGGACGAGTACGTTCCCCCGGTGGAGAGGGAGCGATTGATTCAGGAGTTCTTGACCCTTAAGCAGGGTACTGATTCCGTGGCGGTGATCACGCGGAAGTTTCATGAGAGGGCAATGTTCTGCCCCGAGCTGGTATCTACGGAGCAGTCGCGGATGAGCCGGTATTTGGGCGTTTTGAAGAGAGAGATCCGGGAGTTTGTGTCAAACTCCACCTATCGTACATTTCACTGAGCTTCAGGCGAACGCCAGGAAGCGCGAGATCGAGTTGGAGACTCAGGCGAGGGAGGAGGCTGAGTCTCGGCAGGTGGATCGGCGGCCGGCTCAGTCTCAGCCGGCAGCCAAGCGGACTAAGTTCGCTGATTCGAGGATGGGAGGTCCGAAGGGTCTCACTTGCGTGAAGTGCGGCAGGAGTCATGAGGGGGTGTGTCGAGCTGGTGGTTGCTACAAGTGTGGCAAGGAGGGACATATTGCCAGGGATTGCCCTAAGGGGTTTATGGTTTGCTTTCACTGCAACCAGACAGGCCATCGGAAGGCCGAGTGTCCGCAGCTTCGTCAGGGAGCTACACCTTCTACCAGGACTACTGAGACCCGACCGGCGAAGGTCGAGGCCCTGAGGGCTCGCGGGAGAGCCTTTCAGCTGACTGCAGAGGAGGTCCGCGCTGCACCCGACGTTGTGGCAGGTATGTTATCATTCACGTAATTACTTAAAAGTTGAAATGTTATGCTTATGTTAATGTATGTGTAGGTACTTTTCTTGTGAACTCTATGCCTGCTCTAGTGTTATTTGATTCGGGTGCAAGTAGATCGTTTGTATCGTGAGCCTTTAGTCAGCATATCGGCATTAGTCGTGAGCCGTTAAGTCGGCCTTTGAGTGTTTCTATTGCGGCCGAGAGGGTGGTTTGTGCTACGGAGGTTCTTCGGGGATGTGTGCTAGAGATCTTCGGGGTCGCGTTCCCGATTGACCTAGTTCCTATTGCGATGGGGGACGTCTGTGTCATCGTGGGCATGGACTGGTTGAGCCGATTCAGCGCTATCATCGACTGCGAACGTCAGCTGGTGACTATACGAGACCCTAGTGGGGGAGTCCTTACGGTATACGGCGAGGGTACCCGTTCGGGATCAGCTTTTTGTTCGGCCGCTAGGGCGAGGCAATGCATACAGCGGGGATGTAACGGTTTTGTGGCGTATGTGATGGATACGCGGGAGACTTCCGAGAGGCCGAAGACAGTCGAGGAGGTTCCAGTGGTGCGCGAGTTTCCTGATGTTTTTCCCGAGGATTTGCCGGGAGTACCTCCTGCGAGGCAAGTGGAGTTTGGTATCGATCTAGTTCCAGGGGCTGCGCCTATTGCGAAGGTGCCATATCGTCTTGCACCTCCAGAGATGCAAGAGTTGTCCTCGCAACTTCAGGAGTTGTTGGGAAAGGGATTTATTCGGCCGAGTAGCTCGCCGTGGGGAGCACCGATTCTGTTCGTCAAGAAGAAGGATGGTTCACACCGGATGTGTATCGATTACCGGGAACTGAACAAGGTGACGGTCAAGAACCGCTATCCGTTACCGAGGATCGATGATCTATTCGATCAGTTGCAAGGGGCATCTTGGTTCTCCAAGATTGATTTGAGATCGGGGTATCATCAGGTAAGAGTGTGGGATGAGGACGTTTAGAAGACAGCATTTAGGACGCGGTATGGGCATTACGAGTTCGTGGTGATGCCTTTTGGGCTCACCAATGCCCCAGCGGTGTTCATGGACCTCATGAACAGGGTATGCAGGCCGATGCTGGATCGGTCTGTGATTGTATTTATCGACGACATTCTGGTGTATTCGCGGTCTAGAGAGCAGCATGAGGGACATTTAAGGGAGGTCCTTGAGGTGCTGAGGTCGGAGAAGCTATATGCAAAATTCTCCAAATGTGACTTCTGGTTACAGGAGGTCCAATTTCTGGGGCACGTTGTAAATAAGGCAGGGATATTGGTTGATCCGGCCAAGGTGGAAGCAGTGATGAGTTGGGAGGCACCGAAGTCACCTTCTGAGATCAGGAGTTTCCTTGGGTTGGCGGGGTACTATCGGAGGTTTATTAGGGACTTCTCCAAGATCGCGGTGCCGCTCACCAGGTTGACCCGGAAGGGTGTTACATTTTCATGGGGACCCGAGCAGCAGACTTCCTTCGAGACACTTCGTCAGAGACTGTGCGAAGCCCCAGTATTAGCTCTCCCGGAAGGAATGGAGGACTTTGTCGTATATTGCGACGCATCGATTTCGGGGTTGGGTGCAGTGTTGATGCAGAGGGGCCATGTGATAGCCTATGCATCGAGGCAGCTGAAGCCTCACGAGGCGAGGTATCCCACGCATGACTTAGAGTTGGGGGCGGTAGTGTTCGCCCTCAAAATTTGGCGTCACTACCTGTACGGGGTTCGTTGTACCATATACACGGACCATAAGAGTTTAAAGTATTTGATGGATCAACCTAACCTAAATATGCGTCAGAGGAGATGGTTAGATGTGGTTAAGGATTATGACTGTGAGATCCTGTACCACCCAGGCAAGGCTAATGTGGTAGCCGACGCATTAAGTCGTAGGATGGAGAGCACTCCATTGCGGGACGTATGTTTGAGATTGACGGTGATGACTCCGGTATTAGATGCTATTCGTGGGGCACAGGCCGAGGTTGTGAAATCTGGGATGCAGAAACAGGAGCGGGTCGTCGGGTTGATTTCAGAGTTCGTTATGAATGGACGGAGACTTCTGACGTTTCAGGGTCGGATCTGGGTACCATTCGTGGGCGGTACGCGTGTTACTTTGATGGAGGAGGCACACAGATCGAAATTCTCGATCCATCCCGGTGCTACGAAAATGTATTTGGATTTGAGAAAGGAGTACTGGTGGCCTTGCATGAAGAGAGACGTCGCCTGGTTCGTTGAGAGGTGTTTGACCTGCCGTAGGGTTAAGGCCGAGCACCAGAGACCGCACGGTAAGTTGCAACCCTTGGAGATTCCTGAGTGGAAGTGGGAACAGATCACGATGGATTTCATCACTAAATTGCCGAGAACTGCCAGGGGAGTCGATGCGATTTGGGTGATTGTGGATAGGCTAACAAAGAGTGCACACTTCCTTGCCATTAACGAAAGTTCATCAGCAGAGAAGTTGGCAGAGTTATACGTGAGAGAGATAGTGTCTCGGCATGGGGTACCGATTTCGATTGTTTCAGATCGCGACGTACGTTTCACTTCCAGGTTCTGGAAGAAATTTCATGAGGAGTTGGGTACTAAACTGCATTTTAGTACCGCATACCATCCCCAGACCGACGGTCAGAGCGAGCGGACGATTCAAACATTGGAAGACATGCTTAGAGCGTGTGTGTTAGACTTCGGGGGTAGCTGGGATGCGCATCTGCCGTTGGCTGAGTTTTCCTACAACAACAGCCATCATTCGAGCATTGGTATGCCACCTTTTGAGTTGTTGTATGGTAGGAGGTGTCGGACTCCCATTTGCTGGGGAGAAGTGGGACAGAGAGTGATGGGCAGTACAGAGATCGTACTTCAGATGACCGAACAGATTCAACAGGTGAGGCAGAGGTTATTGACCGCCCAGAGCTGACAGAAGAGTTACGCGGACAGACGCCGGTCCGAGCTCGAATTCCAGGTTGGCGACTTCGTTCTCCTAAAGGTTTCTCCTTGGAAAGGAGTGATTCGGTTCAGAAAGAGGGGCAAATTAGGGCCTCGGTTCATAGGTCCATTTCGGGTAATTGCAAGGGTAGGTCGGGTAGCTTATCGGTTGGAGTTGCCAGCGGAGCTGAGTCAGATTCACAATACCTTTCACGTATCACAGTTGAGGAAGTGTATAGCCGATGAAGCGGCAGTGGTTCCGTTAGAAGATATTCAGGTGGATGCGAGCCTGAATTACGCCGAGAGACCAGTAGCTATCAGGGATCGGAAGATCAAGGTTCTACGGAACAAGGAGATACCTCTGGTGTTGGTTCAGTGGCAACATCGGAAGGGATCGGAGATGACTTGGGAGCCGGAGAGTGAAATGCGGGAGCAACATCCGGAGTTATTCGCAGAATGAGACTTCGAGGGCGAAGTCTAGTTCTAGTGGGGGAGAGTTGTAACAGCCCGGAATTTCAGGTATTACTTTAAATTATCTTGGGGAATATTTAGGGGGGGACTCGGCGAGTTGATGCCTGACTCGCCGAGTAGGACCACGGTCTTAGTCACAGATTCGCGACTGGACTCGACGAGTCCATTAGGGACTCGGCGAGTCGACGCTGTTCAGCTGAAACCCTAGCCGTTTTGATTCTGGATCGTATATAATGCCTTTAGGGCCGTCATGTCTCGTCTTTTGGCCGATTGAAGATAACCAAAAAGTCTGTGGGCGTCTGGAACAAGGGTGAAGGCTAGTGGAAGCTTGAAGAGGTTGTTAGGCAAGGAGAGGCAAGGTGGTGATCAAAGGAGGTCAAGGAGTCGAGCTCTGAAGGTTGGGGACACAGGGAACACGTTTTCCAGGTAATCCTCGGATCATTTTCTGTAGTTTTGGCGTTGTATACGAATCTAGGGTTTAGGAAACCCATTTAAGGATTTGATAGATTATAGTGTTGTTACAAGTGTTTAAACCCCTGTAATAGTATATGTGAAGGTCTAGGAAGTCCCATATCTATATATTACGGAATCATGCGAGTTACAGGAGGCAGATGATTGACTGCATGGCGAGGACTCGCCGAGTCCAATGATCAGACTCGGCGAGTATCTTGAAGATTCACTAGGACTCGCCGAGTTGTTCTTCAGACTCGGCGAGTAGCTTGAAGATCTACTGGAACTCGTCGAGTTGTTCTTTAGACTCAGCGAGTGGAGTCGGGGTGTCTAGACTCGCCGAGTTGCCTTTGCACTCGACGAGTCCGGTCAAGTTGACCATTGACCTGTATGTAATTTAGTAGGGTCAGTTGTCTTGTTTGATAAGATCATTAATAAAGGTATGTGGTATTATAGGGAGCCTGCAGATTAGCGGATCGAGTGCGAGTGGCTCGAAGGGTTTATAGCTTGCATACTACGAAGTGAGTCTTCTCACTATACTTCACCCGGAAGGGTTTGACTGCGTGACCGGAAGGTCGTATGTGTTATATTTATGCTATGTCTAGAGAGGTAGATGCTTTATATGTGATGTATGCTTATATGTGATGTATGCTTATACGGGCTGGAAGGCGAGACTTTATGTGATCGAAAGAACGGTATGATGTATGACTTATGTGTTATGTGTGATATGTTATATGTGTTATATTTTATACTATTATGGGCCGGAAGGCAAAATACTATGGGCCGGAAGGCAATTTAATACGGGCCGGAAGGCGATATGTTATGGGCCGGAAGGCGATTATGTTACGGGCCGGAAGGCAATGTTATGTGGACCGAAAGGTCCGGGCCGGAAGGCGTATGTGGGTAAGTCGTATACTGGGGAACTCACTAAGCATTTATGCTTACTAGTTGTGTTTATGTTTTTCAGGCACTAGTGGTGACCGTGGGAAGGCGCCGGCGTGACACGTACACACTGCCATTGTTGAAGATCTTGAGGATTCGTTATTTATATTTTTTCAATAAACTTGGAATAAACTCTTTTGTCGAATAATGATGTTTTATTTTAAATGAAAAATTTGTTTGGAAATTTGAGTTGTTACAGCCTCCATAATCTTTTGAAAGTAAATTCTAAAATTACTTTTTAACCCCCAAATGATACGATTTATAACATTTGGCTTCCCAAAACCAATAATCCCCTAAATAATATGAATTTATTGCAACTATTCGTTCATCAAATTTTATCTATTTATTTATTAATTAAACAGGATGTTACAACTCTCCCCCACTTAAATTAGATTTCATCCTCGAAATCATCCCTTACCATCCCTTACGCGCTCGACAACTTGGGCGACATGGTTACAATCCTAGGCACACCCTAGCCTTCCCAAGGTAACCGTGACCAGCCTTTTCAAGGAAACCATAACCCACTCTAGTAGGGTTCTGAAACCTGAAGATGAACAAACTCCCTACAACCATATCACATCTTCTCCATCTGAAATATGTTGTCTTGAGATAGTCTGACTCCCTAACAGACCACTTATATTGAATCATCATCATTGAATCCTTTCTGTTTACCCCTCAACTGTTTACTTAAGTTCTTATAACTCGAGGTTCTCACTATAAAATAGGGTCACAGACCCAATCATCCTTGCAGACCCCTCTTACTTGGCCAAGGCTCAGATACTCCCACTGTGAGTGACTATCACTTCCCAGTCAACCAGCTATCCCAATCGTACTTGCAACCTAGAACCCAAATACTAACATTGCTCAAATGTTGAACTACTCGAACACTGAACTACCTGAAGCAGTATATTGCTACATCACCGCTTTCCAAAATCTAACGAGACCTTCCTGATCTTATTTCGTTCACCGATCATCTGAAATATCGGGTCCCATCCCGATTGCAGAGCCAAAGGGCTCCCACACAGTTGCCTCATAAAACTTCCAAATGAAATCCTTCCTTTGAACTAGTTGCCACTAGTTATCATGCCAATGTGGGTCTAACCACCTCCCGATCCAACCGAGTGGGTCCGTATGTCTAGTCCTGACATCGTCAAATCCAAGGTTAAAAGTGATTGATACCTAACTAATGGTAGACTTATGTAATAAGCAACCTTAAGCAATCCATTGCTTCCTCGGTCTCATAATTGTAGTGGCGTTCCTTATAGTTTTATCACTGGCTCAACCAAATCTAATCCATCTAGGTAATTTCGAAATCTAATCTGTGGATTTCCATATCCTCACAGCTGCACCTGAACTGGTGGGTAATACTGTTCCTTCCACATTCTAATAACACTCCCATGCTCTCTACCAACCTTGTGAATGCTACGGCTACACCCGTAGTCTCACGAAACTCTATCACTATCTGACCGCTAGTGAATGCTATGGCTACCGCCGCAGTCTTACAACACTTTCACCCTGCTGACCATGAGTGAATGCTACAGCTCCCCCATAGTCTTACAACACTTCCATACCAATTGATCATTAGTGAATGCTACATCTCCCTCATAGTCTTACAACACTTTCATCCTAACACAATCGTAGCCCAATACTTTACTCCTAATCTATTGATTCAAACGCATACAGATTCGAGCACGCACTCCACCGAAAACCTGAACTGAACTCCATTCATAACTGGAGCCCCAACCTGCTTCCCCAAATTCTGCTATTAAGCCCCCAAGACTACGCAGTTCTCACGCTGTGGAGTTCTACCGAACTCCAAACTTGTACAACCCTCAAACCAAATAGCCACTTAGGCCACCTTTTTCCTCGAGAAGTCCATCCTGGTCTCATACCTGTCTATGTCCTGAATACCTGCATGATTCTCCCCTACTTAGATTCGACTAAGTCTTCGCAATACGTGAGATTTGAAGGATTCCCGATCGTTCTTACTCGTTAAATAACCAACTGGTGACAACCTGCTTCTTGTCCGTGTGAGTGTTCTATTATGACCCAAACCCCCAATAATCCTTGAAGATCAGGTAAACACCTCCCGAATCCTAGCGAAACTAATAATCTCAGACGCCTTAAAATGGTGCCCCACTTATATCTTGATGTCCAAATACCTGATGCCCAAACCAAAGCCTCAACAGTAAACCACTTCCCCTAGCGCTTCTAAAAGCCAACAAAAGCACAATAGCTGAGTCACCAATCTTGTCCGTAGGCCTTCCGCATCATGTCTCTGAACCAATCCCGACTAACGACCCAAACAACATTGGACGCTCCAAATCATCAAAAAAGGAAACGATTATTCACTAACCACCCCATAACTTACGATATGCAAACAACATAAGACAATGTTTGAAGGTATAACCCCAAACATAAGCGAGGAAACAAACCCCATTATAAACTTACTAAAACCCTTGAAACGAAAACCCTCGTGCAGCTTCCCACAATAACTTCACCAAATCCAGCCCTGTTGACCTCCCAAAACTGGCTCTAACTCTTGGGTCCCTTCTTCCCAAGGCGCCCCAAATCAATCCATGCTCTCGAGCTCTAGAATCATATCACTCAGGGTCTCACACCCTGACACATTCACCAGCTCAATCGTCTACAGCTGAACTACAATAGCTGAAGCAATCTTTGCTCTACACCGGGTTACTAACTATCCCTAAGATATAGTCTCCAATCCCGAAATTGCAATAGATCGCACAATCAATTCTTTCCGCCTGATACAAGAGATCCACGGCAAAATCAAAATCATGACAGTCCTTTCGCTATCTGGCTCACCACCGGAACCGGGACCAAACCCTGGTCCTCCCTTATGTGTGCTCATCCTCATCTGGAAAACCAGTTATCCCCACTATCAAACATAATCCATAATTCCCCTTCCTATCAGCTTCTTAGATTCTCTAAGACTCTCACTGATTCGAGTATGGATCTTGTGCTTTCAGTAGTACGACCCCATACTACCTTCCACATATATCCATACTTTCCTCAACAATCCTCCTGAATCCTCTAAGTCACCTATCCCACTGATGCACCAAATATCCGTTAAACAACAACACAATATCGACTGAAGCATCCCTAGGCTCCCAACCTCACCGAACTGCCTCTACTAAGCTCACTGGAACATATCCTAGGCTTTCCTAGGTTCTCAACCTCGCTCTGCCATTATCTACTAAAGAACTCCCCACGATGCCAGTCATCTACCTCCTGGATATCATCACATCCACTTAGTAGCCGACTCCCATCACTTAAGAGTTCCACAAAGCACAAAGCAAGCAGCATTAGTGCAGATGCACTCCAACCCAAAGAACTGCCATAAATATTCAGCCCACATATCGTAACTCGTGCTATCCACATCCATCCATCCTCACCGTCGGTTGCCTCATGCATGCAAATTATACACATAACATGATCTAATAGGCTATCGAATAATTGACTCTACCCTAGGACCACAACCAAACAAGGAACAGGAAATAAGACCAAATCAATTATTCTAAGGCTATAAGATCCTAACCGTATACAATTTTGGAAGCATACATGTAGCAGTTACTAATATCAATAATCATTCTCATTCTAGCATGGCATCAAATATTCCCAAAGCTACAAGCACCATATATTAGGCCAACCTATTGCTGACTACTTAGCACTAGCATGCAAGTCTACCAGCTCATACAACATATACAGGAATGTCCCCTAGCCCTAACTAGCACACAATTCACAGATTCATAACCAAGTCATAACAGATAACATATGTGGGTATTCTGTGGATACTTAATTGAGCTCGGTTGACTGCATGCATCACACCCTTTTCTTGTCTTATAAATTCTTTACTTGAACATTTTTCTTTTGAAAACTTTACAGATCCTCAGTTTGAGGTTCAGACACACCTGAAAGCATGTCTGAATCCCTCAAACCAAGGCTCTGATACCAACTTGTAATGACCCAAAAAGCAAGGGTAAAAAATTCATTTTTAATATAACTAAAACATTGTTACCATTTAATTCAAACATGTCAAATCATAGTCAAGTAAATCATTTATCAGAGTTTATCCCAAAATCATTCACTGAGGAAATCATAGGTGTGTGCATTGCGATTAATCCGAGCCCTTCTTTTCTAAACTGACGATACCTGAAACCAAAACTGTAAATCGTAAGCACGAAGCTTAATGAGTCCCCCATAGCATACCCCACACACAATCCACATAACACATATCGTATTAGCTGTAAAAGCTATCTCTACCGTTATCACATATCAATCAGCTATAAAAGCTACTCTACCACGTATCACATATCAAATAGCTATACAAGCTATCTCTACCATTAGCTACAAAGGCTATCTCTACCATTAGCCACAAGGCTATCTCTACTATCAGCTATAATGGCTGTTTCTACCATTAGCCACAAGGCTATCTCTACCATCAGCCATAAAGGTTGTCTCTATTATTAGCCACAAATCTTTAGCGAACCTTGGATTGTTCTTAGCAGTTGTTTAATAACTTTAGTCATATTCAGTTCTAGTCCTTTTCCTTCTTAATACCCTAGGCATTTAGAAAATTAGAACACATGAATATTATAGCATATGCAATCGATCCTATACCCAAAGCATACGGGATACGATTCATAATGTCTTACATAAAGACATGATACTTGACCAGTCTTTTGCTATAATATTTCCATATATAGAATTTCCAATGTTGAAGCATTTCAACATGGTATTCATATTAATCCCTTACTAAATTTGATTAAAATCTCAATCTAAACTTTTAGAATTGAAATGAAGTATAAGTTCCTCTCCCTTAATTATAGCAAAACAACTTTTCAACCCTGCAACTATGCGAATTGAAACATTTGTTTTCTATAATTAACATTGCTAACTCACAACACTTACCATAATAATTATGCTCCCACTAGCATAATAATTATTATCTTACTAACATAACACTTATGCTGCCACTAGATTTGACATGTACCCAGAAATAAGTTGGACTTCTAGAAATTAATACTTGTTGACTTTCTTACCAACGTTCAGAATTCTGATACAAGATGCTTCGATAAGACTTTATCTAGGCTTCTCAAACTCACACACCTTTCCTTAGATAGCTTACATGTGTGTCCAAACAATTTTAGAACTTATAGCAATAAGTCTTAAATGTTTAGACCCATTGCCATTTTTCACAATTGCAAATTATGAAGAGGGATGTCATAATCATAATCGAATTTGAGAATGCAAATAACACAATTTTTATCTCCTTAAAATCTACTTAGTCAAAGCATTTCCTCACAATCATTTTCATGAATTTGAAAGAAACCTTATGATGCTTAGATATGGTGTATGTGTTCCTATCCATGTGAATTTGTCAAAACCATAATTACAAGACAAGGTTAGTGACAAATCCAAACTCATATGGACTGAACTAGTTTAATCTTAATTGCTTGCCACTCGGTAGCACTAAGGCCTACCATGTCTTCCAATTTATTGAGCAGCTCCCCCTTACTGATCAATGAACTTTCACTGATCAAGGTGCTTAGCCTTATGCAAACAGTTGAGAACTCATAGAACTGATGCGCATAGTCAACTTTAACTGGAAGGAGCAAATAAACAAGAATGTATCAACACGATAGGTTACAAACCTCAAGTCGTGTGCTAGTAATTAACAATATGTTTACTCTTGATTAGTTCTTGAAACAAGACACCCACTGACCTCTTGACATATAAGATTCACTTTGTCAAGGAACATTACTTGACAAACAAATATTCAAGAGTTAGTGCAGTTTCTTATCAAGACAAAACACTTCACACAATTGGTCTTAGTTGGTCTTTATCTTATCCAAGACATCACAACTTACCAATTTCAAATGTACAAGAGTACAAAACATTTTACTCTACATTTGCTGATATGTCACTCAATATACAATCTTGGAGTATGACTCTAAGATTTGAATGTGGAACTGAGTATGATTCATCTTAATTGATTTAACCATTTCAGCAATTCATGATTCCTCTTCATAGCCAAACAAATGCACTAAGGCATCCTTAGAGGATCAAATTGTGATATGGTTTTTATAATCATTAAGATGATCATAAAACACGATACTCAAGTACTCTCCCATCTTTTCAGATTGGAGAAACTTTTGTCTTTCTACCGACTTTGATTCTTCTTATTCATTATGCTATACATTGAGACCTTTTCAATGACTCAAAATTATACTTAATCTTGTAAGCATAACCATATTTACTAACTTTAGTAAACCATAATGAATAGTCTTATCTTTCTTTGTGGTGGACCTAACCAGTGCATAACCAAGTGTACCCGATCCCCTAGTCCTTCACTTAACTCATATATGTATATGAACAAGGAATTAGTCCTAATTTCCCAAAGATGAAGGTTCTCATTCATCACACAATACAACTCGCATGATTCCAAGTTTCTGTCCAATTAAAACTTGGGTGATGAGAATCTTTCCTTATTTGGTAAATTTAGACACTACCAAAAACGAAAAAATCAAATCCATATTGTTAAAAATACAAACATCACTTTCACATATACCATTGCAAGGAAATACAAAATAAGATAAAAAAATTCTTTATTTATATAATTGCGGAAATTTTTTTCCTTACAATGCAATTACAAATGAAAAGTATGTTATTACAAATTTCTAAGCAATCTATCATAACTCCTAGCATCAGCTCAAAAATCCGATCGTCGAACCATGCGATTGAAATCCATCTCTTCGCGATCAGACTCGACATGTTTTTCCTTTAAGCTTCCTTTGATCCTACAAAACATCAAAATGTAATCTTATCACATCATGTATTAAGAATCTACCAATAGGAACTTAATAGATTTAGAGAGTTGACTTACCTGAAGTAGAACTTGAAGGGTTTTAGTATACTAAAACATCCTATGGTGCACATACAACCCTAAATGCTTTGGATCTATGTTTTATCTAATTATACATGCAATATTGATTCCAAAGCATTAAGCCTACAACTAGCATACAATTGATATAAACAACATGGAATTGAGTTGTAGAGCTACCTCGTTGTTGTAGCTTGTAGAGCTTCTTTAGTTTGGCCTATAAGAACTTAGTTCCCAAAGTGTTTGCAGCTCAAATGGAATCACACAACACCACCAACAATGGAGGACTTGAGACATAATACTAGTACTCCAAAATTGGCTATATCTATTCCAAGAACACTAGGGGTGCCAATTTTAGGAGCTAATGGGTTTCTTATATAGTGTGGCAAAACTAGGGTTACACCATGTAAAACCTAATGTGAATGACCTTCCATATTCCTTAGGCTCCATGGGTTTAAACCTCCATGGATCATCCATGGGTTGTTACATGGGTTTAGCCCAACCAAAGGAATCATTGATAATTGGCCGACACCACAAGAATGAATGATTTTACCAAACCAAACCCTTATATTTAATTAGTCTCTTTTGATCACAAAATTAATTCTGAATTCTCTTCTCAAAAGTCCATCCTTACAAATTGTTCCGGTGCCATGCAACCCAAATTAACCATGCTAATCTTGGGTCAAGTACATACCCATTATAGTTATGGGCTTTGTAACGACCCGTCCCTGGTATGTGGTTTTTAGTATTTATTTTTGAAGTTCGTGGAGGAACTCGGCGAGTCTATGTCCCGACTCGTCGAGTAGGGTCGCGTTGTTGATCAGCGTATAGATCGGCGACTCGGCGAGTCCATATTCGGGACTCGACGAGTCGGCTTGCCAGGTTGAAACCCTAAATCTCCAGGTTGCTCACTATTTAATCCACCTTATAGCCCCTATTCTCGCCTCCTTCACCCTCAGAATGCTGTGAGATAACCCTAATCCATCCTTGAGTGATCTAAGTGTTCTTGTGTTGATTTGTGAAGGCTTGAAGAAAGAGAAGAAGAAAGGAGCAAGGAGAAGAGGAGTAGTGCAAAGATCCAAGGGCAAATCAGAGTTAGTTGAGGTATTCTTCGGATTCCCTCTTGTTTTATGCTTTAAACCTCCATTAGAACTCTTCTAGATCTAGTTGATGCTTTTCCCAAGCCTTATGATTGTATGGATGCCCTAATAAGTCGAGATATCCTTAGATCTATTAATTGAGAAGTTTCAGAGCCCAGATCTTTTGCCTTTATGAAGATACTTTGCATGGAAACCCTAGATCTAGCCTTTATTATGCTTTTTGAGCCATTTTATCTTCATGAATGCATATGGGCACGTAAAGATAGAAACTTTACGTGCTAATCGAGTTAAAGGAGTCCAGATCTATAAGTTTTATGCACTGGATTCAAGCAGAATCAAGTTTTGAGTTGCTGCATGCAAGCGACTCGGCGAGTGGGAAGAACGACTCGGCGAGTCGAGCCGCGAGTACCTGATTTTTCCCTTTTTGAGTGATGCCGAGTGAGACCAGTGAGTGATGGAGTGGAATCAGTGAGTTGTGGTTAGACTCATTATTGGAGGGACTCGGCGAGTTGTTCATACAACTCGACGAGTCCAAGGCAATATTCTTAGCTCGAAGAACAACTCGTCGAGTTGTTCATACGGCTCGGCGAGTCTGATGCAGATTGCGTGAGGTTTTAGATTCGAAAGGGAACTCGTCGAGTTGATGCCATACTCGACGAGTAGCAGCGAGTAGGGTGAGAAATGAGAGTAGGGACTCGGCGAGTTGGCGGCCCAACTCGGCGAGTCAGGTCAACTGTAAAGTTGACTTTGACCAGGAAAGTTGACTTTAGCCAGGGGTAAAGGAGTCATTTACCCCAATACAGTTATTAATAATTTGATTGAGTGTAATTGTGGATTTGTAGCCGGGGAGATACCGGAGCAGCAGCAGATAGTTGCCGGAGCCACACACTCAGCAGCCAGATCACGAGGTGAGTTTCCTTTCAGTAGGAACAGGTCTAAGGCCATAATGCCGGCCCGTTTAGCTAGCAGTAGTATTCGGACTTTGGTTCGATGCAGATTTTAGTATGTTTGATGCCTTCGTGGCTCAGACAGTATTTGGTGTTATGTGTTCCGGGTTACATCCCGATGTAGTATGCTATGTATGTACTCATGTTAGTTGATATGCTTATGTGATGCTATGTTCTGGACTTCCGTCCGATGCAGTCAGTTCCGAACTTCGGTCCGATGTAGTAGTTCTGGACTTTGGTCCGATGCAGGAGGCAAGGCCTCAGTAGTTCCGGATCCCGATCCGATGCAGAGGGCAAGGCCCTGGTTAGTTCCGGACTTTGGTCCGATGCAGTTTCCGGACTTCGGTCCAATGCAGTGGGCAAGGCCCAGTATGTGATTATATGTATTATATGGTATGTGGTAGTTTGGGGGAGCTCACTAAGCTTCGTGCTTACAGTTTCAGTTTTGGTTTCAGGTACTTCCGCAAGCAAAGGGAAGAGCTCGAGTTGATGGCATCGCACACACACACCACAACATCATTTGTCCTGGGAGTTGTTTTGTTTCTCATAGATGTGACTAATACATTCTTGATTCAGTTTACTTATACACTTTACTATTGTTGTGAGATATTGACGTACGAGTTTACCTTATGATTTTATTATGGTGTTTTTAGTAATTATTCAACAAAAAAAAATTTGGGTCATTTTTTTTGGGATGTTACAAGTTGGTATTAGAGCCTTGGTTTGAGGGATTCGGATGCACCCCCGGGTGTATCTGAACTCAAACTAAGGGAGAGATAAAAAGATTTTCAAAAAGGAAAAATGTTTTCGAATGAAATTTAAAAAAAAACACTTAGAAAGAAAAGAAGTTTTAAACAAGATAAGGGTGTGGTGCATGCGATCAGCCGAGCTTAAGTAAGTACTCCCAAATTACCCATACAAGTTTTATAATTATGAATAATTGTTCCAGTTTCAGTAGAACAGCATGCTAGTATAGGACTAAGGATCTAGGAGGATGCCTTATGTGCCTGTTATATGTGTTTAGCTTTATGAGAATTGCATGCTAGTAACGAGTAGACAGCAGTAGGATAGCCTATTTAGGTTATGCCTGGTAGCGCGAGCTTAGCATTGTATGCTAGATCAGTTTCTCGTTATGAGAGTAGGATTGCTTGGGTAATTTCCGGTGTCCGAATGTTGCTTGCTTCGTGCTTTGTAGAACTCTTAGTAATGAGAGTTTTCCGTTAGGTGAATACGTCACGTCACATGTGATCAGGGTTGAATAATCTCAGAGTGTTGGATTTGGCCCTATTGCGCAGCTCTTGTTTGAGTCTAACCATTGTAGGGACGAGCCTTTTACTCAAAGGATTATCCGAGCCTCATCACATGTGATGGTATTTAGGTGATGGCTAATTAGCATTTCAAGGAGGCCTTCAGCAGCTGAGGACTGTTTTGAGCAGAGTCAAGATTTCCCTAGGGCAAGCCTAGGATGAGAGTAGCAGAGAGCAGCAGTAGTAGAAGTGACTTGGTGGAGTCAAGGCAGTTCTTGAGGAAAGTACAGATAGATGTGGAAGGTAGTATGGGCCCGTACTATTGAAAGCAGAGGATCCGTACTCGAATCAAGGAAGGCCAAGACAAGACCAGGAAGCTAGTAGTAGTATCATGATCCCTTGAGATATTTCAGTTTTCTGATGTTGTTATGATATGTTTCAGAATGGTAGTTTTGCGTTCGAGACCAGCAGTCGGCAGTTCAGATGCCGGGGGGGATCAGGATCAGGATCAGGCCCGAAGGCCGGACAGATGGATGAGCAGACCAGAGAGTTCCTTTCTTCTGAGGTTACCCGCATCATACTGGAGCAGACTCCTGTGATCTTCGGTTTGATCAAGGAGGGTATTTTAGAGCTGATGGATGAGAGATTGGGCATTTTCCGTGCCGAGATGGCGGCCATGATGGGGTCGCGCACACTTACGTTCAGGGAGTTCAGGGCATGTGGAGCTCCAGACTACCATGGGGCGTGGGACCCCATAGCGAGCACGAGATGGTTGGCGGATGTGGCCAACGCATTCCGCACTAGCAGGTGTCCCAAGGGGGACAAGGTTAGATTGGCGTCCTGTCTTCTGAAGGACAGGGCACGGGATTGGTGGGAGGAGGTCGGTCATACCATTGGAGATGATGCAGCGTTAGATGCCATGACCTGGGCCGATTTCTCTACCAGGTTCAGGGCAGAGTTTGCACCAGTTATTGAGATACAGCAGTTAGCTCGAGAGTTTCAGGACCTCACCCAGACTACAGAGACCGTGGCGGAGATCACCGCCAAGTTCAGGTAGAGGGCTCTTCTTGTTCCTCAGTATGCAGCCGATGAGGAGATGAAGAAGGCCCGTTATCATGAGATGTTGCGGAGTGATATCCGCATGTTTGTGAGCCGGTCCAGCTGTAAAACGCTGGATGACATGATTGCTAGAGCTCGGGAGAGGGAGATTGACCTAGAGATGGAGAAGAAGAGGAAACTGGAGGCGGTTTCGGGTTCAGGAGGTTCGGGCAAAAAGCCCAAGGTATCTGATCACAGGTCCAGGAGTCAGCAGAGCCACGGTCGATGTGGCAAGTGTGGGAGATTGCACGAGGGAACGTGCAAGGCAGGGAGTTCTGGCTGCTACAAGTGCGGTCGGACTGGGAATTTGAGCAGGGATTGTACGGCCCCTGCTACTGCTGTTGTAGCATCAGATCTAATTTGCTTTCAGTGCAATCAGAGGGGACATAAAAAGTCCCAGTATCCAAGTTTAGCTGCAGCAGGGAAGGTGGTTGCACCTGCCCCTGCTACTTTGAGGATTACAGATGGCCGTCAGGGCCGAGCAGAGACACCAATGGCTAGGAGCCGAGCTTTTCAGATGACAGCAGAGGAGGCGCGAGCGACTCCTGATGTGGTGACGGGTATGTATTTTTCCCTTCATCTCTACATTATTGTTATTATTATTGAGTATTGCTTATGATTATATGTTTTGTATAGGGTCATTCTATGTGAACGGCATCTCTGCTACAGTATTATTTGATTCGGGGGCTACCCGATCGTTTGCATCGCTAGCGCTTAGCAAGAGATTTAGTAGAGCTCCTGGGGAGCTGGATTGTCCACTAGAGGTTGAGATAGAAGATGATAGGACCGTGAGGGTTGCCAAAGTACATCGAGGATGTTTTCTTCAGTTGTTTGACGAGCAGTTTTTGGTGGATTTGGTCCCTATTCCCCTGCGAGGAAATAAGGTTATAGTGGGCATGGATTGGTTGAGTCCCAACGGGGCCGTGATTGATTGCGAGTTACAGCTAGTGAGGATTCGCACTCCCAGTGGTGGTGAGTTAGTGATTCAGGGCGAGAGGCCACAGCGTGGACCAGTTCTTTGTTCAGCCGCGAGGGCGAGACGCTATTTTCAGCAGGGTTGCGCAGGCTATGTAACCTACGTTATGGGTGCCTGGGAGGAGGGAAAGTCGACATTGGACGATGTTCCGGTAGTGCGAGACTTTCCGGATGTATTCCCGGAGGATTTACCTGGAATACCTCCCGAGAGACAGGTCGAGTTTGGGATTGACCTAATTCCTGGTGCGGCTCCGATAGCCAAGGCATCGTATCGGTTAGCTCCCCCTGAGATGCAGGAGTTGTCTACGCAGCTGCAGGAGTTGCTGGACCAAGGGTTTTATTCGGCCGAGTAGTTCACCCTGGGGGGCGCCGATCTTATTTGTGAAGAAGAAGGATGGGTTGCACCGTATGTGCATCGACAACCGGGAGCTGAATAAGGTAACGGTGAAGAACCGTTACCCTCTCCTGAGGATAGATGATTTGTTTGATCAGCTTCAGGGAGCGTCTTGGTTCTCCAAGATCGATTTACGCTCCGGATATCACCAGATGCGAGTTAGAGGCGAAGATGTGAAGAAGACTGCTTTTAGGACCCGATATGGTCATTATGAGTTTGTAGTGATGCCTTTTGGGCTCACTAATGCTCCAGCCGCATTCATGGACCTCATGAATCGCGTATGCAGACCGATGCTGGATCGGTCTGTGATAGTATTCATAGATGATATCTTGGTGTACTCCAAGACTCAGGAGCAGCATGAAGAGCACCTGAGGGAGGTGCTAGAAGTGTTGAGAAGGGAGAGGATTTTCATGTAGTTCTCCAAGTGCGAGTTTTGGTTGCGTGAGGTGCAGTTCCTTGGTCACCTCATCAACCAGAAGGGTATATTGGTAGATCCGGCCAAGATAGAGGCCGTGATACAGTGGGAAGTCCCGAGGTCTCCAACCGAGATTCGGAGTTTCCTGGGGTTGGCAGGGTATTACCGGAGGTTCATTCAGGATTTCTCCAAGATTGCAGTACCGCTCACCCGACTGACTAGGAAGTCGGTGGTGTTTCGTTGGGGGCCTGAGCAGCAGATGGCATTCGAGACCCTCAGGCAAAGGTTATGCGAGGCTCCGATTCTTTCCCTGCCTGAGGGGATAGAGGATTTTGTAGTCTACTGTGATGCCTCAATCACAGGTATGGGAGCAGTGTTGATGCAGCAGGGGCATGTGATAGCCTACGCCTCGAGACAGTTGAAGCCTCACGAGGCTAACTATCCTACGCACGACTTCGAGCTGGGGGCAGTGGTGTTTGCCCTCAAGATTTGGAGACATTATCTTTATGGGGTCCGTTGTACCATCTACACGGATCACAAGAGCTTGAGATACCTTATGGATCAACCGAGTCTAAACATGAGGCAAAGGAGATGGTTGGATGTGCTGAAGGATTATGATTGTGAAATCCTTTATCACCCAGGGAAGGCCAACGTAGTGGCCGATGCCTTGAGTCGGAAGGTGACAGCAGCCCCTATCAGAGATTTGTGTTTGAGAATGACTGTGATTACTCCGTTGTTGGAACGGATCAGGAAGGCTCAGGTTGAGGGCCTCAAGGAAGAGAAGCAGAAATGTGAGAGGATTGTAGGTCGAGTAGGTGCGTTCGATTATGATAGTCGGGGTTTGTTGACCCTTCATGGGAGAGTGTGGGTACCGTACGGAGGCGAAGTACGACAGGTGTTGATGGACGAGGCTCATAAGTCTCGATTTTTTATCCATCCAGGGGCAACGAAGATGTATAGAGATCTTCGATCCGATTATTGGTGGCCCTGCATGAAGCGGGATGTTGCTTGGTATGTGGAGAGGTGTCTGACCTGCAGGAAGGTCAAGGCAGAACATCAGAGGCCTCACGGCAAGATGCAGCCGTTAGACATTCCCGTGTGGAAATGGGAGGACATCACTATGGATTTTATCACCAAGCTTCCCAGGACCGCACGAGGAGTAGATTCGATATGGGTAGTGGTGGATCGGTTGACAAAGAGTGCCCATTTTATCCCGATCCAGGAGAGTATATCGGCAGAAAAGTTAGCCGATATCTATGTGCGTGAGATTGTGGCATGCCATGGAGTGCCGGTATCGGTGGTGTCAAACCGAGATGTCCATTTTACCTCCCGATTCTGGAAGCGGTTCCATGACGAGATGGGTACTCGTCTCCACTTCAGCACTGCTTTCCACCCTCAGACGGACGGGCAGAGTGAGAGGACGATTCAGACTCTCGAGGACATGCTTAGGGCATGCGTTTTGGATTTTGGTGGCAGTTTGGATACGTATCTTCCGTTAGCGGAATTTTCATATAACAACAGTTATCATGCGAGCATCGATCGACCTCCGATTTGTTGGGGCGAGGTGGGTCAGCGAGTCATTGGGAGCACAAAGGTGGTGCTCAAGACGACCGAGTTGATCCAGCAGGTCCGTAGTAGACTGCAGTCTGCGCAGAGTCGGCAGAAGAGTTACGCCGATAGGAGTCGTTCAGACTTGGAGTTCCGGGTGGGTGACATGGTTCTTCTGAAGGTCTCACCTTGGAAGGGTGTTATCAGGTTCCGGAAGAGAGGCAAGTTGGGTCCCAGGTTTATTGGTCCTTTCAGGGTTTTGGCCTGGGTGGGTCGGGTTGCTTATCGGTTAGATCTTCCGGCAGAGCTTAGCCAGATCCACGACACTTTCCATGTGTCTCAGTTACGGAAGTGTTTGGTGGACGAGTCAGCAGTTGTTCCTTTAGAGGATATCCAGGTGGATAGCAGCTTGAATTATATTGAGAGGCCGGTCGCGATTCTGGATCGGAAAGCAAAGACCTTGAGGAACAAGGTAATTCAGCTAGTGAAGGTGCAGTGGGAGCACCGGAAGGGGTCTGAGTGGACGTGGGAGGCTGAAGATGAAATGAGAGAACATTATCCCGGGTCATTTGCAGATGCAGCAGCAGACTTTGAGGACGAAGTCTGAGTCAAGTGGGGGAGAATTGTAACGACCCATCCCTGGTATGTGGTTTTTAGTATTTATTTTTGAAGTTCGTGGAGGAACTCGGCGAGTCTATGTCCCGACTCGTCGAGTAGGGTCGCGTTGTTGATCAGCGTATAGATCGGCGACTCGGCGAGTCCATATTCGGGACTCGACGAGTCGGCCTTCCAGGTTGAAACCCTAAATCTCCAGGTTGCTCACTATTTAATCCACCTTATAGCCCCCATTCTCGCCTCGTTCACCCTCAGAACGCTGTGAGATAACCCTAATCCATCCTTGAGTGATCTAAGTGTTCTTGTGTAGATTTGTGAAGGCTTGAAGAAAGAGAAGAAGAAAGGAGCAAGGAGAAGAGGAGTTGTGCAAAGATCCAAGGGCAAATCAGAGTTATTTGAGGTATTCTTTGGATTCCCTCTTGTTTTATGCTTTAAACCTCCATTAGAACTCTTCTAGATCTAGTTGATGCTTTTCCCAAGCCTTATGATTGTATGGATGCCCTAATAAGTCGAGATATCCTTAGATCTATTCATTGAGAAGTTTCAGAGCCCAGTTCCTTTGCCTTTATGAAGATACTTTGCATGGAAACCCTAGATCTAGCCTTTATTATGCTTTTTGAGCCATTTTACATCTAATAGGGTTTTAACCCTAAAAGTTCAGTTTCCACACCACACTCGCCGGGTGCTTTTCTTTACAAACTCTCTCCAAGCATTCAAGTGTTCTTCATCCTTTCTTCCAAATCTTCAAGAATTAAACTCAAAAGGAATCATGCTTAGAAAAGGACAATCTTCAAGGGGTAGCCAAGAGGAATTTCCATGGTTAAATTTCCCGCAAATAGAGTCCGCTTCAACAATGCGGAAGTGGAAGAAGAAGCTTGCCGATATTAAAAAGAAGGAGGTCTATGTCCCGAACAGAATTGATTAGGAATGGTTGCAAACGGTGCGATATGAAGAAGAATTAGCTCCATACCTTTTAAAGGAGTTTCAACATGACGGCGAGTCAATGATATGTGATGGATGGAGCCGGGTCTTCCGCATGCAAGAGCCGGTATATTTGGAGCTTTGCTTGGAGTTCTTCTCCACGGTATCTTTTACCGGTGGAGTGGATTTATATCATCCGGCAAGTTTCACGTTTTGTCTTGGGGGCGAGTATCATCAATGCTCGGTGGTGGATCTTGCTTGCCGGCTAGGGATTTATGATCAACCTTTGGTTTCAACGAACCTCTTTCGGGCCTTTTTGGCAACCACTCACATGGTGTTTCCCGATGGGGTTACTAGCACGGGTTGGTGGAACACTATTGGGAATAAAGTTTATATCCCGAAGTCCGCGCAGGAAGGGAGCATCCGATCCCCGACCCACCGCCTCATTCACCGCTTTATTTCCTCCACCATCAACCAAAGGAAGGACGATGACAAGGTTTCCAACCTTGATGTTTTCTACCTTTGGAGTATTATCACGCCCAGCGTCTTTTGCAACATCCCGTGGTGCATTGCTTCATACCTTTCAGCGGGTGCGGTCAAAGATCGCAAAACATCGCGTATCAATGGAGGCATGTTTGTCACCCGATTGGCTAATTCATTCGGGTTGATGAACCGTGGTGCCTGGAACCTCATGACTTTGATCCCGACACCCCCATTTAATCCCATTCTTTTCCGCAGGGCCCGAATTATTGAAGACTATGGTGGTGGCCATTATGCCATCCCAAATGATGACCCTGTTGTAGGTCCCGAAGCACCGGGAAGGAGGGTGCGATCGCGAAGGGAAAGGGATATGGAGGATGAACCGCCAGTGATTCCGGTAGAGACTGAAGATGTACCAATGGATTGGTACAATATAGAGATGAGGCGGATGCAAGACCAAATGGCGCGGGGGCTAAATTTTAGTAACCAATCCCACATACGACTTTTTGACCACTTCAATATTCCACATATTGATGGTGGGAATTATCCATACATTCCATCGTGGGACGAGAGGATTAGTGCACGCCATAGCGGAGCGGGAGGAAGTGGAGCCAACGACGATGATGAGGAAGATGAAGATTGATATTTGTGTTTTTGTGTTTTAATTAAACAATTTGCAATTTTTATTTTGTTTTGTTTTTGGTGTGTATGCTTTAAGATATTATTTTGTTTAATAGTTTTTTGCTTTAGTTATTTTCAGGATTGCATTTTGATTGCTTAGGATGAGGTAAAGCATGGATGTTTTTACGTGTGAGAGCGAGTCAAGGAAGCGAGTTTTTAACGTCAAAGTGTCAAGTCCGGTCTTAGGGGTATGAGCGATTGAGTCCGCATGTGAGGAAGGGTTAACGAGGTTATGAGAGGCTAAAACAGTTGCCACATACCAAGATTTTTCATTCAGGTGCCAACTCGTCGAGTGCACTAAGCTGACTCGACGAGTCGCTTTGTATTTCCAGATATTTTGAGAATGCGCGCTGCTACTCGGCGAGTCCATCATCAGACTCGACGAGTCGAACATTTTTTGAGCGGAACGACTGCTGATTTGATGCTAATACTTATACCACTTGCATCCTTCTACTTCCATTTCCATTCTTGAAGATCTTATGCCGATTTTCGCATATTAGAGCGACCCACACGATACATGGATGAAATTGTTCCCATGTATGAAGTTTATTGAAGATGGAGCTTAAATGAGAGTGATCAACCTATCCACTGCTATCCCATGGGAGTTTGTTCCAATTCCTTCTTTATTTTTATGTTTTTGTGCATAATATGCAATGAGGGCATTGCATCATATAAGTGTGGGGTAGGGGGTTGGTTACATAATATTAGTCAATTTTAAAAAATTTTGCATACCAAAAGGATTAATTAGGATACTAATTTAGGAAATTTTGGTAAGAAAATAGGATTCCATGTTAGAATTATGTTGATAATTGCATGACAACCCAAATGTTTAGTTGAGCCTATATACGTTCTAGTGCATTTGTGGCTTCCTTATTCCAGTGAAATCATGAGACAAAAACACGACCTTGCTCAGCCTGAGGGATGCAATATGTTTAGCAGCCTAAACCTGAAATGTATCCAGGAAGATTTTTATCATTAGCCAATAAAGGTTGAGATTGAGCGCCCCTGCTTAAGCATGTAGGGATTTGAGTGAAAAAAATAAGTGAGGTATACATGTAATAAAAAAAAGAGAGAATTACAAGAAAAGATATGAAGATCGAAAATTCTGAAGAAATTCGAAAAGTTGAAGATACCAAAAATCAAACAAAGGTGGTGAATTCAAAGTTATCCAAGATCAAATTATCAAGCAAGTGAAGAATTCCAAAGAGCTCTATAGTGGTATCGAAAAGTTGTAATTCTAGATTATGTATGCTTGGGTTGCTCAATTAAAAATACCTTGAGGGTAAAGAGGTTTTCTGAGGATGGATTCGGAGGGTTGCATAAAATGAGCATAGTTCGGGGTGAGTGGGTGAATGTTTATGAGGATTGTGAGTATTTGAAGTATGGGGGGTTTTTAGGAATTTTAGACACAAATGCATGCGTTGCGGTCTTGGCATAATGGCTGGGTTGGATTGGAGTTATTATATGTGATTCTAATGTGTTAAAATTCAGTTTTGCTTGAGGGCAAGCAAAAGACAAGTGTGGGGTATTTTGATATGTGCATATTTAGTGTGTATTAAGTATAGTTTATTATTCATATATTAGCTAAATTGTTGCATATTATGGACAAAAGGTACTTAAAAGTGTTAAATTATGTTTTTCAGTCCAAAGATGAAGCTCGGAAGCGAAAGGAAGCAAGAGAAGCGGTTAAGAGCTCAAGAGTGGAAAGAAGAAAGAAAACAACCAAAAAAGGCTTCTACTCGTCGAGTTGCCTCTTGACTCGACGAGTTCGATCGCGGATTTAGAAAGATAAGCATTCGGAAGTCAAGACAGTTATCAGGTTACGACTAATGTGAGAGAGACTCGACGAGTCACCATATGACTCGACGAGTCGGGATGTGTATATAAAGATAACTCTATAATGCGAGAAAAGAGAATTTTGGGAAGTTTCAGAAGTGTTTAGCTGCGAATAAGAAGCCAGAAGAACCCTAGAAGTCGACCAAAGAAGCTAGAATCCAATTCCGGGAGTAATTGAGGCGTAATTTCATCATTCTACTTAATTCTTTTGTTTTGTCAATATGATTAAGCAACTTGAACTTATTTGTTTGCTGCTATTCACCTTAGTTATGAACTAATTTCTTTATACTTCTGTTTGGGGATACAAAGTTGACAATATGGTTTGATTGATTGGTAGGATTAATTCTAAGTTGGTGATTAATTGTTATTTTAGCTTGCTAAAGAACCTTGTGTATGAATGATAATTTATTTTCTGTTAATAGGAAGATAATTGATTAGCATGAACATCTATTGATTATCAACCTCATATGATAAGTGACCACTATATCATATGTCTAGGACTAATGAATATGAAACTAGGATTAATAAGGAAATCGAGTAAATTCATGTGCAAGCTTGTAAGATGACTATCGAACAAGAGGTTAATTAAGAATAACAAATTAATTAGCTATTGCAAGTCTAACTTAACCCGAATAATTAATCTAGTAAATATAATTAAGTTAAGCAACTGGCCACTGTTTGAATTAGTTTATTTGCTAAGGATTAGGGTAGTGAACACAACTTAATCATTTGAATCGGTAACCAACGAAAGAATTAATCCATTGCACTATTACCTTAAATCAACCATAAAGTTAACCGAGTTGAACTAAACAGAAGTTTCTTTCCCATTATTGAATCTAGTTAATTTGTTCTTTTCTAGTCTTGCATTACTTTTGTTTAGTAAGTTTCTAGTCTTGTAAAACTAGAGAAAAACCCTTATTTGCTAAAGTAATTTAGATAGAATTAGTTTTTAATTTAATTTGTCGTTCCCTGTGTTCGATACCCTGCTTATTTAACTATACCACAATTGATAGGTTCACTGCCTTTTGTGTGTCATTCGATAATTAAAGTAGGATTAAAACTAAGTGAGTTTTACACACATCAGTATTATATGGTATGTGGTTGTTTGGGGGAGCTCACTAAGCTTCGTGCTTACAGTTTCAGTTTTGGTTTCAGGTACTTCCGCAAGCAAAGGGAAGAGCTCGAGTTGATGGCATCGCACACACACACCACAACATCATTTGTCCTGGGAGTTGTTTTGTTTCTCATAGATGTGACTAATACATTCTTGATTCAGTTTACTTATACACTTTACTATTGTTGTGAGATATTGACGTACGAGTTTACCATATGATTTTATTATGGTGTTTTTAGTAATTATTCAACAAAAAAAAATTTTGGGTTATTTTTTTGGGATGTTACAGGCTTAGACATCTAATCCAATAGTGTCCCACTTAGATAAGTCTAATAACTATTATTGCAAGTACGACTCCACAACCCAACTAGCAATCGTTGCACTTAAAAGTTGTTGTCGAACTCTGACCTAGTCAATGATGCGTCCATTAGATAAGGTATTATATATTCCTCCATTCTATATATCATATGGACATGAGACATGGATTATAATAATTCCCTTTGTCCATCTGTTGTTTTTCGATTTCTGATTTATGACGGTCGACTAATTGAACAAATCAAATCAATACAGGCTTGGCCAAGCACTTAGGGGTGTCATCACTAAATCGTCAAGGGGCCCACGAATATCGCTTTTATCCTCATGGGGGTAAAAGCAATGGATAAACTGTTGGATTAGTGTCTAAGTCCATAACTATTTTGGTATGTACTTGACCCGATGGTGCATGGTCCTTTTGGGTTGCCTTCACCAAATCAACTTGATAGGATGAATTATGGAGAGAAAGGATTAAATATGATTTATTAATATATTATGAGAGTTATATATTAAAGGAGAAATCATATTGTTTAATTAATATTAGTCAAGAATTAATAAGAATTAAGTTTGTGGCTAAAAGAGATTAATTAAACTTAAGGGACTTGAACTGTCAATTGTATGATAGTTGAATATTGAGCTAATGGACTCCATATTAAAGGGGTGGATGAATTCTATGGGGAAACCCATTAGAAATCGTCCTAGGGCCTTTAAGGAAGGGTTCCATGGGTTGCTTAGGGCTTAAGCGTCCAAATTAGGGTTTCCTTATTAGATAACCCTAATAGCCTCACTATTTAAGGACCCCTTGGGCACCAAAAATGTGGGCAACTGAACCCTTAGGGTTTCTACATGTTTTTGGGTGTTTCTTCTCTTCTCCTATTCATCCTCTTGCTCTTGGTGTTTGTGAACCATTAGAGGAGTGACATTTGTGACTCTAAGTTTTCTAAAGTCATTACAAGGAGGAATTGTGATTGTTATTGCTACATAACAATCAAGGTAATATCTTAAACACATTGTTATGTTAATATTGATTATCATATGCTAGATATAGGTTTTATAGTCTTGGATGAATTGCATGTACAATAGAGAAACCTAGATCCAAGCATTAGGGTTTGTATAAGCACATAGGATGTTCTTATGGCCAAAACCCATCAGTGGTATCAGAGCCTTGATTGGTTTCTATTGTATTGATGCCTTGTATGTTTGTTCAAGTTGCAAAATCGAGTTTTGAGCCACCTGCGTGATGAACTCGGCGAGTCCCATTGTGGACTCGGTGAGTAGGATCCTACTCGGAGAGTCCATAGGGGTACTCTGCGAGTTCGAGCGTCAGAAAGAGGGAATTTCGGGATTTCTTGCTGTTTTACTCATGGATAATTTCCTTATCTGTTCTAAGTCATTAAAATCCGATTTTATTTTTGTGAGTATATCCTTGATTAAACAAAAGATAATTACCAATTGATTAGATAATAACTTCCTTATTTGATAAAGTTTGATTATTTGTATTAAGTGGGTAACATATTTTGCAAGAAATTGAAATCAAGGTCAAATATAGATAATGATGAAATTAATTGTTTAATTTGTATTATTTGTTATTTGATCCTTATGTTATGAAAAGTTTCAATTTCCCCCCTTTAGGTTTTATAGTTTAAATTTGAGCTCAAAAGTTTTGTTTTGAAATTTAAATAGTTGAAACCCTAATGTTTTGAAATGTTTCAAAACATGCCCTCAAGTTTTGGAATTTAAAAGTTGATTAAAAGTTTAATTTAGGAATGTTAAATTCTAAAACCCTAGTATTGTTTTGAAAAGTTCAAATCACATCCTTATGGTTTTATTAATTAATTAAGGTGTATAATTAAAGGAGATTTAATAAATCCATAAAGTTTTGGTTTACAATTTAATTGAATTAAAAGTATAATTGTTAAATTTGACCATATAGTATTTTAAAAGTGTAAAATACACCCAGTACTATATATAACATTAAAAGTCTAACATTATATATATGTATGAGTAAAAGTCTGTCTTACCGTTAGTAGGCCTCATTCACGAAGCTGGTATGTAAGGGGTGTTTAAGGAAATTGCCTATAAAATGGCGATTGAATGGGTATCCACTCTTACCCACCGCACTCTCGACTAGTGAGGGTCATTAGCCGAACGGGTAGGATAGGACAGAAACCTTCCATTATAAGTATAATGAAGTATAAAAGTAACTAAATTCTTTCATAAAATTCCCAATCTTAGTTACTTTAGGCAAAAGTGAATTGATGCAATTCCATGAAATTACACTTTGTGCCCTTGCGAAGACGTTAGTGGAGCGTGTGTGGTTTACCGGCACACTAAATGGTTCTAAGCAAAGGTAGAAAATGGTGACTCAATGTTTGTCATAGTTCGATGGAGCGTGTGTGGTTTACTGGCACATCGAATAGGTGACCGTAACATGTGAGGGCACCATGTAAGTTTGCATGGTTATTCACACCCGCTTTGTGATCCTCGGCATCCCAGTCACAAACTAGAGGGGCCTATCGAGATTTAAACATGTCATTGAAATGTTCAATGAATCTCAAAGGATCTAGGAGTTTTCATAGATTTAAAACTTAAATTTCTTTTTTGTTTTTCATGGTGGAAAATTAGTGAATCGTCATTCACTTACCTTCAAATATTCTGCAACTAGATTACGGCATCCCTTTTCTAGGTTGTAGCGTATTGTGTTGGGTCCTAGCCTTAATATCTCATTTGGGTGATTTATTAAGGACTCAATCTATCAGCTAACTTGAATTTATGTTTTCTCCCATTTTATAGATGTCAAAGTTCGACAACTATGGTCTTCCCAAATCCCATGGAACAAGCTTTCCACATGAAGATGATATTCCACGATTCGATCGAGGAACAAGAAATCATGCTTCACTTCCCCCTCCTCCTCCCGTTTTTCTCCCTAACCCACAAGATCGAAGAATTGAAAGGTTCAATGTCACTAAAGCCCTATTGGAAATGAAACATGAAGATGGTAAACCCGTGTGTGCCCACATTCTAGGAATGAAATCACACATTGATAGGTTGAAAATGTTGGGTGCATCATTCCCTGATGAGTTGGCTATAGGCTGGGTTCTAAAGTCACTCTCTGAATCATATAATGAGTTCAAAAGAAAGTATTATATGATGGATCATGATGCAAACCTCATTGACCTAACTTACATGCTCATTGCTACTGAATCAGAAATGGTTTGGCAAAGCAATGGAGCATATTTGTTAGGAGAATCAACCAAACATGCTTCCGAGGACGTTCTAGGAGAACCGACCTACGTTTGCTGCCAAGAGAAAGGACGTTAGATACAAGTCTTCCCTAATAGCCTGAAGAGTCCAGAAGATGGGAGAGTCAAAGAGTATGGTTGTACTTCAGGTATAATCCACTATCTAACTCCATTAAATTCCTATTCGTTGATTCTTAATACATAATATGATAAGATTGCATTTGAATGTTTTGTAGGATCAGTGAAAAGAGAGGAAGCTTGATGAAAGAGCAAGATAAATCTAATCATGAAGAAATGGATCTCGATCGCATGGATTTGAAGATTAGATTTTGAGCTTAGAGAGTTATAATAGAGTTGTTAGGAATATTTGACTACATAGTTTTTCAGTTGATTTTTCATTGTAAGGACAAATGTTTTCCACTGCTTTTATGAATAAAATAAATTTTTAGTTTGACTCATTTATTTATTTATTTCCTTGCAATGAAATCGTTATGAAAAATTGGTGTTTGCATATTTCTACAACAAATGGATGTGATTCTTAATGACGAGAATTTACCAAATAGGGAAAGTTTCTCATCGCCCAAGTTTCAATTGGATAGAGATTTGGAATCATGCAAAAATTATTGTATGATGAATGAATAAACTTTCACATTTGGGAAAACTAGATTAATTCGTTGACAAAGTGTCAAGTGAAGGACTAGGAGATCGAGTACACAAAGTTGTGTGTTGATCAAGTCCACCACAAGAGTAAAAAAGATATTCGTCATGATTTACTAAGGTTAAGTAAATATGATTACAATTATGAGACTAAGTGTAATTCTTAGTTGATTGTAAGAGTTTAAATCAATAGCAGAACGAATAAGAAGAATCAAGTAGGCAGAAAGATAAAAGTTTCTCTATTCTAAGAAGAAGGGAGAATACCTTTTATTATGTTTTATGATAGGTCTTAATGATTAAGAACCACATATCAATTAATCCTCTAAATGAGTCTTAGTGCAATTGTATGTCTAATAAGAGGAATCGAGAATTGAAGAAATGGTTAAATCAAGAAGTCAATCACACTTCGTTCCAAAACAAGTCTTAAAGTTAAGATTGTGATATTGAGTGACAAGTCTTAAGAAGGTTTATAACACTCATCAATTGTAGAATATGGAAAAAGTTTTTCTTATTCTTGCAAATTTGAAATTGGAAAGTTGTGATGTCTTGGATAAGACAAAGACCAACTAGAACCAATTTTATCTTTTGTTTTGTCTTGATGAAAGCTACACTAACTCTTGAATATTTGTTTGTCGAGAAATGCTTATTGATTAGAGAATCTTATATGTCAAGGAGTCAGTGGGAGTATTAATGGTCTTGAAAGGTTTCAAGAACAAATCAAGAATAAAACTTATCGATCATCACTAGCACACGAATCGAGTTTTACAACCTATCGTGTTGGCATTAGATTGTTTCTGCACCGTTCCAATCGAGTTAATTATGCATATGAGTTCTATGAGTTCTTATTTGAATGCATAAAAGACAAGGACCTTGATCAATGAAAAGTACATTGATAGGAAAGGGTGATCCGCTTAACTACTTGGAAGACATGGTGGGCAGCCGTGTTACCATAAGGCAAGAAATCAAGATTAAGAAAGTTCGATCCATATGAGTTTGAATTTGTCGTAAACTTTGTTTTTTTTTTGACAAATTCACATGGATAGGAACACATACACCATTAAAATATGAGTTTCATAAGATTTCCTCCTTCATAAAAATGATTGTGAGGAAAGGCTTTCACTAATAGAGATTTTAAGAAGATAGTGATTGTGAAATTGTATTCTCGAATTCGATTATGGTTATGGTATCCCTTTTCAAGATTCGAATTGTGAGATTTGGAAATTAGTCTTAATTGTTTAGACACACACATGAGCTATCTTAGACAAAGATGTATGAGATTACGAAGCTTTGATAAAAGATTATCAAAGCATTAAGTATTAGAAACATGAACTTAAGAAATTCAATAAGTATTGTTTTTCTGAAAGTTAAGATGTTTCTGAATACATGTCAAAGCTAGTGGGAGCATAACTGTTATGTTTATAATAATCATCATGATAGTGGGAGCATAATAGTTATGATTGTATGATTATTAAAGCAAGTATTGCAAGTTAGCAATATTAATTATAGAAAACAGGAGTCATACCTCGAAAAGTTAAGGGATGAATAGTTGTTTTGCTATAATCAAGGGAGAGAATATTATACTTCATTTCAAATCTAAAGGCTTAGGTTGTGGAATGCTATTAAATTTAGTCAAGAGTAAATAGTGTGTTCTTAAAATTTTGATTATGATTACGACATTTCTCTTCATAGTTCGAATTATAAGAACGAGACACATAAAATATTATGGCAGAAGATTAATAAAGTATCATATCTTCATGTAAGACATTATGCATCGTGTCCCATACGCTTCGGATATATGATCGATTGCAAATGCTGTAATATTTGACCATTCTAAAATTTTCCAAATGTCTAGCGCATTTAGAGGGAAAAAGGACTAGAATCGGTTTTGACTAAGATAATTAAACAACTATCAAAGGACGATCCAAAACTTGCTAAGGATTGGTCACTTGTGAGTAGTTGGAAGTATAATATTCGATGGAGCATATCGACATTATTATGAATAGATAAGATTCTACTAAGAATGAGTTGTGATATGGTAAGTATGGAAAGGTTTCGATACTGGGAGTTAGATATTGAGAATCTATGTCTAGATTAGAAACATTATGCAAAAGGATGTTTAAAGAAATGTACTTTGAGTGAGAGACATCACATCTATGGAATTGTCTTGTAACAATCAACGATAGAGGACTTTATAATTTCATTGGCAATAGTCCTTGTGACTTTAGTGCAGTGATATTACGAAAGGATCATTGCATAAAATGTTAGAATTTAGCATATTATATAAGTGGCAAGAATTTGATATTCTTTCACTTGTAGAAAGGATTGGGAGTTGTGAAATGAGTATGATTGGTAATGTGTTCATTTGATATATTTCACAAAGTAAGAACCATAGGTAAACATCGTGTGCATGCTAAGAGCATGGGACAAGTGTGGTAATAATTCAAGTAAGAAGTTGATTACCTGAAACGACAAATAATGAGTAATCGATATGGTGATAAATAAAAGGTGTTTTATTTATACTCAAAGGTTGAGGTCATATGGGATTAGTATTATTCTTGTGTTTCACTTTGCATGTTTTCACTTCTTAAATAATTTTATTGGTTAAGAACAGTCAAATTATTCAAACAGACCACAGTCGTTCATATGTTGGAAGTAGGTATGAATGAAGACTGTCGTGAATTGGTGTGTGGATTGTCTAAAGAGTATTAGACATAAGAAAATGTTTGCTGCAACGTTCATGAGTGCTTATGAATATTATTTGAGCATTGGATTAAACCCACGCTCACTTGGATCACTTCATGGATTTTATCACGAGTGATTGGTGAGATGATAACATCTTATATTCTTGAAACCGAGATGTGTGAGTTGTATCTTGCAAGTCGGTTGCACATTGATAATATGTAAACGCACCAGTAAGTTGGTGTTATAAAACATATTGTTGTGTGTGATTTGATGAGTGAGTGCAAGCGAGAATTGAGTCAAAGTTTATCCGTTCCTTGTATCCAAAGTAGGATAAAAGCGATATATGTGGGCCCCTCGATGATTTAGTGATGGCACCTAAGTGCTTGGCCAAGCCGAGACTAAATTGATGTGTTCAATTGTAGTCTGTTGTTAGTCGTCATAAATCTGAATTCGGGAAACAACACATAGACAAAGAGAATGATTTAGATCAATGTCTCAGTCTATACGATAATATCTAGAATGGAGGAATATATGATCCCTTATCTAAAGGACACGCGTATCTGATAAGATCAGAGTTGAAAACGGCTTTAGAAAGCTACGATTGTAGATCAGGATCTGAAGTCATACACGGAATAGTTATTAGACTTATCCAAGTGGGAGATTGTTGGATTAGTGTCTAAGTCCATAACTATTTTGGTATATACTTGACCCGATGGTGCATGGTCCTTTTGGGTTGCCTTCACCAAAGCAACTTGATAGGATGAATAATGGAGAGAAAGGATTAAATTTGGTTTATTGATATATTATGAGAGTTATATATTAAAGGAGAAATCATATTGTTTAATTAATATTAGTCAAGAATTAATAAGAATTAAGTTTGTGGCTAAAAGAGATTAATTAAACTTAAGTGACTTGAACTGTCAATTGTATGATAGTTGAATATTGAGCTAATGGACTCCATATTAAAGGGGTGAATGAATTCTATGGGGAAACCCATTAGAAATCATCCTAGGGCCTGTAAGGAAGGAGTCCATGGGTTGCTTAGGGCTTAAGCATCCAAATTAGGGTTTCCTTATTAGATAACCCTAATAGCCTCACTATTTAAGGACCCCTTGGGCACCAAAAACGTGGGCAACTGAACCCTTAGGGTTTCTACATGTTTTTGGGTGTTTCTTCTCTTCTCCTATTCATCCTCTTACTCTTGGTTTTTGTGAACCATTAGAGGAGTGACATTTGTGACTCTAAGTTTTCTAAAGTCATTACAAGGAGGAATTGTGATTGTTATTGCTACATAACAATCAAGGTAATATCTTAAACCCATTGTTATGTTAATATTGATTATCATATGCTAGAGATAGGTTTTATAGTCTTGGATGAATTGCATGTACAATAGAGAAACCTAGATCCAAGCATTAGGGTTTGTATGAGCACATAGGATGTTCTTATGGCCAAAACCCATCATAAACTTCGACCCAAATGTTTGCTTGTACTTACTCATCAAATTACACAAAACAATAGGTTTTATAACATCCAAGTTACTGGTGCGTTTACATATGTCAATGTGCAACCGAATCACAACTATAACTCACATGTCTCCGTTTCAAGAATATAAGATATTATCATCTCACAATCACTCGTGATAAAATCCATGAAGTGATTCAGATGAGCATGGGTTGAATCCAATACTCGAATCTTATTCTAGGAGCACTCATGAACACTGTAGCAAACTTGTGCTATGACTAAAACACCTCTACAAACCCATTCATGACAGTCTTGCCTCAATACCTACTTCAAAAGTATGATCGACTGTGGATGGTTTGAATAACCTAGTTATTCGGGAAGTCAAAACATGCAAGGTGAAACACAAGAATAATACTAATCCTATATGGCCCCAAAACTTTTGAGTTTCATATTGATTACTCGTTATTCATTGTATAATGTTTCGAATTATCAACTTAATACTTGAATTAGAACAATAGTTGTCCCATGTACACTATGTTTATCTATGATCCTTACTTTGTGAAATAGATCAATTGACAACATTTCAATGATGCTCATTTCACAATTACAAATCTTTATTGCAAGTGTAAGAATTCAAAATTCTTGTTACTGCTAAACTATCATGCAATGTAGCCTTTGTAATGTCATGGTACCAAAAGTCACAGAAACTTGACCAACTATATTACAAAACTTTCCACTGGAGATTGATAACAAAACAATTCCAATGAAGCGAAGTCTCAAATTTTAAGTACATTCCTTTGAACATCCTTCTTGCATTAAGTTTCCTAATCTTACATAGATTTAAAGAATAACTTCCACTTATGGAAACATTTCCATATTCCCATTTTGACTATCACTTCTGAACAAGAGTTGCCTCTTTTCAGAATATGTCAATATGGTCCATCCATTTTATACTTCCAACTACAAGCTACCAATCCTTGGCGAACCTTAGATTGTCCTTAATAGTTGTTAACCACTTTAGTCATATCCGGTTCTAGTCCTTTTTCCCTCTTAATGCCCTAGGAATTTGGAAAATTTAGAACACGAGAATATCATAGCATATGAAATCGATCCTATACCTGGAGCATATGGGATGCGATTCATAATGTCTAACATAAAGATACGATACTTCATCAGTCTTTTGCTACAATATTTTTATTTTCCATGTTCTCATAATTTGAATTATGAAGAGGGATGTTATAATCATAATCAAATTTTGAGAACGCAATTAACATTTCCATATATAGAATTTCCTTATGTTGAACCATTCCAACATAACATTCATATATATATATATATATATATATATATATATATATATATATATATATATATATATATATATATATATATATACATATTTGACTAAATTTTATTAGAAACTCAATCTAAGCTTCTAGATTTGAAATGAAGTATGAATTCATCTCCCTTAATTATAGCAAAACAACTTTTCAAACACTGCATCTTTGCAAATTGAAACTTTTGTTTTCTATAGTTAACATTGCTAACTTGCAACAATTTCCATAATAATTATGCTCTCACTAGCATAATAATTATTATTTTACTAGCATACACTTATGCTCCCAATAGCTTTCACATGTATTCAGAAATCAGTTGGACTTCTAGAAAACAATATTTGTTGACTTTCTTACCAAATTTCAGATTTCCGATACGAGATGCTTCGATAATACTTTATCTAGGCTTCTCAATTTCATACACTTTTCCTTAGATAGCTCACATGTGTGTCTTAAAATTTTTAGAACTTACACCAATAAGTCTCAAATGTTTAGACCCTTTTCCATTTCTCACAATTTCAAATTATGAAGAGGGATGTCGTAATCATAATTGAATTTGAGAATGCAAATAACACAATTGTTATCTCCTTAAAATCTACTTAGTGAAAGTGTTTCCTCACAATCATTTTCATGAATTGGAGAGAAACCTTATGAAACTTAGATTTTTATGGTGTATGTGTTCCTATCCATGTGAATTTGTCAAACCATAATCATAAGACAACGTTAGTGACAAATCCAAACTCATATGGACTGAACTTGTTCAATATTAGTTTCTTGTCACCTGGTAGCACAAGGGCCTACCATATCTTCCATGTTATTTATACAAATAATTGAGAACTCATAGAACTCACATGCATAGTCAGCACAACTGGAATGGGCAAAGAAACAAGTGTATGTCAACACGATAGGTTACAAACCTCAAGGCGTGTGCTAGTGTTTAACAATAGGTTTAATCTTTATTAGTTCTTTAAACTTGTCAAAATCTTTAAGACTCCCACTGACCTCTTGACATATAAGATTCACATTGTCAAGGAACCTTACTTGACAAACAAATATTCAAGAGTTAGTGTGGATTCTAATCAAGAATAACACTTCACATAATTGGTCTTAGTTGGTCTTTGTCCTTACCAAGACATCACAACTTACCAATTTCAAATGTACAAGAGTAGAAAACATTTTACTCTACCTTTAATAAGTGGTATAAACCATCTTAAGATTATGTCACTCTATTTGGAACGAAGTATGATTCACCTTTTTGATTTAACGATTTGAACAATTCACGATTCCTCTTCTTAGCCATACAAATGCACTAAGATGTCCTTAGAGGATCAATTATGATATGGTTTTCCATAATCATTAAGATGATCATAAAACACGATACTCAAGTACTCTCCCATCTTTTCAGATTAGAGAAACTTTTATCTTTCTGCCTAATTTGATTCGTCTTATTCGTTCTGCCATACATTGAAAATTTTCCAATGTTCAGAATTATCCTTAAACTTGTAAGCATAACCATATTTACTAAAATTTAGTAAATCATGATGAATAGTCTTATCATTCTTTGTGGTGGACCTGACCAACGCACACCCAGTGTACCCGATCCCCTAGTCCTTTACTTGACTCACATATTCATGTGAACAAGAATTAGTCTTAATTTCCTAAAGATGAAGTTCTCATTCATCACACAATGCATGTTGCATGATTCCAAGTTTCTATCCAACTAAAACTTGGGTGATGAGAATCTTTCCTTATTTGGTAAATTTTGACATTACCATAAATGAAAGAATCAAATTCATATTGCTAACATAGAAATATAGAAACATCACTTTTCACAAATGTCATTGCAAGGAGATATAACAAAATAAAAACAAATTTTTATTTATTTATAAAATGCAGAAAAACTTTTCCTTACAATGCAATTACATATGAAAACTATGTTACTATATATTTCTAAGTAATCTATCATAACTCTTAAGCAGCAACTCAAAAATCCGATCATCGAACCATGCGATTGAAATTCATCTTTGCGACCAGATTCAACATACTCTTCTTTTAAGCTTCCTTCCTTTTGAATGATCCTACAAAGCATCAAAATGAAACCTTGTCACGTCATGTATTAAGAATCAACAATTAGTTACTTAATAGAGTTAGATAATGGACTTACCTAAAGCAGAATCGTAAAATCTGACTAAAGTTCTTAGGTAGTCAGGGCAGCTTCGTTTCCAATGTCCCTTTCCTTGGCAATAGAAACAAACATGCTCATTGGGAATGACATATGGAACAATCTCATATTTGGCCTTTCCCTTTTGATCATGGCCAATTCCTTTCTTTTAGGAGAAGGAATCATTTCTAAGATATCCATGTCATTTCCCATGCCAGCTTGAGAGGTAGATATTCCAGTCAAATTTGCTTGACCATTGTGCCAAATCATCGTTGATTTTGAAGCAATCAACAAATAAGTAAGATCAATAAGGGTCATGTTGTGATTTGTCACATAATAGTCTTTAACAAACTCACTATATGACTCGGGAAGTGACTGAAGAACCCAGTCAATAGCCAAATTCCTTAGGAGCACAACACCCAACATTCTCACACTGACTTTCAATACTTGTGTATGCTATCCAATAGGGTTTGAGTGATCTTGAACTTTTCAAGTCTTCGAACTTGTGGGTTAGAAAGAATAACTGGAGGAGGTGGAGGAAGTGAAGTTCCACTATAGCACGAAGAAGGGGTTAATCTTTCACCTTGATTGCCTTGTGGAAAATCATCTCTATAAAGAAAGCTTTTTCCAAAAGATTCGAGAAGACCATAGTTGTCTGGACTAGACATCTATAATGGGAGAAATTCAAGTTTAGTTGTTTTTAGTCCTTAATATAACACCCAACATGAAATATTAAGGCTAGGACCCAACACAATATTTTACAATTCGGAAGAGGGATGTCGTAATCCAAATTGCAAAATATTTGAAGGTAGCTAATGACGATTTACCGATTTCCACCATGAAAAACGAAATTGATCATTAGGCTTTAAATGGATTGAAATTCCTAGATCTTTAAGATTCATTGAACTTTTCAAAGGCATGTTTAAATCTCGATTGTGCCTTCAAGTTTTTGACTGGGATGCCGAGTATCACAAACAAGGTGTGAATAACCATGCAAATTAGCTTGGTATACCCAATGTTACAACCACCTAATCAATGAGTTGGTTAATCACATACGCTCCATTGATCTATGATTAACATCAAGCTACCCTTTTCCATGCACTGTCAGTCCCAGATTAGTGTGTCGGTTAACAACACACGCTCCACTAATGACTTAACAAGGTGCAAAGTGTAATTTCGTGGGTTAGCACCAAATTCACATTTTCCTAAGTAACTAACATTGGGAATTTATAAGAGTTTAGTTACTTAGTATTTCATTATACTTTTAATGATAATTTAAATTCTTGTCAAACCCGTTCGGCTAACGACCCTCCACCAGTCAAGGAAGCGGTGGGTGAGAGTGGACACCCATTAAACTGCTATTTTATAGGCAGTAACCTTATCCCCCCCTCTTATAATCCGGCTTCGTGAATGAGGCCTACTAACGGTAATATTATAATAGTATAAGGGTTGAATTTTAAACTTTTAAAATTCTAGAGTTTGGAACTAAATGTTTCAAAGTGAGACTTTGCATTTACAAATTTCAAAACTTGAGGGCAATTTTTGAACTATTCAAAAACTTATGGTATCCATAACTTATGAACTTAATATAGGTTTTATGAAAAGACACTTGACATTCCATAACTTGAGGACAAGTTATAAGTTCATAAAAACATTTATGTAAAAGACTCTTCAAGTTCCATAACCTGAGGACAAGTTATGGAAGACTTAAAACCATTTTATGATGACATTTAAAAATGAGACTTTTCACTTTCCATAACTTGAGGACAAGTTATGGATTTCATCAAAAACATTTAGATCAAAAATTTTAAGAAACAAAATTAAACAATTTGTCAATGATCTAATTAAACTCATAAGTTAAGATAATTCATATCAAACAAGTTTCAAGAAATTAGCCTAATCATTAAACTAATACAAATCATGAAACTTTGACAATTATATTTTATTTGGATGAGAATAATCATTACCATATCAACAAAATCAAATTTTATGACCTAAAACATTTTGTGGTAATGATTCTAATCCAAAACAGGCTAAAAAAACTTGAAAAACTACCCACTGTAGCACCAACTCGGCGAGTACATGAACTGGACTCGTCGATTTAGACATTTTCTGAGTGGACTCGGCGATTTCACCATCCAGAATGAAGAAAATTGTAGCACCTGGTTCGTGGTATGTAAATCTTATTTGAGTATTTTCCATGTTTAGCCTTGTACTCGGCGAGTCATAGGTCCGACTCGCCGAGTAGAGACGGGACCCGGGACACGTTTAAGTTGGCGACTCGGCGAGTCCATATCCTGGACTCGGCGAGTCACCGTTGTTGGATGAAACCCTAAGTTTCAGGGGTTTGCACCCTATTTAAGCCCTCATTTCTGCCCCAAGCCAGCCCCCTTCACCCTCAGAATCTCTCCTTACGTTCTAGCTCTTGTTCTTGTGAGTTTGAGGCATTTTAGTGTGTGTTCTTGAAGATTTTGAGAAGGAAGTGGAGTAGATCAAGAGGAAGGGAAGGAAGCCAAGCATCTTAGTGTTCTCTCAGTGATTTCTTTGAGGTGAAACTCATTTTCCCCCTGTTTCTATGCTTGTTAGTCCATTAATGTCTTTCTTGAGCCCTTCCCCAAGCTTGTATGTGCTTTATAATTCGTAATAAGCTGTTTGGCCTCTAGATCTAGGCATGGTTGAGCTCCAGGAGCTCAGATCTACTGCCTTTATGGACCCAAGTTGCATGAAGACCTTAGATCTACTCTTTTGGTTCATTTTGAACCCTAAAACCCTCATGGATGAATATTTACACGTAAAGTTGGAAACTTTACGTGTTATTCATGCTCTAGGAACCCAGATCTATGAATGGCATGGACTGGATTCGAGCAAAATCGCGTACATGGCTCTTGCATGAAGCAGACTCGGCGAGTCGCTCATCTGACTCGGCGAGTCTAGTCGCGAGTCTTCGAGTTGTCCTTTTTTTGTTGTGTAGTGAGTCCAGGGTGGACTCGGTGAGTTGGAAGCCAAAACTCACCCATAAGGGAACTCGGCGAGTTGATGCCCAAACTCGGCGAGTTCAAGGCAATCTTCTGAGAATCAAGGATAGACTCGGCGAGTTGTTCATACAACTCGGCGAGTCACAGCATAAATTGTTCATCAAATGAATATGAACTCAGCGAGTTGTTCTTACAACTCGGCGAGTAGGATGAAGGATTTGGACATCAGTTTAGAAGGAGAACTCGTCGAGTCAACGCCCAACTCGACGAGTAGAGGCGGGTTACAGAACAATTGTTTGGACAAGGACTCAGCAAGTTGGAGAGCTAACTCGGCAATTCGGGTTGACTGAAAGTTGACTCTGGCTTTGACTTTTAACTTGATCAAGGGTATAATGGTCAATTTACCCGAGCGTCAGTTAGCGGTGTTTGATTGAGTGTTTTGTGGGAATTATAGCCGAAGGAGTTCCGGAGCAGCAGCAGCAGCAGCAGACAGTCAATTCCCACACAGACCAGTAGCTACTTCGAGGTGAGTTTTCCTCCCAGTAGGAATGGGTCTACGGCACCAAGGCCGACCCGTGTAGACGAGATATTAGCACTAGAGTGTGGGCCGAGCCCGTATCTCTTGGGTTAGTTGATTATTATATATGTGCCAGTATGATAGAGTTGTTCATACTTGTTGTCTGTATGATACCTGTATGTTATGGGTTAGCGGTTGAGTGTGGGCAAGGCCCGTATCTCTCCGAGGGTGGAGTGTGGGCTAGGCTCGTATCTCCCAGGTAGTAGAGTGTGGGCGAGGCCCGTATCTCCCGGCTAGCAAAGTGTGGGCAGGGCCCGTATCTTCATCAGTGAGGGCGAGGCCCGTGACTCCTAGCTGAATGTTGTATGTTATATGCTTGCATGGTATGAAGTATTATGGGGGAGCTCACTAAGCTTCGTGCTTACAATTTTCAGTTTTTGTTTCAGGTACCCCTTCAGCTAAGGGAAAAGAGTCGGTGCGGTAGCAGCACATCACACATACGCTTTTGTTTTTCTGCACTATAGATTTTCTAGGATGTACTCTGAATTCTTATTATTATGTCACTGGTTTTCAGACATGGATTATTATCATGAATGTTTTGTAATGATGTTTTATGTTTTAACCTAAATTAAAAATGAAATTTTTAACCGGTAATTTTGGGGTGTTACAAGTTGGTATCAGAGCCCTGGTTTGAGGGATTCGGACACACCTTCGGGGGTGTCTGGACTCAAATCGAGGGATTAAAAGATTTTCTAAAAGAAAATGTTTTCTAAAAATTGAGAAAAGAGTTTGAGAAAGAACGAAGTGTGTGATGTGCGCGACCGGCCAAGCTCAAGTAAGTATTCCCCAAAATACCCATACAAGTTTATGTTATGTTTATCAGCTTTTGTAGAACAACATGCTAGAATAGGACTAAGGATCTAGGAGCGATGCCTTATGTGCCTGCTTTATGTGTCTCAGTTGTACGAGAATTGCATGCTAGTATTGAGTAGACAGCAAGTAGGATAGCCTGATTAGGTTATGCCTGATGGTATGAGCTTAGCATTGTATGCTAGTACAGTTCCTCTAAGCAGATAGGGTTGATTGAGATTGTTAACCTTGTCTGAATGTTGCTTGCTTCGTGCTATGTGGGACTCTGAATAATGGGAGTTAGCCATTAGGTGAATACGTCACATCACATGTGATCAGGGTTGAATAATCTTAGAGTGTCGGATTTGATCCTACAGCGTAGCTCTTGTTTGAGTCCAACCGTTGTAGGGATGAGTCGGGTACTCGAAGTATTATCTGAGCCTCATCACATGTGATGGTATTCGGGTAATGGCTAATTAGCATTACAAGGAGGCCTGCAGCAGTTGAGGACTGGATAGGGAAGAATCAGAGATTTCCCTAGGGCAAGCCTAGGATGAGCATAGCAGTGCTCAGTGGTAGTGAAAGGGACCTGGTGGAGTCGAGGAAGTCCTTGAAGAACGTAAGGATAGATGTGGAAGGTAGTATGGGCCCGTACTACTGAAAGCAGAGGATCCATACCCGAACCAAGGAAGGCCAAGATAAGACCAGGGAACTGGTGGTAGTTGTGATACCTCAAGAAGTATCAGTATCACTAACGATTGTTATTTATGTATTGCAGAATGGTGGTATTGCGATCGAGGCTGATAGATGGCGGTTCAAGAGAGGGGTCAGGTTCGGGATCAGGTTCCGAGCCAGTGGATGAGGGACTACGCGAGTTCATCGCGTCAGAGATCACCAGGGGCATCCTTGAGTCGACCCCCATTATCTTCGGGTCGATCAAGGAAGGGATAATTGAGTTGATGGAAGATCGCCTTCGGGCATTCAGGAGTGATATGGCATCTAGCCAGTCAGGATCTTGCACACTGTCCTTCAAGGACTTCAGGGGCAGCAGTGCACCGGAGTTTCACGGGGCGAAAGACCCCATAGCTGCTAGACGATGGATTGCCAACATTGAGTCTGCACAGATGATTAGCTTCTGCCCTGAGGGGTCGAAGGTGAGGTTCGCAGCAGGGTGTTTACGAGATCGAGCTAGGGATTGGTGGGAGTCCGTAGGGGACTCAGTGGGAGCCTCGGCTGTCGAGGCTATGACCTGGTCGGACTTTGCGACCAGGTCCAGGGCGGAGTTCACGCCAGCTGTCGAGCTTCAGCAGCTGGCCAGGGAGTTCTTGGATATGAGGCAGACAACGGAGATTGTGGCGGAGATCACCGCCAAGTTCCGAGAGAGGGCTTTGTTGGTGCCCCAGTATGCGAGTGATGAGGATATGAGAAGGACCCATTATCATGACATGCTACGGGCTGACATCCGGGAGCATGTTAGCTTTTCAGCTTGCCCTACCCTGGAATCCATGATTGCCAGGGCGAGGGAAAAGGAGATCGATTTAGAGCACATCCGGAAAAGGAAATCAGAGGCGGGGCTGGCAGTTGGGGCTTCGGGGAAGAAGCCCAAGGGATCATATGGGAGGCCGAAAGGCCAAGGGGGGGCGGGCCGCTGCGGGAAATGCGGCAGGACACATGAGGGAGCATGCCGGATGGAATCAGCAGGCTGCTACAAGTGCGGCAAGGCAGGGCACTTTAGTAGGGATTGTACTACTCCTGTTTCGGCTATACAGACATCTGAGTTGCTGTGTTTCCACTGCAACCAGAGGGGCCACAAGAAGGCCAATTGCCCCTAGTTGACAATTTCAGCGTCAGTGAAGGCGCCAGCTCCAGCGACCATGTGGATCACGGATGGCCGGCAGGGCAAGGAAAAGGCTCCAGTGGTGAGGAGCCGGGCATTTCAGCTGACTACCGAGGAGGCACGGGCCGCACCCGATGTGGTGACGGGTATGATTCCTTCCCTCTATTTTATTTTTATGATGTTATGATATTGATACGTGCTCCGTGTGTATATGTATGCATTAGGATCGTTCCATGTGAACAACATCCCAGTTTAGGTGTTATTCGACTCGGGTGCATCCCGATCATTTGTTTCACTTACGCTTAGCAAGAAGTTTCCTGAGTCATCGGGGGAGTTAGATTGCCCTTTAGAGGTAGAGATTGTTGATAATCGATTGGTGCGAGCATCGATGGTATTTCGATATTGTGTTTTGCGCTTGTTTGAGGAGCGCTACTTGGTAGACTTGGTTCCCATTCCGTTGCGTGGGAACAAGGTGATTATAGGCATGGATTGGTTGAGCCCTAACGGGGCGGTGATAGATTGTGCACAGCAGCTAGTACGAGTCAGGACCCCAGGTGGGGGAGAGTTAGTGATTCATGGTGAGAGGCCACAGTGTGTACCTACAGTATGCTCAGCAACGAGGGCTAGATGATACCTTCAGCAGGGATGCGCAGGTTATGTTGCGTACGTGATGGATACCCGGGAGGCGGGTAAGGCGACGGTGAACGAGGTTTCGGTGGTGTGAGATTTCGCAGATGTCTTTCCGGAGGAGCTTCCTAGGATACCTCCGGAGCGACAGGTGGAGTTCAGGATTGACCTTGTTCCTGGTGCGGCTCCGATAGCCAAGACACCATATCGGTTGGCTCCTCCTGAGATGCAGGAGTTGTCTGCACAGGTGCTGGAGCTGTTAGACAAGGGATTCATTCGACCGAGCAGTTCGCCCTGGGGAGCCCCGATTCTGTTCGTGAAAAAGAAGGACGGGTCGCATCGGATGTGTATAGATTACCGGGAGTTGAACAAGGTAACAGTGAAGAACCGTTACCCACTCCTGAGGATTGATGATCTCTTTGACCAGCTTCAAGGAGCATCTTGGTTCTCCAAGATTGATTTGCGTTCGGGTTATCATCAGATGAGGGGTAGGAAGGAGGATATGCATAAGACCGCGTTTCGGACGCGCTATGGCCATTATTAGTTCGTGGTGATGCCGTTTGGGCTCACCAATGCTCTTGCCGCGTTCATGGACCTCATGAACCGCGTATGCAGACCGATGTTGGATCGCTCTGTGATAGTCTTTATCGATGACATCTTCGTTTATTCCAAGACGCAGGAAGAGCATGAGGAGCATCTGAGAGAGGTATTGGAGACCCTGAGGAGGGAGAGCTTGTATGCCAAGTTCTCCAAGTGTGAGTTTTGGTTGCGTGAGGTGCAATTTCTCGGACACCTTGTCAACCAGAACGGGATTCTGGTCGATCCGGCCAAGGTCGAGGCCATGATGAGATGGGAGGTTCCGAAGTCTCCATCTGAGATTCGGAGTTTCCTAGGATTGGCAGGCTATTATCGGAGGTTCATTCAGGATTTCTCCAAGATAGTCGTACCGCTGACACGGTTGACGAAGAAAGTCGTGGTCTTTTGGTAGGGACCCGAGCAGCAGCCTGCGTTTGAGACACTAAGACAGAGATTGTGCTAGGCGCCGATCTTAGCCCTACCAGAGGGCATAGAGGATTTTGTGGTTTATTGTGACGCGTCCATTTCAGGGTTGGGCACGGTACTGATACAGAGGGGACATGTCATTGCCTACGCTTCGAGGCAGCTCAAGCGTCACGAGGCGAATTACCCGACGCATGATCTGGAATTGGGGGCGGTGGTTTTTACCCTCAAGATTTGGCGGCATTACCTCTACGGGGTTCAATGTACCATCTACACGGACCACAAGAGTTTGAGGTACCTCATGGATCAGCCGAATCTGAACATGAGGCAGCGTCGGTGGTTGGACGTGGTGAAGGATTATGATTGTGAGATCCTTTACCACCCGAGGAAGGCCAACGTGGTGGCCGATGCGCTTAGCCGCAAGGCGGTGCCGAGCAGGGATATTTGCATGAGGATGACCATAGTGACTCCCCTATTGGAGCAGATTCGGGAGGCTCAATAGGAGGCTATCAAGGAGGAATATCGGAAGAGCAAGCGTGTGGTGGGTCAGGTTTCCTCCTTCGATTATGATAGCCGAGGACTATTGACACTACACCGTAGGGTGTGGGTACCGTATCACGGGGGTGTGCGCCAGATCTTGATGGAGGAGGCGCACAAGTCCCGATTCTCTATTCATCCCGGCGCGACGAAGATGTATAGGGATCTTCGTCTAGATTATTGGTGGCCCTGCATGAAGCGGGATGTGGCATGGTACGTCGAGCGGTGCCTGACCTGCAGGAAGGTCAAGGTCGAACATCAGAGACCACATGGCAAGATGCAGCCGTTGGACATCCTGTTGTGGAAATGGGAAGATATCACGATGGATTTTATCACGAAACTTCCCAGGACCGTGCGGGGAGTGGATTCGATTGGGGTCATCGTGGATCGATTGACCAAGAGTGCTCACTTTATCCCGATTCAAGAGAGCATATCGGTCGAGAAATTCGCCGACATCTATATCAGGGAGATCGTGGCACGGCACGGGGTGCCAGTATCGGTTATCTCGGACAGGGATGTGCGTTTTACTTCCAGGTTTTGGAAGAGATTTCATGACGAGTTGGGCACTCGTTTACATTTGAGCACCGCCTTTCACTCGCAAATGGATGGTCAGAGCGAGCGGACCATCCAGACTTTGGAGGATATGTTGCGGGCATGCGTGTTGGATTTTGGTGGTAGCTGGGATACCTATATTCCCTTGGCTGAGTTCTCATACAACAACAACTACCACGCGAGTATTAACCGTCCCCCATTTGAGATGTTGTACGGTCAGAGGTGCAAGACCTCGATATGTTGGGGTGAAGTTGGCCAGAGAGTCATGGGGAGCACCGAAGTGGTGCTCAAGACGACCAAGAGGATCCAGCAGGTTCGGAGCAGGCTTCAGACTGCTCAGAGTCGACAGAAAAGTTACGCCGACAAGCGTCGATCCGACTTGGAGTTCCAAGTCAGGGACATGGTTCTCCTGAAAGTGTCACCTTGGAAAGGCGTTATTCGATTCAGGAAGTGGGGCAAGTTGGGCCCGAGATTCATCGGGCCGTTCAGGGTTGTAGCCCGGGTGGGCAAGGTGGCGTATAGGCTGGATCTGCCAGTCGAGCTCATCCAGATCCACAACACCTTCCATGTCTCTCAGCTGCGGAAGTGCCTAGTGGACGATTCAGCAGTAGTGCCGTTAGAGGACATACAGGTTGATAACAGCCTGAATTACATTGAGCTCCCAGTCGCAATCCTCGACCGGAAGTCGAAGGATTTGAGGAACAAGAGGGTAGAGCTAGTGAAGGTGAAATGGCAGCACCGCAAGGGTTCGGAATGGACTTGGGAGCGGTGGAAGAGATGATGGAGCATTACCCCGAGCTGTTTCAGGATCGAGCAACAGACTTCAAGGACGAAGTCTAAAATAAATGGGGGAGATTTATAGCACCTGGTTCATGGTATGTAAATCTTATTTAAGTATTTTCCTTGTTTAGCCTTTGACTCGGCGAGTCATAGGTCCAAATCGCCGAGTAGAGACGGGACCCGGGACACGTTTAAGTTGGCGACTCGGCGAGTCCATATCCTGGACTCGGCGAGTCACTGCTGTTGGATGAAATCCTAAGTTTCAGGGGTTTGCACCCTATTTAAGCCCTCATTTCCGCCCCAAGCCAGCCCCCTTCACCCTCAAAAGCTCTCCTTACGTTCTAGCTCTTGTTCTTGTGAGTTTGAGGCATTTTAGTGTGTTTTCTTGAAGATTTTGAGAAGGAAGTGGAGTAGATCAAGAGGAAGGGAAGGAAGCCAAGCATCTTAGTGTTCTCTCAGTGATTTCTTTGAGGTAAAATTCGTTTTCCCCCTGTTTCTATGCTTTTTACTCCATCAAAGTCTTTCTTGAGCCCTTCCCCAAGCTTGTATGTGCTTTATAATTCGTAATAAGTTGTTTGGCCTCTAGATCTAGGCATGGTTGAGCTCCAGGAGCTCAGATCTACTGCCTTTATGGACCCAAGTTGCATGAAGACCTTAGATCTACTCTTTTGGTTCATTTTGAACCCTAAAACCCTTATGGATGAATATTTAAACGTAAAGTTGGAAACTTTACGTGTTATTCATGCTCTAGGAACCCAGATCTATGAATGGAATGGACTAGATTCGAGCAAAATCGCGTACATGGATCTTGCATGAAGCAGACTCGGCGAGTCGCTCATCTGACTCGGTGAGTCTAGTCGCGAGTCTTCGAGTTGTCCTTTTTTCATGGTGCCGAGTTGTGTAGTGAGTCCAGGGTGGACTCGGTGAGTTGGAAGCCAAAACTCACCCATAAGGGAACTCGGCGAGTCGATGCCCAGACTCGGCGAGTTCAAGGCAATCTTCTGAGAATCAAGGACAAACTCGGCGAGTTGTTCATACAACTCGGCGAGTCACAGCATAAATTGTTCATCGAATGAAGATGAACTTGGCGAGTTGTTCTTACAACTCGACGAGTAGGATGAAGGACATGGACATCAGTTTAGAAGGAGAACTCGTCGAGTCAATGCCCAACTCGACGAGTAGAGGCGGGTTGCAGAACAATTGTTTGGACAAGGACTCGGCGAGTTGGAGAGCTAACTCGGCGAGTCGGGTCGACTGGAAGTTGACTCTGGCTTTGACTTCTAACTTGATCAAGGGTATAATGGTCAATTTACCCGAGGGTCAGTTAGCGGTGTTTGATTGAGTGTTTTGTGGGAATTATAGCCGGAGGAGTTCCGGAGCAGCAGCAGCAACAGACAGTCAATTCCCACACATACCAGAAGCTACTTCGAGGTGAGGTTTCCTCCAAGTAGGAACGGGTCTACGGCACCAAGGCCGACCCGTGTAGACGAGATGTTAGCACTAAAGTGTGGGTCGAGCCCGTATCTCTTGGGTTAGTTGATTATGATATATGTTTCAGTATGATAGAGTTGTTTATACTTGTTGTCTGTGTGATACCTGTATGTTATGGGTTAGAGGTTGAGTGTGGGCAAGGCCCGTATCTCTCTGAGGGTGGAGTTTAGGCTAGGCCCGTATCTCCCAGGTAGTAGAGTGTGGGCGAGGCCCGTATCTCCCGGCTAGCAAAGTGTGGGCAGGGCCTGTATCTTCATGAGTGAGGGCGAGGCCCGTAACTCCTAGCTGAATGTTGTATGTTATATGCTTGCATGGTATGAGGTATTATGGGGGAGCTCACTAAGCTTCGTGCTTACGGTTTTCAGTTTTGGTTTCAGGTACCCCTTCAGCTAAGGGAAAAGAGCCGGCGCGGTAGCAGCACATCACACATACGCTTTTGTTTTTCCGTACTATGGATTTTCTGGGATGTACTCTGAATTCTTATTATTATGTCACCGGTTTTCAGACATGGATTATTATCATGAATGTTTTGTAATGATGTTTTATGTTTTAACCTAAATTAAAAATGAAATTTTTAACCGGTAATTTTGGGGTGTTACAAAAATTCAATTTTTTTTTGAAAACCAATAAAACATCAAGTATAGTGGAAAACAATCCTAGAATCTGATACCACTAAAGGGTTTTAGTATACTACAACATCCTATGTTGCACATACAACCCTAAATGCTTTAGATCTGTGTTTTCTCTAATTATACATGCAATACTGATTCCAAAGCATTAATCCTAAAATTAGCATACAATTGATATAAACAACATGGAACTGAGTTGTAGAGTTACCTCTTTGTTGTAGCTTGTAGAGCTTCTTGAGTTTGGCCCTTAAGAACTCCCCAAGTGTTGCACCTCAAATGGAATCACACAACACCACCAACAACGGAGGACTTGAGAGAGAATACTAGTACTCTAAAATCGGCTAAAGCTATTCCAAGAGCACTAGGGCTACCAATTTTAGGAGCTAATGGGTTTCTTATATAGTGTGGAAAAACTAGGGTTACACCATGTAAACCCTAATGTGCATGACCTTCCATATTCCTTAGGCTCCATGGTTTTAAACCTCCATGGATCATCCATGGTTTGTCACATAGGTTTAGCCCAACCTCAGGAATCATGGATCATTGGCCCACACCATTAGAATGAGTGATTTTACCAATTCAACCCCTTATATTTAATTAGTCTCTTTTGATCACAAACTTAATTCTAAATTAATTCTTGATCAATACTACTTAAATAATATGATTTCATATTAATATATTAGAACTCATAATATATTAATAAATCATGAATATTCTCTTCTCAAAAGTCCATCCTTACAAATTGTTCTGGTGCCATGCAACCCAAATAGACCATGCTACTCTCGAGTCAAGTACAAACCAATTATAGTTATGGGCTTAGACATCTAATCCAACAGAACCATGAAATTTGATTCTACCATCTCTTAGATCTCTCAGGTAGTCAGGGCAGTTTCACAACCAATGCCCCTTCTCTTGGCAATAGAAACATATGGATGCTTTGCGAATGGTACATGAGACAATCTCAGACTTAGCCTTTCCCTTTCTCTCGGAAAGAGAAATCTTTTCTGGACATCCAATGTTTCCATTGTCAATGTCCATGGAAGTTTGGGAAGCAGGTCTTCCAATAAAATTTGCATTACCAGTGCGCCAAATCATTGTTGATTCAGCAGAAATTCGCAAATATGTAAGATCAATTAAGGGACATATCACGGTCTGTCATATAATAGTCTTTAACAAACTGACTATACGACTCGGAAAGTGACTGGAGAACCAAGTCAACAACCAACTTCCTCGACACAACGCCTCCTAACATTCCCAACCTGTCAATGTGTGACTTCATCTCCAAGACATGTGCACACACAAACCTTCCATCTTGGTGTTTACTAGCCTATAAGGATTGAGTGACCTTGAACTTTTCAATTCTCTGAACTTCTGGGTTAGGGAGAATAATTGGAGGAGGTGGAGGAAGTGAAGTATGATATTATGTAACATCATCTTCATGTGGAAAGCCTTTCCAACAGATTCAGGAAGATCATAGTTGTCTGACCTAGACATCTATAAAGGGAGAAATCCAATTTAGTTTATTTAAGTCCTTAATATAACACCAAAAACGAAATATTAAAGCTAGGACCCAGCAAAATATTTTACAATTGCGAAGAGAGATGTCGTAATCTAATTGTAAAATATTTTAAGGTAGGTAAATGACGATTTACCAATTTCCACAATGAAAAACGAAATAGATTATTAAGTTTTAATTGGATTGAAATTCCTAGATCCTTTGAGATTCATTGAAATTTTCAACGGCATGTTTAAATCCCGATTGTGCCCATCAAGTTTGTGACTAGGATGCCGAGGATCACAAACAAGGTGTGAATAACCATGCAAATTAGCATGGTACACCCAATGTTACAAATCACCTAATCAATGTGTCGGTTAACCACACACGCTTCATTGATATATGATTAACATCAAGCTAACCTTTGCCACACATTGTCAATCCCAGATTAGTGTGTCGGTTAACCACACATGCTCCACTAACGACTTAACAAGGTGCAAAGTGTAATTTCATGGATTAGCACCATTTCACATTTTCCAAAAGTAACTAAGATTAGGAATTTAATAATAGTTTAGTTACTTTATATTTATCATTATACATTCAATGAGAGAGAATTAATGTCTTATCCTACCCGTTCAGCTGACGACCCTCCACCAGTCAAGGAAGCGGTGGGTGAGAGTGGACACCCATTAAACCACAATTTTATAGGCAGTAACCTTATACCCCTCTTATAGACTGGCTTCATGAGTGAGGTCTACTAATGGTAAGACTGACTTGTCTTAAAATGAATCTTTAATTCCAAACCCTAGAGTTTTAAAAGTTAAAATTCAACCCTTACACTATTATTATATTAAAATTTTAATTTTATATATATATATATATATATATATATATATATATATATATATAATTAAAATTTTAATATAATAATAGTATAAGGGTTGAATTTTAACTTTTAAAACTCTAGGGTTTGGAATTAAAGATTCATTAGTGAGACTTTACAAATTCCAAAACTTGAGGGCAAGTTTTGAAACTTGTCAAAACTCTTCAATTCTATAAATTATGAGTTAATGTTGGTTTTATGAAAAGACTCTTGATTTTTCATAACTTGAGGACAAGTTATAGAGTTCATTAAAACATTTATGATAAGACTTTTCATGTTCCATAACTTGAGGACAAGTTATGGAAATTATAAAGGAACATTTAGATCAATTCTAACAAGGAAAATTATCATATAATATTCTATTGATCTAATCTAACTCATATATCAAGGCAATTCATATCAAATAATACAAATAATTAACTTATTATCTTAATATTTGACAATTGTCCTTTTATTTCCATAACTTATGAGTTTAATGTCATTTTAATGTATGATACTTTTCATTTTCCATAACTTGAGGACAAGTTATGGAGTCCATTAAAGGCATTTAGATCATTATTTTAATTAGCACAATAATGAAATAATTCATCTATAATCTAGTTAAACTTATAAGAAAAAGATAATTCACATCAACAATCTTCAAGAAATTAGCCTAATCATATAAACTAATACAAATCTTGAAATTATGACAATTATCTTTTAATTGGATAAGCATGATCATTACCATATCAAAAACAGATTTCGTGGTTCAAAAAACAGTTTAGGGTAATGATCCTAATCCAATTCTGGCCAAAAACTCGAAATTCCGCACACAGGAGCACCAACTTAGCGAGCACATGAACTGGACTCGTTGAGTTGGTCTATTACTGGTTGGACTCATCGATTCAGCCAGTGAACTCAACGAGTTCACCAGTCAGAAGGTAGAAAATCGATTTTTTTTCAACTTTAAAAACCAATAAGCATCAAGTATAACAGAAAACAATCCTAGGCTATGATACCATTGTTGGGTTTTGAGCACTATAACACTCCTATGGTGCACATACAACCCTAAATGCTATGGATCTATGTTTTCTCTAATTATACATGCATATTTTTCGATTTTCCAAAGCATTTTCCTAACTAGCATACAAATTGTCAAATGAACAATACAACTAGTTAGATGACTTACCTCTTAGAAGGACTTGTAGTTCTTGAACTTTGAAAGCTTGAGCACCCCAAGTGTGACGCCTATAATGGTTCACAAACACCAATATGCAAGAGGAGGCTTCAGAGACTAAGTTATTTAGCACAAAATCAATACACACTCTCCAAGAATGTTGTAGCCACTCATGTGTCCGATTTTGGCTCTAAAGGGGTTTATTTATAGTGTAGAAAATGCTAGGGTTACACTTTGTAAACCATAATGACCTTTCATATTACTTAGGCTCCACAGGTTAACCTCCATGGATTATCTCATTGGTTTAGCCCATCCTAAATAACCATGGATCATTAGCCCACACTATAAGAATCATTGATTTACATAATCAATCCTCATATATTTAATTAGTCTCTTTTGACCACAAAATTAACTCCAAATTAATTCTTGATCAATACTAATTAAATAATATGATTTCATATTAATATATTATACTTGTAATATATTAATAAATCATAAATAACCTTATTCACAAAAGTCCATCATATCAAATTGCACCGGTGAAGGCAACCCAAAAGGACCATGCTACAATCGGGTCAAGTACATCCCAATTATAGTTATGGGCTTAGACACCAAATCCAATAGTTATGGCCAACCCAAAATGACAATTAAACTTTATAATTAACATACACGAAATTGGTCGTCACATGTGAGCTCTTGTAATATCGCATTATCACACTTTCATATCCTTTTTACCATCTACCCGTTAAAAGAAATGAGGGCATTTCTTTTAAGGTCTAATTCATTCTATGATTATCACACGGTAGTAGTTCGTCTCTATAACTTATTCATAGAAATTTCAAAATTTTCCTTAACTCGTCATCATCTTCTTGGCAGCCCTTTTTAACAAATTTCGAGTATTTATTTTTGTCCACACCTTGTAAGTACTATAAGATCTTTGATGTTCAATTTGCATTCTTCGATACTCCATCATGTGAAATTTTCATCCTCCTTGATCGGTCATAAGACATCTTCCATATACTACTCCTTCATCTTTAAGTTATCACCTATTGAAGTCTTATCCCTTCAGATGCCCTTGTCGCGTTCTTCGCATAATCATAACTTATCATCACACATCACAAAACTTGTAAGTGGGGCTTACAAAGTTCCTCCTATTAAACTATTCATTACGGTAGTCTAGTGCCATTGGGTAAGGTATTATCATTGACTTATCATTGTAACTTTTTAGTTTCCTTTATTTATATGCTTCGAGATGGTCTTCATATTGTTTTTCAACTTTCAGGCTCAAGAAATACCTTCATGTATCTCAAATTACTCTTCTCTACTTATAGTAACTTCATTCACCAGTCTAGTACATTATGTTAATGCACCATTGCTCGCCTTTTTCCACTGTCTTGGTTTCACAAGGACACCTTTCTTCCACAGTTACGATCACACCTATTGTTTTCATCTGTTCTTCAACTCTGTGGGATCCAAAAAGATCTCATTGAGTCAATAGTATCATGCTTATTCCCAAGTTGTCTTGGTCGCGCTTTCTTGTACTATCTTGCTTTCATCATCATACCACCATTTTCCAATTATGTTATTATCTCACCTTCCACTGTCTTCAATCACATTAAAGAATTCGGAAGGTTAGGTCAAAACCCTGTCTAGATGGAAATTGCTAGAACATAAAAATCAACATGTATAGTTGTTGATGGGTGTAAATAAGAGTTGTAATGAGAAATGGGTTGAGGAATTGAGCTAGTAAGTTCAAATTAAATCATGAGTAATATAATGAGTAGTACTAGTTAGTTATGAGATTTCGTAGACATGTTCATTTGTTTGGGAATTTTTTGAGTAATGAGTTTCAATAATCAAATTGTGACATGTTGATTGACAGCTTCATATATTAAGGGTAGTAGGGAACTCCGACAATTGGAAACACAAGTACTCATAACAACACAAGATGAGTAACTTTACTCCATCTCTTAATACATGGTAATTATATATGTGATTATTATGGAGTTGCATAAAGACAATCATGTTTAATATATAACCATTGAATATGGTGATCCCTTGATATGAAAATCATTGAGTATGATGAACCTTGTAGCAATATCCTTCAGTATGGTGAGCCTTGGTAAGAAAAATCAATACTTATCAAGTGAGTTCATACCCTAGTATTTTCATAATTTCTATAGTTTTAAGGAAGGAATACAAGTCTAACACAAGAAATTTTGTGTTACAACCAAATGATTACAAATTGTGATAAAATGATATTAAGTCATCAAAATTACTTCAAAATGTTAAACTCTTATCTAAACTTATATTTTTCCCCAAAATTCATATTTATATATGTATTTATATAAATAAGATTTAAAAGGCTTAGTATTGATAACTCATTTTGGGTCATTTTCCTTGTTTGGATGTGGGCTTGTAGTACCGATTATTTGTCTGAATGTCGTTTAAAGTTTACTTATATATACTTGTATATGTATATAAATATAAAAGTTATTTCATTTAGTTTAAATACCCTTTGTAACATGTTGAGCAAGGGGTTACATTCAAAAATAGTTAATACCAATTCAGAAAGTACATATAAATTATAATAGGTATAATTTATGATACATAGAACATTAATTCATGATTCAAGTATACTAGAATACACCGTTTTACAAGAAACAAAGGTTTGATTTAAAACAAATCAAGGGTATACAACTTTCAAATACATGTTAATAATACTAATTCAGGAATATACAATCAATTATTATTTCAGGATGATTGGGTTTTCATAACTATTATACATGTAACGTTTATATGCTTTTTATGAGTCATCTGATTCAGGTTGTTTAATTCATTAAGCAACATAATTAAAGTCCTGATATTATAACCAGAATCTCCAGTCAGGGGATCGAAACAAGTTATGTGTAGATCTATATTGGGGTTGACAACCCCGCACTCAAGCTGCTAGCTACAGTCAGGCATACACGCCAATGAGTGACAATTGTTATAAACAGTTTAAACGCCTACAAAGCGTTTGTTTCAGGCCATCTAGTCTCAGTATGGTTATAATAACTCATTAAAAAGATATTAACAATACGTTAGTGTATAATCAACTAAACATAAGTACATTTTCAAAGTACTAGTTTACAAAATACAAACTACAATAGTACATTAATAGCTGATAGAACCAGACACACTCATAGTTACAAGTTTTACATAAAGGAATACAAATACAGAACATTGGTTTACAAATAAGAACGATTTTATGAGATTAAAACTACTTATTATATACAACAGAGAATATAGGATTTTCTGGAACAGCTTACAAATTCATGGAACATAAAACATGCTTTTAAACATAAATACTTATGTAGACACTCAACTTTATGTTGATACTCTCTTTTTAAATTACTTGTATTCTCAGGGAAACAATAAACAGGTGCTCCCTGAGCTTTTTGAGAAGATGGAGCTATTTTGAGTCATATCTTCTTTTGTATAACTATTTTAGTTTCAATATACAATGATTGAACACATGTAAATACTTATACTTTTAAATACAATGGTTGTTTGTATTTTGATTATTATGATGCATGTGTTGTGATACTACAAACGAAGTTCTCCACCCCCAGACGTTTCCATCGTCTATTTTGGGGGTGTGACATATACCTATTAAGAATGGCGGGCCTTAAAGATAAATTTTTATTTGAGAAAAATGTTAAATTACTTTGAAAAGCATTATGGGATTTGAATTATGTTGCTAATTATGTTGATAAAATTAATCAAAGGATTTTTATACATGTTTATCGTTAGAGTTTCTCAGTAAGATTTAGTAGCTTAACTATTGTTTGTTGATGTGTCTTTCAGGACCTAGCAACCCCGATAAGGGTAAAGTTGTAGCAGAGATATAGACGACTTAGAGTGGCTTGTATAGTTTTGCATGTTGTTGTAAAAAATTGTATCGCCTAGGTCAATCTCTAGATAATGGTTTTTGTAGATGGTCTTTGATAACGACTTGTCCTATGCAAACTTAATATGAATGTACACCTACTTATTTGAGTAATAAAAAAATTTGGATGCACTTTGTGTTAATTTATCGGATGTTATAAGCTGGAGAAATATCGAGAGAGGAAGAATTTAGTGGAGTCAATCCCCCAAAAATATGTATTCTTACATTATGGTAAAGTAATAGTCTTTGAATATATGGGTCATACAAACTTGACAATGTATGCACTCTCGTCGTATCTGGGTGCAAAACCTAGTTATGAGACGTTTTAATGTAACATCTTTTTTTCACCTCCAATATTATATACTTGTCATTTAATATACATTGGAAGATATTTACAACAATAGTTATAAAGATTTAGTGTATTTACCGACTATATTTTCCACTAACAATTTGAATAAAATGTTTTTGGTTAGAATTTTTTGCTAGAAGGTTATAATTCTTTAAATGACTTATTCAGAAGATAGAAACATCTTGCATGATGTTCTTATAACGTACACATTGGTGGAGCTTTATTAGTGGGAGGGGGTTGTGCCCTACCCCCCACCATTTTTTGGTTAGAAACAATCCATGTATTTTAATTTTATACATATTAGATCCAAAAATATAAAATTTTGGTTGTATCCCCCTTCTTGTCAATTTTTATACATATTACATTTTCATCCCCCAAATCTAATGTACAAAGATCATTAGTTATATCTTTAATGTAAACATTTTTAAATAGGTATGTAGCAGTATGTATTTGATATATATTATTAACAATATTTGAACTACGTTTAAAATTTTTTGAAATAAACCTTATAAGGAAGTACGTGCAAAAAATGCGGCATTGAACAATATTGTTAATATCATGTAATAGTTTTCGACGTAGAACAACAAAAATGTATTAGAAAACTTGCAGGTTGTTTAAACGTGACAAAAAAATTGTATACTTTATGTTTTATAAAAATATTTTTGGCAAGCTACATCTAACTTATTTTTCAAGCTATTCAGAATAGTTTCAAAGACTTTATTCACCTTTTTTTAAATTCTCTCAAATATACAATTTATTAATTATTATTATTATTATTATTATTATTATTATTATTATTATTATTATGTATGTATGTATAGGCTTAGGTTATTCTATTCAAAATAATTATTGTGTTGTTGTATGCATAAATGTGCGCCAATCAATTTTACTTATTTTAAGAAAGTGAATAATACGTATTATTAAATTAAAGATAATTAGAAAATACCATCTAATTTCATTTTAAGGGTATTTTAGTCAATTAACATAAATTTAAAAAAAAAAAAAAGGAAAATTGCATATTTTAAGGGATAATAGATTTTATTAATTTTAAAAATCCGATTGTAGTGATGATAAATTTTCAGATATTCTGACAGAATATATTTATCAAAAATAAAAATATTCTTGAACCAAAAAATAATAAAATTTTGAACCTATTTCTTGATCATAACTTTAAAAACTTCTTGGAGAATAACAAATTCTTGAACCATCAATTGAAGAATAAAAACAAAAATTACATTAATTCTTATAGAATACGGGTAACAATTGCTAAGAATTACATTTATTGTTAAAGAATAAGACTAAAAAAACTTTCAAATCGGGAAAAAACATCAAAATCTAACAAAGACATTAATACATTCTAAAAGAATAATGTTGTTAAGAATCATTTTCAATTTCATGGTCCATTCTTCAAGCATTAGCTGCTTCTGTGGAAACAAATCCAATGCATAAATCAGTGAGAAAATATTCATATTCCTTTCCAACAGAATTGGAATTCGTGATTCCATTCTAATAGAATTGGAATTCAAGATTTGGTTACGGTATGCATTCTATTGGAAAAATATCCAAAGTAAAAAACAATTTAATGAGAATGATACTGTTAGACATTCCAAGATAGAAATTCGTTCATTTTCATCAACAACATCTAACTCTCCAAGTTCAAAAATTAGTTGATTTTGGCTCTCAACCACCTGTAGAAGTAAAATGCAATTTAAAAGTAAGAACACAGAAATAAAGCTACTATTGCATTACAAAGAATACCACAACAAAAACAACGAAACCCTAAATACCATAGGAATGGTGTAAAAAAGAGGGTAGATATGGCCCCAAAACCTTCAAATCAACTAAAACCATGGTGGGAAATTTTGTGTAACCCTCAACATTTCACTTATAAGGGAACTCTCAGTTCACATCTTAACTAATGCGAGGCAAATGACTAATTCCAACCTATAAATAAATACATGAACCATGTAGAACTAGTCCTTATTTCCCACTTCACATAAAACTCCAATTCCGATAAAAGTTAAAGTAATTGCATTGCCCTAGTTGAATATGAGGATGGTGAAACAATATATTATGTGCAGTTAAAAGTTCACTAACCTAAATCGAACAATCAAACAACCAGTCACGCAGATTAGGGTTTACCAGATAGGTCTCCTCATCCGAATTTGATCAAATCTATTAACTAGCTAGAGTAATTTTTTTTTGTAAATTCGAACAATCAATAAAACGCAAACGGAACCTGTAAATGGTAGCAGTATGAAGTGTGCTTTTGCTCCGAATGAAATGAGACGAAACCCACATAGCTTTTACAAATTTAAGTTGGAGTTCAATAACAAAATATACAAATATTACCAGGTGAATGGGGCAAAGGAGAAGGAGGGGTTTCTAACACCGTCTTGAAGGGAAATAAGAAGATCAAGATCATCACCGTGTGTTGACATGACGGATTCAATGGCTTGTCTGATTCATCTGGTTTAGACGAAGAAGGCACTAGTAGCAGCAATAGCATCGCAGCAAGTAACAGAGATGGGCTACATACGATCATAACAATGAACAAAGGCGATCACTCATAGAGCCCAGAAGAAAAACATCAACAAACGATCATCGAGAGCCAGATTAGCATAATCCCACCAGAAAATGATAGTGGGTCGTGTATTCGATCTTGTTCACTTTCGGTTGTTTTAAAAAACCGACGATGGATGAAGAAAACCTAGATAGCTGAAGTCAATGGTTACCATAATTATAGAATATTATTTGTGGAAAATAATTATCAAATTACCTATTTACTTTTATTTATTTATTTAATTATTTGTTTTTATTTTAAATTTTGATTAGCCTATATTTATGCATACAATAATACAATAATTATTTTGAATACCAACCTAGACAATAACACAATAATTACTTTGAATACCTCAACATATATATATATATATATATATATATATATATATATATATATATATATATATATATATATAATCTTTTACATGTCATTATGTCATTTTATATATTTCAACTAGTTTTACCAAATGTTTTTTTTTTATCAATTAGCAGTTATCTTTACATCTATTTAGTCTGTCAAACATAACCTAAAAATAAATCACCTCACACAAGGACACTTTGTATTGTTCTATTACATAGATTAAAGTGATCATAATTAGCAATAATTTAAGAACACCTGATTGAACATTTAGCAAAAAATTTAAATCAGAAACTACAAGAAATACATAATTGTTCTTATCTTTCTACCCCTGGTTACAAGAATACACAGTGCATTAGCTTACTCTTCAATTAACAAAATATGCCTAGAGAATGTGAAACGTAGCTTACTCAAGTTTTATGATGGCTAAATCATAGATTATGAGTTGCACATTTAAAATTGTAGGAAGGTCTTCAGTATGTCCTTTTTCTCACTGGTATCTTTCTTACATCTTTCTTAGTTGATGCACTGGCACCTACATTTGTTTGGTACATGTCTTTTAATCTGCAAAGAATAATGACACCAGCTGCTAAATCAAACAATTTTTTCTCTCTTTTACACATTTAAAAAAGAATCTTAACAACCACCTTGGCATACTGATAAACAAAGCAATCACTGATACTCCAATAATTAATGGATACACAGGTGCCGGGGTCAATTCCTGCAACCAATATGATAATTTTTGTTAGACTACATTTATTGGTTGCGTTGATGCTTTATTGGATAATGTGTTTACTGAAAAATTATGAAAATATATCAAAATTCATGGTCTTTATTTCTCTATAAATAGAGTATAATAATGATATTTTTTATATATATCTGAAACTCCCACATAAGGTATATATTTTTGGTTGTTGATAAACGGGAAATTTTGAATTTGGTTGGTTGGATATGTGGAGAAGAGAAACTAATTTTTTTAATTGTGGGTTGGAGTTTTGGAGAGGTCACTGATAAACATAGTCTTAGAGATGATGCTATTTATGGCCATGACCAACTATAGCAGGTTTACAAGTAAACAAACTTTTCTTTTTTACAACTTTGGACCAAATTTTAATTTTTGTAATGACTTTGGTCTGTATTTTGTTTAAATTTGTCCCAACTTTGTGATTGTTTTTGTTAAAAGTTGGTTTTTTTACAAATTAGTACTCTAAATTTTTTAGATATCCATTTTTATTCCTTCTTTTTTAAAGAATTTTTAGTTATTACAAACTCATTTAGTAAATCTTTTACACACATTCACTTTTTATGCATGTAATGGTTTTGTAAAAACCATGTACAAATTCATAAAAAACATGAACTAATTCGGTTTTACAACTACGAATTTATAAAAACGAAGATTAGTTTTTACAAACAACGAAATTGTAGATCCAATCTTCGTTTTACAAAAAAATCATTTTATTACCATTTTTACAGAAAAACGAAATTGTAAATCCAATAATCTTTTTATTACAAATTCATTTTTTATAATTTATTTAAGAGCATGTAAAAGTTGCAAAAAAATTATAAAAACATATGCATAAACACAAATATGTGAGATTCACAAAACAAATTTGTAAAAAATGAATTAAGTTTAAAAAATTAATTTGCAAAAAAAATCTAATTTTAAAAAACATGTAAAAACAAAGTGTTAGAAACAAAAAATGTTGATATAAATTTGAAAAGAATAGTTGGGAATAATTGGTTGCCATAGATAGCAACTCATGGCTAAAAGGAAAAAAGAAAAACAAATTTGATGGTTACTTCTCGATATATTAAAGTGTGTAAAATATCTTTTGTTATTAATGTTAACAACTCATGGCTAAAACGAAAAAGAAAAACAAACAAACAAACCTGTTTATGGTTATCATCTTCAACTTTGTATCCGAGGCGACCCACGTGAATTTGTGTATGTTTTTCCAAATCAACCTCAATCACTTGAGATTCAAATTTGATGGTATTTGATGATAGAGAAGATCGAAGCTGCAGAAGGTGTTTACCCTTAGGCAAGCCTTTCACCTGAAAGAAATTTGAAAGTGACAAAGGTAACAGGGATTCTATATTGGATGGATCAGTTGCAGATCTGACTTCCAACCGTAGGTATTCATGAAGCTCCTTCATTCTCTCTCCATCAATGGTGCCTGTTACTAAAGTCACATCTGGCTTCTCAAATACTAAAAAGTCTAATCCCCTCATATCTTCATATCCAACCTACACAAATTTCTTTTTCAGATAAATGTATGAAATCTGAAACAAAGGAAATTACGATTATGCCATTGTATCTTGGAGCTGACCTGAACCACAACAGAATCTGGAGAAGCACGTTCGATGGTAGAGGTGTCAAACCCACTTTTCCTTGCTACTTTAATTGTGTAAGTTGTATCGGGGTGAAGCCCTCTTAGGCGATAACTTCCTGATGAATCAGTTACAGTCTCTTCATAAAAACTTTTTAACTCCGATCGGGCCTCAACTAAAACGCCTTCTTTTGGTTCACCAGACAATAGAGTAACCATACCCATGGCACTGTGAAGGGAAAGAAATCAATAAATAAGCACAACCAGTCTCGATTAATACATGAGTCCTTGATGAAAAGACCAAACAACTATGAAATTTGCTTAAAATAAGTCATATTTATGACCTGCTGCGTATGTTGTTTTCTCAAAATTGTTCTTACATGTTTTAACATATCCAATTTTTTCAAATTTCATTTTACATCTTTGTTTCTTAACAACATTTCAAATTCGTTTTCTATAAGTTCGTTTTACAAAGTCATTTTACAAGTTCCCATGAAAAAAGAGACATACCTGTAAGCAACCCTTGTGGCTTGGAAGACAACTTCCCTAGACTCCCCTGAACCAAGTTCAACTGCTTCTGCTGATGGTGAGAAAGCATACTCCTAGAAATTACAACAAATTAATGAACTGGTTAAAAAAACTAAAATAACTTTGGAGATGAAGAGGCGGGCAGGCAGGTACCTTTAACAACGGACGAAGATAAAAGCTCCCTGGAAACAGATTATCAAAAACAAAAGTTCCACCAGCAGCAGATATTGAGTTATTTCTATAACCATCTTCCCCACTCAATGATAACAACACAGAAGGAAATAATTCATTGGCATCTTCTTTAGAATGTATATGTACAGAGATTTGACCAAGCTTCTGACATGAAAAGGAATAGGGTCCAATCTCCTTTACATGATATCCAGGCTATTATTAAGGAAAAAAAAAAAAAACTTTAGCTGATTATGTAAATTGCAGTTATAGCAAGAGTTGTATTCTTAAAGTAGTAGGACTTCAAACCTTTGAAGCCTCAATATGGTAAGTTATGTCATCATATAGGGGTCCCACAACAAACAGGCCGTCTGTGTTCGTGGTGGTTGAAAAAGCTAATTCATTTTTCTTGATTTGACCATTTTGACTATCTCCAGCGGCTATGATTCTAATAACAACATCTGGAAGTGAAGGAGAAACTGATCCTTCAATGTACAACCCCAGTCGCCCAGAAAATGGAGGAACTGAAGCTTGGCACCCATTTTCTGCCACTTTGACCTGATGTTGACTAGGATAAAATAAAATTTTCTTTTCATTGTTGCTCCTGCAACATATCATTCACAAGTTAGCCTTGGTTATGGCATGTAGCATGAATTCTTAACTTTTAAATAACACCCAAGATTTACCGAATATCTCGAGGTACAAATGTAAGTCTTTCTCCAGGATTTGCCCATACTTCAAACTCATAATTAGCTGTATCTGATTGCTCGTTTCCATTGACTACAAGTCTTGCAGAACTGCCATCAATAGAAGTTCCCTTACCGTTCAAAATTTCAACCAATAAATTTTCAGGTAACTGGTGAACACCATCTTGTGAACTCAATTCAACCCTTATTTGTCCCTTGACAAGATACTTCTCTCCTTTCAGATAGATAGGCTAAAAAATAAAAAGACAAGCTAATCATGAGAACTGAAGCAACAAAAAAAGAAGCAGGCTTACGAGCTCCAATACTGAAAATAAGCAAATGGAGAAAATACCAATGTGTTGGCCGTGTCAATTTTCACAGGTGAGCTCCCAAAAAGTATACAAGAGTTTACAAGGTGAAGTTCATGCACTCCAGGAGGTTCAATGCATATGCGTTGTGGACCTTTCTGCAATTGACAATGAAATAATATGAGAAAAAGGTCAGCTTGGAAGTGTACTGACTATAGTATTGACCTACCTTAATTTTTAGATTCACACGAGAACCATCTGATTGATGCAGATATGTGTCTACATCATGAGTGGAAACTAAGTTAACCCAATAACCTTTCTGAACAAAATTAATCCCTTCAACATCTTCTGCCTTAATATTGACATGTACAGAGCTCTGTTCCCAACACCATTTATCTTCTCCACTAATAGCTCCTTCTGAAAGGTGATTCACCTACAGAAATAGCACGCAAAGATATAAACAAAAATTCCCATTAGATCTTGGGGTAAAGGAGGGGTATACCTCAAGTGCATATTTTCCAGGTAGCACATTTTCAAATAAAAATTCACTACTTTGGTCAGTCAAACCAACAGTCAGCTTCTCTTCATGGCTTTTAGCATCCAACCTCACAAGAGCAACAGAAACAGATGAATCACATTTTTCTTTGCAAGTCACTGAGCCATGTACATTAACTTGTGCCTGAGATTTATGTGAGTTCCATCAAGTAAGATACCAATATATTTCTTAGATCAATACTGATAAATATTTATCTGTGATAGGCCCTGATACATTCTTGATCTGATACTCAAACTATGATAAAATTAAAGATAGATTTCCATTCATTCAAGAGGAATGGTCTCTCCAAAAGAAGAACAAGGTTCTCTTACACAATAATTCTTAGCTACCTCCCTCATACTACTACTAAAGAAAAGGACAAAAGGGAATAACAACTTGGCAAGGTGATATCCCCCCAACCTTGTCCCACCACTAACTCCAGACTGCAAAATAAATATAGACCAAACTGCCCTTCATACATCAATTTTGAAAGCAGGCTGCCCACAATAACTAGAAGTCCATGGGGCTTATCAATCTAATACACACCTGATAAAATTTCAGTGACAGCAATGGACCATTGACATTGACATCAATATGTGGGGGCAAAAACAGAAGATCTGGAGTAGTTGCAGGTGTAGCTGCAATAGCCGATAACCGATAGTCGCCAGGTGTAACCTGAAACACATTAACTTTAATAGTCAGTTTATAAATCATGGCAGCATGAAATTACAAAACAATCCTTCTCCAACATGCCAATTGCCAAAATGATTATGTATAGTAACTTGGATCACAGCAACCACAACATCAAACTCATAGCTATCATTAAAAGCATTTATAATATTTGTGCTACGCATTCACTTTAAGTCATGTATTATAGAAAGGGGTAAGATGGGAAATCAGCAAAATAAGGGGCGTCTTATTAGTATAGGGGTAATTTAGGTATGTTACTTTGTTTGAGTTTGTTACGCACAGTGCTTATAAGAGGAGTAGAGGGGAAGAGAGTAGGGTAGCTTTTGTGAAATATGGTTATTATACCTCAGAAGAGGCTCTCGAATCTCTAGCCAAGCATTAGGGTTATCTCTTGTTTATTTGCAGTTTTAAGTGATTTCAATCTTACAAGTCAGTTCATAGCAATTGGTGTCAGACAATGGCCCTGAGAACTGTGGCTCAAAGAGTGGAAACAATATATGAAGGATTGAAAGAAATGTGTTCTTCCATAGCAGAGATGCAACTCCATTCATCAATTCCACTTCCACCGGGGTTTGAGGATAGTAGCAGGGTGTAATTCACGAGAAGCTCAAAGCTGATCCTTAAGGTTGAACGGTAACAACTGCTAGAAGATGACAAGATGGCAGTTGAAATAAATAAGTAAGGGATGGGAACACCGTCAACAAGCAATGAGAAGAGGGAATAGATGAAATCGCTAATACCTTGGCAATTCAGGGAGAGATCTTCTGTCTCACCATTGCATTCGAAGTTAGCCAAGGGAGAAGAGACAGACCACCACTGTCATCACCACCAGCACCACCAGGATTAGAAGTTTTCTATCCCTCAAACTCAGGGGAACCATAGCAGATTCAGAAGTGGTGGTCCTCATTGACCCAGGGGCAACCCATAATTTTCTATCCCTGCAAACCATTAACCAGCTCCACCTACCTGTCATACCAACAGCTGAATTTGGAGTTCCCTTGGGGACAGGGAAGGCAGTCTCAGGACGAGGTAAATGCCAAGGGATTCTTCTACAGGTGCAAGGCTTGGATATCAGGGAGGACTTCCTTCCTCTCACTCTTGGAAATTCCGATGTTATCCTAGGAATTCAATGGCTAGAGAAGTTGGGAGCAGTTACTACTAATTGGAAGACACAAATTATGAAGTTTCAGGTGAATGGACAGTGGGTCACCTTACGGGGGGATCCTTCCTTGGAACGAGCTAGAATCTCCATGAAAACCATGGTGAGAACTCTTGGGGCGGTTTGGGGGTGGGGGTGGGGGTGGATACTTGCTCTAATACAGCCATTTGGAGATGCAGGCCCCGACTCCAGACGTACCACCAGCTCCACCGAATCTGTCCCAGTTGGTACAGAAGTTTGCTAGGGTGTTTAATTGGAAGGGAGGTCTTCCACCACCAAGGAACCAACAACATGCGATCCAATTGAAGGCGGGTGCCGGACCGGTTTCAGTCAGACCCTACCGGTATTCTCACACCCAAAAGACGGAGATTGAGAGATTGTTACGTGATATGCTCCAATTGGGAATCATACAACCATCCCGTAGTCCCTTCTCGAGCCCAGTCTTGTTAGTTAAAAAAAAAAAAGATGGATCATGGAGATTTTGTGTGGATTATAGAAGTCTTAACAAGATCACCGTTAAAGACAAGTTTCCAATTCCGGTTATAGACGAGCTCTTGGATGAATTGCACGAGTCAAGAATCTTTTCAAAATTGGATCTAAAGTCCGGGTACCACCAAATTCGGATGAAGGAAGAGGATGTGCCAAAAACCGCCTTTAGGACCCAAGTCCATTTATGAGAAGGAACTAATGGCTATAGTCCTGGCTGTAAGAAAATGGAGACACTATTTGCTGGGAAGACACTTCATCATCAAAACAGATCAGCTAAGTCTGAAGTTTCTAATGGAGCAAAGGGAGGTTGGCCCGAAATACCAGAAGTGGATGTACAAGCTGATGGGGTTTGATTTTGAGATTCACTACAAGCCAGGTCCCACGAATAAGGTAGCAGATGCTCTCTCACGAAGGAGTAATTCTAGCCCAAAATTACAGGTGATCCATTCATTCAACAAGTGAAGTTAGACATCACTGAAGGCAGCAAGAACCATGTCGGATATTCAGTGGAGAATGATAGACTTTATACAAGGGTAGCCTGGTAATTCCCCACAATTCCACACTTATACCTAGCCTACTACACAAATTCCATGATTCTGTGATCGGGGGAACTGAGAACATATCAAAGGTTGGCCTACAACACACTTATACCTAGCCTACTACACGAATTCCATGATTCTGTGATCGGGGGAACTGAGAACATATCAAAGGTTGGCCTTCGAATGGTTCTGGGTGGAAATGAGTAAATCAGTTCAAAAATATGTAGAGAAATGTCAAATTTGTCAAACACAGAAATCCTTACACACCCACCCAGCGGAGTTTCTACAACCTCTTCCAGTGCTAGATCAGGTATGAGATGACGTTTCTATGGACTTCATAGAGGGGCTTCCGAATTCGAAAGGGTACAATTTCATTCTCGTGGTGGTGGACCGACTCACTAAGTATTCACACTTCATAGCAATGAAACACCCTTTCAGTGCAGTTTCAGTGGCAGCCACATTCATCAAGGAAGTTGTGAAGCTTCATGGGTTCCCAAAATCCATAGTTTCTGACCGGGACAAGGTTTTTATGAGTCTATTCTGGCGCGAATTGTTTAAACTACACCACCAACTTGCTCAGGAGCACAGCCTACCACCCGCAAACAGATGGCCAAATGGAGGTAGTTAACAAATCAGTGGAACTCTACCTTCGTTGCTTCATTCAAGGGAAACCACAGTCTTGGTCGAAATGGTTACATTGGGCTGAGTTTTTGCATAATACAGCTTATCACACGTCCGGAAAGATCACTCCCTTTAAGGCTTTATATAGCCGAGACCCACCCTAAATACTTAGGATGCAAAAAGGGCAAACAGTTGTATCCTCGGTAGAAGAACAACTCCTGGAAAGAGATGCAATCCTTGTGATTTTAAAGGACAGCTCATCCAAGCCCAACAGAAAATGAACAAATTGGCAGATAGACACCGCAAGGATGTGTCATTCGATGAAGGGGAATGGGTGTTCCTTAAACTACAACTGTACTGGCAGCAATCTATGGCTCACAGACCATTCCAGAAGTTGGCAGCTCACCTATCAGAGAAGGAGGCACAAAAAGATTCCAACGTCTGTGGGGACCAAAGACACCCACGATGGCACTACCTAGTTAGTGGGACAGCAGGGGTAAATTGGGAAATAAGGCAGGTCCTCTGTCATGGTCAGTCCTTTTAAAGGTGTGTTCCTTTCATTTAGAGGCAGGCAGAATATTAGAAGCTTCTTCTACTTTTGGAGACCATAGCATCTCGAATAGCTATATTCCATTGTTTCTTCCTTATTCTTGTTGTTCTTGTTATGAACTTGAATTCAATATAGAGGCTGCCACTGTTTCATTGCTATTTAGATAATTATTGTTGAGTTCATAACACAGACCGAACAGAGTTGTCGTAATCCCGGGGCGTCTTCCTTAGGTCCCAGAGTACCAACGAAAAATTCATTGAGATGACGTCTCCGTTAAAAGATTTAGCGGAAGAGGTATCTCTAGGTCATGTCCTAAATGGTGAAATAAGAAATTTGAGCCCGCAAAACATGGACTTGGCTATTAAATTAGAGAGAAAATTAAGCCCATATCCATTGAAGACAACAACGGCCAAATCTCACCAATATGCGACTTATTCATCCGGTCGCTCCATCTCTTATCTTTTTCCTCCAACCACCGCCACAGTGGAAAGAAACCCAGCGAAGGAACGGCGACCAGGGAGAGTCAAGACAAATGTTGTCTCTAAAGATCAAGGAAGTGGAAAGAAACCCGGAGAAGGAATGGCAACTAGGGAGAGTCAAGACAAATGTTTAGCTCTAGAGAAGATCAAGGAAGTGTCACATGAGCGGTCTTTCGTGAACAAACAAAAATCCAACCAGAGGAGATCAGCAAGGAAGAATACGCAGCTTTCCACAAAAGCCTTTAGATGATAGGGGCGAACGAGAAGCACTTTCCAGTCGAATTCAAATATGCTCTCTTTGTACCAAAAGGAGCTCCTTGTGATCTATTTGACACAAAGAAGAAGCCCAGCAAGATCAAACTTTATGTTCGTAGTTTCGTCCACATGGACAACTGCAAGGAGATCATTCCTAAATACTTGACGTTTGTCAAATGTATCGTGGATTTTCATAATCTTCCTTTGAACATATCAAAAGAGATGCGCAGCAGGACAAGATCTTGAAAATTATTCGCACTTATCTGGAGAAGATTTGTCTTGAAGCTTTTCCAGCCTTTCAAGGAGATTGCAGAGAGCAAGGAAGACCACAAAAGTAGCTTATAAACTAGCTTACACGCTACCTTTTGATAAGCCTATAAAGTTTTTTCAAAAATATTCCAAATATACCCTTAATTACATTTTTTCTTTTTTCTTTTAGTTATATATCTATATGTCCATTTATGTCATTTTACATTGTAATCTAGCTTATAAGCTACTTTATACCAAACATTATTAATTCATAAGCTAGTCTATCAGCTACCAGCTAGCTAATCAACTAATCTGCCAAACAGGGACAAAAGCATGGAATCCACGAGGATTCTACTCAAGACCAAGCTACTACTCCACAAAAAGTGGTGATGAAATGACAAGCTTGAAGAATTATGTTACAAGAATGAAGGATGAGCATAATGATATTTACTACACTACTGGTGAGACGACGAAGGTTATGAAGTTGTGTATAGGGTTTGACAAATTTGATGAGTATGACCATGTTCGTCCAAGCTCCTGAATATGAGAAGTTTGACAAATTTAACAGAGTATAGGTCTCGAAAATCCAATATGCAGGCATGCGTCAATATGATGGGGAGTTGAATCTACCTGCAGTGAGACCGTTAATATTGGTCATGTGACATTTTTCTTGAATAGATGCCAGTTTGAAAATTTCAATCATTCAAGGCCCAACCAAAGATGAAAGCTTTGGAGATTGGTGAAAAGGCTCATGATACCGTGTTCTTAGTGGAAGATTCGACCAAGTTGCTGATGAAGTTGTTAAGATGATCTTTGATGCAGTGGAGCCAATAGATGCAATACAGCAAGTGGAAGCTGAAGACACAATAAAGAGGCCACATGGGAGAAGTTGGATCCTATGCACCATTTCTATCCGTCTTGAGGACAAGGTGGTTCATCGAGCGTGGAAAATTGCTATGCCTCCACTTAAGTCATGCATTATAGAAAGGGTCAAAGGGCTAAGATAGGAAATAAGCAAAATAAGGGGCATATTATTAGTGGAGTGGAGAGTAAATCAGGTATTTTACTGTCTTAGTTTGTTACCCACGGTGCTTATAAGTGGGGTAGAGGGGAAGAGAGAAGGGTATAATTTGTGAAAGCAAGTCATTATACCTTGGGAAGGACTAGGCTCTCGAATCTTAGCAAAGCATTATGGTTATCTCTTGTTATTTGGCGTTTTTTTGAGTGATTTCAATCAATACAGTAAAGCCATTTGTTTATCTGTTCTTGTTTTTTGGTTTCATCTTACAAGTCGGTTCATAGCAATTTGCTGTTAACAGAAGATTCTGTCAAGTACCTCAAAGCAGAAATAGCCGCTATCATCAGTCTGTTTCATTTGTGGCTTAACATTCTGTGGTCCATGAGTAAGAGCTACCTGGAAAAGTATAACGAGTGAATTAAGTACAAATGAGGTGTATGAAGAATATAAAATGTTAAATTACCTTTGCTTTGTTACCAGAATCAACTATCTGCACTGAGCCACAAACACCATAAGACAATGCTTTGATATCAACAACTGATGCCATATTTGGTAAAACCTGAAATCGGTAGGCATTAAAGGTGAGAAAAGTTAGGAAAAAATAAAGACAATGTGTAAAATGTGCCTCAGTTTTGGTGCACTTGCCATTAAGTTAACCAGTTTTTCAAACTTGTAGTGGTCCTTTATAGCTTCGATCTGATACTGCTTAGATGTAACCTGTAGAGGAGCATAAATGAGGGCAGATGGTAGGAGTGGGACATTTTACACGATAAAGCAAGAAAAAACAGCAACAGTCTTTCCAAAACCTAAAAGAACATAGAGAAAAAACTGATAATGAAATTACCTGATCAAGCTTATAATATCCTTGTTTATCAGTGAAAGACCTGTCAACTCCATCCACTACAATTTTTACGCCATCCACTCCCTTGCCATTAGTATCAACAACACGACCCCCAACAGAGAAACCGGTGACCTGCTCAGGTTTAGTTTTTTTACAGGTACAGTTAAACCAGCCAAGCATATAACCATGATTAGTGATTAAATAGCAAGCACTTAAACTAGTGATCAACCAAGTGATGATTATGTACCTGAAACTTTTCAGATATTGTTGCATGACCATGTTGGACAGTCACAGCGACAGAGGCAGGGGAAACATCAAAAACTGTATTCTCACCCTTATAATAAGGTACAAGCTCATAAACCCCTGTAGGTATATCACAAGAATAAACCACAATAATTTAATTAACTTATAGAACCCAATATAGAGAACATTTTAACTAAAGCATCCAAACCCATTCAACGATAATATTCTTTCAATTGTATCACATAATCTTTTGCAATTACCTAATACACCACTTCAATGCCAACCATAGTTATCGATAGCGAATTGCGGCAAATAGCGACGGGCCACCTATAAGCTACGTAGCGAACAGCGGTAAATAGCGACCGCTATTTCGTATTTTGCGATAGGTATAAAAATATTAAAAAATATTTATTATGCAACTATTATAGCTATTATAGCTATTATAACCAATAAATAAGCAAACAAACCATTAAACTAGCTAAATAACTTAAATATATTAGTTTTTTAGACATGGATTCGGAGGCAGAGCAAGTCCAGAGCGTAGAGGTGGGAAGCGAAGTGGCGAACGAGACTTGATTTTAGTTAGCGTCAAGCCGTCAACCCTAATACGTTTATTCCAGCTTTTTTTTAAAAAAAAATAATAATAAAAAAATAACCCTATCGCTAAAAACCCCGCTTTTTGTCGCTATTTAGTCCATAGTGGTCGATGACCACCTCACCACGCTATTCGATATAGCGACCGCTATGGTCGCTATTGACAACTGTATGCCAACAGTCTTACAAAATGGACCCCACTCCCACCTCAACAACTATTTTATAGCTTATAACAAATATATCTTGAATTATTTATAGTTAATAAATATTTATTAAGATATTGACAGCACATATACTAATTCAAAATATGATTAGTTTTACAAAAATAAAAAATTATATTTAATATAATCTTTTTGTTTATATATAAATATATGTATAGAATTTATATCTATTATGTTTGTGTATATATTATATATTCCGTAATTACAAAAGATATTTTGAATTACTATTTAAGTATTTTAACATACATATATAATACTACAGATAAATAATATAATAATATACTAATATAATTAGATATTATAAACTAATCTTTGCAAGTCTTGCAGAACTTGAAAGTTTGTTTGAAAGTGTGGTGACATGACCTAAGCCATGTCACTTGCAAGAATTTTGAAAGGTCAAATTAATGACCGTTGTGGATGCTCTTAGGGGATGTTTGATAACATATCAACCAAACCATTCAGAGTGTCACCTCTTGATCAGTCAGCATTCAGCGTGTTTGATACAATCTCTGAACGAATCAAAAGCCTATGAATGGCCTCTAAGAGGGTATTTGGATTGCTTTAAAAACAACTTTTGGACTTTTCACTTTTCCAAAAAGTCAAAAAAGTTCAAAAGATGTTTGGAAAGTTGAAAAGTTCTTTATAAAACAACTTTTGGGCAAGGGAAAAAAGTTTGATTCTAAAAGTCACAAAATCGTGACTTTTGTGCCTCTTAAAAGCAACTTTTGTCTTTTGTCCATCCAAACACATATTAAGCCACTACTTATGGAAAAAGACCTTTTACAAAAAGTTCTTTTATAAAAAAGACTTTAAAGCTAAAAAAGTTATCCCAAACACATCTTAAACAGTGAAGGAACCCTACCTTCTATTAACCATTAAGAGGTTGGAATCACTAAACACTAAATGGTTCAGTGTTATCGAACAGCCCCTTGGCCACCTAATGTAATGATATGGTAGTTCATAGTATATTTTCAAGTTTTACAATAATCCTACAACTTATGAATCTTTTTAAATGGTAAAGCAAATTAGTGTGAACCCTCAAAAACATGAAAAGATACACCTTTCTAGAGGAAGGTTTTATCCATGCAAATGTCGCTGGAATGAACAGATTCAGTGCCATATCTAATCAAGGGAGAGGAAGAGAATCTAAAATATTACCGCATGGAATTGACTTAAATATAAACGTTCCATCAGCATCAGATATGGCATGGCAAAGTGCAGTTCTATGACCTGAGGGGTTACCAGAACCCTGTGGGCAGTGCACTTCCTTGACATCATCAGAGTACAGGTAAAAGTGAACCCCTAAAATGGGGTTTCCCTGAGGCAACATGATAGAGATTAGTAATCTAACTCGCTATTCAAACTGAATAAATGAAAAATATTCCAGTCCATTAAAGTGTGAAGCACATTATGGACTCAGGATGAGCAATTTTGCATTTCAAAAGCATTAAAAAGAGGAAGACTCACTTGTGCAACTACCAATCCACGAATATTGTAACCAGAGACAAAGAAGACATCTTCAACTTGGCTATTTCCGAACCCCAAGTCAACCTAACATTTTATATGCGGGATGAGAACCATGTAAATTGCTTTTGCATTCCCAATTGAGTGGAAACAAAATGGATGAGAAAGTTAATAGAAAAGATAGGTATATGTATATGACCTCTGTGGAACCTTTAACTTCAATATTAAGATCAGCATGGGAGGTGCGTAGGTTGTACCGTCCTACACCAAAAAATATAATGTAATTAGATAATGAAAGCAAACCCACCAACAATATCATGTAACAAGCACAAAACTCATCAAACAAAAAATCAAGGATCCAAATTTAATAATTATGATATAAATCTTAAAAATAACTTTTTGTTTGTGGATTTGTTATGTACATAATTCATAAGATAATAAAAACTATGATACGTGTCATGAGCTCTTAGAATGATTAACTCCTAGCATAGTTAAGTCCACACAAGAAAAAATTTAACCTGGAATTATGTTGGTGAAAGAATAACTTCCTGCTACTGATGTCAAAACGGACGATACAATATTCCCACTGGAATCCAGAAGCTCAACATTTACATTTGATGGACCACCATCGGTAGACGAACAGCTCTCACCGCCAATTGCTCCCACAACTTTTCCACTAATACTGAATCTGCAAAGATACCACACAGCAGAAGCTCAAGTCCAACACAACATAGACCACATAAGCTCCAAAAAAATATTCCACATAAAGTGAAATAAATTCTACAAAAAAGATTTTAGAGATAAGTATGGAAATGACTAATAAGCTAAACCAACCCTGTGAACCGGAAATTTATATCTTCATTTCTATTACATCCAGTATGATCGACAAGCACGGGAACCTACAAAAGTAAAGACATCAGACTTGTGTATCTTAAACTACTTCACCACATAAATCACCTGGCAGAAATTATATATATATATATATATATATATATATATACACACATACATATATATATACACACACACTTATATATATACACATACATATATATATATATATACACACACACACACACACAAATATATACATTTACATATGGATATGTATATATATATGGGGAAAGTGACTATGGGGCTGTTATACACCTAGCATTAGGTGTGGAACCCATCAAACTATGTTGTTTTGAAGAAAAAAATTAGAACCTTTAACTTACTCTTTTGTTTCACCTAATTTTTCCAAGTTTGGCTACTGATATCGAATAGACAAAAAAATGTGTGATAAATAAAAATATCCAAGTTTGGCAACACGTGATTCTGTCAGTCTTGATGCCTCTTCTTTCACCTAAACTGACACTCGCCAGATTTGGTTGTTGCACTCGTTGAAGGTTTGCAGGCAACATCTTCTAGTATCGACCATACCTACTCCACCAAAAAAAGATCTTCAGATATCATCTTACCCTGTTACTTAACTTTTTGTTCATTTATTAGATAATGTGCAGAGTGCAAAAATGGAGTTAGGCCGTTCACCCTAGACCATGTATTATAATGATTACATCATTCCCTCTTTCATTTCAATCTTCTCATTTCTTGTTTTTGTTTCTATTTTTTATTGATGTGTCGAACGATATAAATTGATGTTTAGGTTTAATTATTTGGTTGTGAATTTCATTAATTGGATCTCAATTATGTTCCGACTTTTATTGTTTTGCGTTTGGATCAGGTTTATTAGGACATGTAAATTTTTTCTATATCTATCAATCTTGTTGGTGTTTTTGCTAGTTGATTTGCATCTTCATTGAAGGAGAAGCATCTAGGAACTCTGTCTGGATTTTGGTAACGTTTGTTAATGGGTTCTTGGCTTTTAATTTTTTTAGGAGAATATAGAGATGCATAGAGCATACCAAGTGTTGTAAATATGCAATACCCTTAGTAAACTGAGGCATTATACGATTTGTTTATGTTCTAGTTTTATTTACATGCTATGTTGGTTCGCTAAAATGGCTGCGATTGGAGTTCAGTTTTTAGCTCTTTATCATGTTGTTTACCTGTTTATAATTGGTTGATGTGCCGGCAATATATTCATCACCAAATGGATTCTAATTGGTTGATGTGCCGGCAATATATTCGCCCGTATCCTCATTGAGATGTCGGCTAAAGATCCTTGGGCTAAAGAAATAAAAATTAAAGCGATCACAGCCAAAGGTGTTACTTCTACAAATCTTCGAATGGAGTATCCTTGGAACCCTAAGAGGTGTGACCATTGCAAAATTTTTGGGCATGACCTTACCACATGCCCCATTCACACGACTAGTACTCCATCTCCAAAGTCGACATTGCCCACCCTAAAAGAGATTGATAATCAAGGATTCCAAACAGTCAAGAGGAGAACTAGATCAGTTCCAATTCCAAAAAAGAAGACCCCCATTGACAACCGTAAAGGAAAAGGCCCGGCTTTACAGATTTCTCAAGTATATAAACCAGTTAACCGTGCAAAGCCAAAGGAAAAAGTCTCCACTAACATGTTTGATGCTTTATCTCACCAAAGAGTGGTTGATACTGAAGATGATTCGTGTGCCCCTCCTGTTATGCATTCGAAAGATACCCACCCAGCATCATACGCACTTCTGAGCTCTTCTCATGGTGGTTGTATCCCCTCCCCAATTGATCAGGGATGACGATTTTAGTTTTTTTTTTCTTATTAGTTAGTTTCTAGGTGTTTATTTGGTTTGTCGTTGCTTTGGGGCATGTCCCTTAGCTTGGCTTGTTTTTTTCCTTTTTCTTGGGCGTTTGCCCTTTTCTTTTGTAATTCTTCCTATACTTAATATATTTTGCCAAGGGGATTCCCCTTTTTCCAAAAAAAAAAAAAGGTTAAACTTAAGATCGGTAAAAAAACATTGGAGAAAACATACTGAATTTAAGTAGCTGAATAGTGTGTGAATGGTTCATTTTGTGTGTATTTTGGAATCCCTTTTGTTGACAACTTTTGGGTATTTTAAGGCAAAAAATGGCTCCTCATACATTATATATCATATTGTTGTGTAAATTTAACTGGCAGCTCTTACTGGTTGGTGTTGGGCCAATGTTATACTCCCTGGTGCTTGTTATACATTCTACACCCTATTGACAAACATCCAGAATTCCACACTACAAAGAGCGCTCCCTTGTTGTGGTGCTGCTGCACTTAACAAATTTATAATTGGCATGCTTATCCAAAAGTGTGATGATGATGGAATTATGGCTAGTGGTAAAAGAGGCCAAAGATGGAATTTCGATGGTCGCACAATCGGTGAGCACCAGTTGCATGTACAGTTTTGAAAGGAAAAAAATTGAATTTTAGGGTTTTGATTTGTTATGCACTTTAGTACTTATGTAACAAGAATAAATTAAAGGTTTTATTTTTTTATCAAAACAACATAGTTTGATGGATTCCACACCAAATGTTAGGGGGATAACAGCCCCATATTCACTTTTCCTTATATATACATACATATAAACATTCTATATATATATATATATATATATATATATAATATAGACACACACATTATGTGTTGAGTATTTCAATAAATCAAAAGTACATACCTGATCTGGGTCCCATGACCATCCTTCAGGTCCCTTAACTTTGATAACATAAGAGCCCTACACCAAAGAAAATAAATATAAACACATATATTGAAGCTGAGCCTCTAAATGCAACTTGTATAATATAATACAAGAAACCGTCCATAACAACCGAACACGCATTGCAGCAATACGCCAAAGACAAAGAACAACCAAAAACTTTAATATTAATTACAATAGGACAAAAGGTGACCTTAAATCTCATGTAATCAATTCAAAGAGAACGTGACAGTATTCCCACTAATAAAGTTTATAAATTTGACTTCATAGAGATTAATTCAGGGGGGGAGGTTAAAGTCCTAAACTGCCAATCCTTTAGGGTGTCCAGATTTTCAGTTTTAGTAGTTCTAATGGTGGCTAGATAGTTTGAGCAGGGTTAAGTTAATGAGTGTGTGTGTGAGAGGGGGGGGGGGGGGGGGGGGGGGGGGGAGAGAGAGAGAGAAAGGGCAATAATGTGCCATCCACACTTATCATCTTAATTCCCCTCAAGATTCTCAATGGAGTACCAAAATTAATGATGACTAAACAAGAACTTTGTTGGTTGATAATATAGACATCCTAGCATGCATGACATTTTATTTGGGATGGAGCCTGGAGGGAATATCATCTTAATTAACCAGACCAGGTTAAACAAATGCATGGCAATTTTTGAGATGATAACATTAACTTATGCCTGACCTTGATCATAACATGGTTTTCAAAGTCTAAAAACATGTTTTTGTCGCAAAGTTTAAAATGATTCTACTATTTGGTTTTAGTTTCCAAAAGTACTGAAACTAAAAAGATGAATATTAAAATGAGTTAAAAACTATTAAAAACCGATTAGGTTGCAAGTTCATAGAAATTTGTGTGCCATAGTTCAATGTATTACGACAACGTGAGAAACATTTTTTTTATTCTCCATGATTTATATACATAAAAATTTCAATAGAGAACGTTCAAACAGTTTTAAGTTGAAGCATCATAACTACATATTAATGTTAAAACAAATTAAATTAAACCATCATAATTTTATATCAACATTGAGACTCAGAATTATACTCTGAGATCATTAAAAAGTTAACATGAAGGGGTAAAAAGTTTTATCCTTCACCAATAGTATATATTATCATTGGATACGAACTTACACACCATGAGTAAGTGAGTAGGCCAATAGTGTATGTTTTCGTACCTTCTCATAAACCGGGATGAAGTAGTAACCATTAGGAGCACATTGCGTTCTATCCTTCACCAAACCATCCAAGGTTCGCAGCTCAACCTTTAGTTCGTAAATAGCATATTAGTAACCACAGTTGTTTGGAGTTTTAAGACATCCCCAGCTATATATGTCCTCAAGTACATTATAGTTTCATCCATAATTACTTTGAATTTGGCGTAGACAAATTTAATTTGGAATTTTAAACAAAATTCCAGTAAGAAACGTAAGACTAAAATCTTGCTTCAGTGAAATTAACTAGAAAATAATTTAGACTCATACCGCGATATGTGAATAATCCAATTTCGCATCAGTTGGCTTCCTTGACTTAATCAAAGACGACCTCGCCTACCAAGGTTAAAAGAAATTAAGGATAAATAAACTACATGTAGAAAGTATCAAAACACGTTATGCAGGTTAAAAACATGTTATATACAGATTCTGATGAAAAAAGAAAGGCTGCACCTCGACAAAGCCACCGCAACCTTGGATCGCATCGGTAGAATCGAGTGCAACCACTTGTATTGAGAAGACGATAACGAAGAAGAAGCAGCGTAAGAACTTTTGGTCTTTGAGCGCCATCTCACTCTCACCTACCACTAGTAAGAACAGATCTCAAAAAGGAGTATCGGATACCCAACATAAAAAGGATTAATTTGTGAGCGTACAGACAACAGACGACAGATGCAGATGCAGATGCAGACGGAGGCGACGGAGGTTAATTCTTATAGAGATTTAGAGTTTAGCCTGCCTATGATCGTCCCGGACTGCCGGCCCTCTTAAACACCCTTGGTAAGGGTCTAAGTACTAAGCCACTAAGGTTGCTAGGCCCATTTGAGTAGCCCGTATTCCCCTAAGGAAGACCGAAACCCCAATACATGTTAATTGATTGGTTCAATTGACAAAATTGCAAAAATATCTACTTTCTGTAACATAATATTTTAACTTGGAAGGTCTCTACTGTTTGTTTTTATTACGTGTCTGGTTCTTAATGTTTATTTTTATTACACGTTTGGTCTCTATCTTACCTAAAAAAATTATTATTTAAATAGAAAAAAATGGTGAGGTAGGTAAGATAAGGTGAAGGGGTGAGATTGGAGGTGTGTTTATTTAAATAAATCAAAAAATCAAGGAAAAAATAATATTTTTATGTAAGACAGGGAACAAACGCGTAACAAAAACAAACAATAGGGACCTTCCGAGTTAAAAAAAATAAATTAGGCACCAAATAAACAAATTATCCTAAACCATAAGGACTATTCGTGTAATTCACTCAAAAAATTATTAGCAAAAAAGATCATTATTTTATGATTTTGTTGTGATTTTAGTCGCTAATTAATTCTTTTCTAACTTCTTTCTTATTGTATTATTTTTTTATTAGATTGTTATATATTAATAAATATTATTTTTAATATATTATATTTATATATTAATAAATATTTCTTTATTTGATTATTAATTTTTTTTAATTAAATTTATTGAATTTCTTCTTTATTGGATTAGTTCTTTTTTATTAGATTCTTATATATTAATGAATATTATTTTTAACATGTAATCTTTATCTATTAGTAAGTATTATTTTATTGGATTATTAATTTCATTCAATTAATTTAAAAAAAATATATTATTGTGTTAATTCTTTTTATAGGATTATTACTTTAAAATTATTATTTTTATTTATAATAAATATTATTTTTTTAATTGTTTTTATTTTCTTTTAGTTGCTTTCTTTATTGTTTTAAATGAAAATACCAAAAAATGCACTCACCCACCTCTCCTGATTTATTTTAAATATTTGAAAGATAACATATTTTGGACAACACCATCACCATCACTTAGTCACCACCACCAACATCACTCAATCATCGTGTTTATTTTAGTTTCGTATATAGACATGTATCTAAATTTGTTATATATTTCAATTAAATTATGATTTTGAGATATATAATTTTCTTACAAATATTTCTACATGTGTTGAAGCATAAAAGTGACCATCTTAAACTTAAAAGAGATCCGAAAAATTGCTTCTAGCAATCGCAGTCAATTTCAACGCCGCAATCAAGTTTAGCAAACCACAGTCATCGTCATCAACTCTTGGTCTTAGTCTTATATCTGTTTTTCTATAAGTACTTTCTTTTATCCTATGTGACCTGCATGGCAACTCTTAACAGATTAGACTGTATGTAATCTTCGAGACTCTATAAATAGAGTTCTCTTATTCTCAATGAAAAATACTTCTCTTACGCATCTTGAATCTTATCACTCATCTTACTCTCCTCTTACTTATCACTTAGATATAATCATAACTGTTTGATATCTCTCTTCGGAGCAAGTCTTTCTAGACTTAATTACTAAGTTGATCTCACTTACTAACTTGGTTTGATTGTATTCCTTATTAAGAATCAACTTAAGTGTATACTTGATATTATACTTGTTGTCTTTTATATTTCCTTATATTTCTGCATCTAACTTTCTAACCTTCTAACTCTAACTTATTATTATTGTTGAGTTTTAATGATTCTTTGAGTTAAACTTTATTCTGCATTATCACTTGCTCTAACGTTTGTTCAAGTGTGACTCAAGTTTTTCTCTCAACAATTGGTATCAGATCCAAAGTGGTTGTTTTTTGAAGCAAAACTCTAGTTTTCAAAAGGCCTTCTATACCACGGAAGTTCATTTCTCAAAAAAAAAAAAAAAAAAAAAAACAAGGAATATGGCACAAGCATTATCTCTCAACGTTTCCAACAGTGTTGGTGGTTCTAATAAAGCCCCAATATTGGTGGCAAACGAATATCATCATTGGTCTCAGAGGATGAAAAGATACTTAAGGAGGCTTGGAAGATATGTATGGCGATCTGTAGAAGAAGGTCCATGTGTCCCTGTGTCTTACACCCGTTCAAATCGACAGTGCCACAGCCAAACTAGGAGGAGGTCAACCAACCATGAATTGTCCCACCAAAGACGATCTCGATAAAATGGAAAATGATGTAGTTGCTTTTTATGAAATCTTGTGTGAAGTTGCTCCTGACAACTTCGACATTATCATAAACTACAAATCAACAAAAGAGATATGGGGTGTTCTCAAAAACTTATATGAGGGCTGTCACAACTAGCATTTTAGCTAGAAATTTCTATTTATGTGTAACCGTTCATCTATTGTAAAACATGTACTCTAAGTAAAACTCACTCAATTCTCATTTAGATTCATCAATTATGTTCAACAAAGAGTCTAAAAACCCTAAGAATCCCGGTTTGTGTCCATATTGGACTAGAGTTTCCTTATTGGGCCTAGTGGACCAATAAGCACCTAATTCAACTTTATTGAACTTAGAAGCCCTAATTTGATCCTAATTGGACCCAATTCATAAACCTAAAACATTTTGGACCATTTGGGTCTAGAATGATTCACTTTAACCCTAATGGGCCTTATTGGGCCATAACTAATCCAATTAACCTTAGTGAGCCATAAGCTCATTCTTTTATTCTATTTGGGCCTGAATGCTTCTAAGGGCCCAATTGGCCGAAAGTTTTTACGTTTATGATCCAAAGATCCTAACTAAAGTTAATGGGCCCAAACTACTCCACCCTTTCATCTTGGCCCAAAATCTCGGCCCATGTATAAAACAAAAAAAAAGTGAAATGGGGGGTTAACTTTGGAGGTATCACCTCCATATTGTTCAACATGTAACAATGTTAGATCCCCCATACTTTCATGCTAGTTATCTCACCACTTTATCCCCTCTCTTCTTCTTATACTCTCGGCCGAGAGCCAAAACACACACACACTTAAAAAATTTCTCCAAACTTCTCTAAAATCATCATCCTCCTTCCACCAAGATTTTAGAGATTTTTCATGTGTTCCAAGAAGATTCTTCACTAATCTCATCAATCTTTGGTAAGATCTTGTACACCTAAGTTTGATTACTTCATTCTTTAGCTAAATCACTCCATATCAACATCTATTTTGTGATTTTACTTCCTAGAACTCCTTAAGTTCGAAATCTACTCAAGAAGCTTGCTAAGACCAAAAATCTCTCCATTTCTTCTTCAAAACCGAGAACAACAAGCAAATGTGAGTTCATACCCCCTTGTTTTCGGTTTTCATATGATTTTTGGGGGGAAATGCAAGTAAAATGTGTAGATCTATGTGTTATATGCATGTTTTGTGTGAGTTCTTAGTTTATTTGGTAAACATGTGTTAGATCTTAGAAAATCTCGAAATTTTAAGTATTATTTAGCAAAGATCTATGAACTATGTCAATGTTGTAACGCCCGGGTTTTCAGGGCTAAGCATTTTTGTCAATGTAATAGTCTAGGTCAACTATTGTAACTCTTTTTGAAGTAATAAATATGAAATATTTGAGTATTATGTGAATTATGTGTGATTGTGTGTTTATTGTTTAATTATAAATGTATAATTAATAAAGAATAAAAATGAGCGTCAAAATTAAAGTGTGAGATAATCCCGATATCTCTACATAAAGTTGTAGAATATGTCTCAAGGTTTCCGTACATATAAAGAACGCCGAAATCCGAGCTATAACGAAGAAGTTATGACCCGCCGAAGTTTTACGGCAAAACCGACACGGCACCGGAAGACATAAAATAGTGAATTTACGATAGAAGACTTTTTAGCCTTAGAAATATAAACAAAAGTCGTATAATATGTTAAACTAAGAACATCGATAAAAAGAACGCCCAAATCTGACTCCGTATGAAGAAGTTATGATTTTTCGAAGTTTCGGACTAGCAGTGTACTGCCCGAAATTCAAATGTTTGATCGAGCGGTTTTTAGCCGACACGACCTAAACGAGAATCGAAGATCTCGTTAAGAGTAACGTAACGAGAAAAAGATGGGCGAAAACGGATGTCGGATGAAGAAGTTATGAGGATTTAACAGACCAATCCTATCCCGACCCGTTGATAAAATAAAATTTAAAATCGAGTCAAAATTAGCCAACGAAGTCTAAACGAAAGTTGTAGAGTATGTTCCCACCTTCGCGTGGATATAAAGAACGTCAAAAATGGAGCTTGTATGCGAAAGTTACGAATTTTTGAAGTTAGGACTCGAAAATGCGAAACCTGTTGCGAAGATGATGACGTGGCCGCTTCTGAGTCGTTGCTTGCTGACCAAGGCTTCGCTCCGGATCGCGCCACGACGACTCGCATTATGCCCCGCGTACGAGGTCCGGTACGCCCCGCGTACCTTCGGCCTTATCCGTCCGAGTCCGAGTGCGAGCCAGCTGTTGCGAGCTGGCAGCCACCTCCGAGCTACGCGCCGCGTATCCGAGGCCCTCGCGCCTATAAAAGGGGGCCGAAGGTGCCCTCATTTTTCACACCATCTCTCATTCTCTCTCTAGTTTCTTTCTCTCTCTAAGGTTCCAAACCACCCCTAAGCCCTAGTTAAACCCCTAGCACCCTAAGGAAGCCCCGAGGCTCCCGGAGTCCCGAGAAAAAGGAGTTTTTCGGTTTCGAAATGCTGCTCCAATTAAGTCCCGGTTTTCGATAAAATTCGCTGTAAGTATGCTACGCTTATGCAATTTTTAATATAGCTTTCAAATAATTATAGGAATGTTATTAGGTCCTTAAAATAATTATTTGGGCTATTATTATGAGATATATCGAGTATTATTAATGCTTAATAATACTCAGACAATTAATTTGTCACGGTTATCATTAGACTAAACCCTAGTGGTATCGATACTAGGTTTTATCGAAGGAATATCATTTTGAGAGTATCGAAGCGTTGTCCGAGTGCTGAGTCACCACCTAATCAGGTGAGTGCATAGTTACCTTCAACTTACACATAGATATGAAGTATTTTATATAAATTACGTGCTATGTGTGCATATTATCTGAATACTTGCTATCTATGCTAGATGAACGTTGTTATACATGTTTTCAATGATTTAAATTGTATACGTATTTTATATCTACGAAAATGTTGGGGTAAAACATGGGTAGATGTAATAGGTGATGTGTGATAAAATGATGAGAGGCCTCGATGTTGTTGTTGTTGATCCAGTCATCTAGCGGAGTATAGATGACGACCACGGACTCTTCTAGACAGTCCAATGGAACACTAGCAGGCTCGCAACCTGTAGGTGTTGTGAACGATGTGTTCACCGGTGTACTCCATCCCCCACATGGTTTCCTATTAGGACATTTAATGCTGAGGAATCCCCTTAGCAGTAGTGTCCGTCCCGATGATAATCCTTAGGCTAGGTCCCTTATGATAGGTGTTTAGGGACGTAAAGTGAGGATAACGGGAACGGGTAATCGGGTTATTGTTGATTGATGAAATTAATAAACTTATTTATTGTGGGTTGAAAACCCTATGTGCTCACCAGGCTCCCAAGCCAGACCCACTCAGTTTTATGTATTATAGGTAGTGGCGCATGAGCATAGGTGTGATGTTTTGGATGAGGGATTACGGATATAGGCCTGTAGATATGAAATAATGTAGCAAGGCTTATATTGTACTGTTTATACTTTTGATCTGTACGAACATGACATCCCGAGTCTTTTAATGAAATACATTTCTATGGAAATGCTTTTGATAAATCTTTATCATATTATTGTTTTGGGACAAATTCCGCAATCATTTTATTAAAAGATAACTCTGATTTTGAAATAAAGTATAAACAAAACCGGTCTTTTCTGGCCGTGATTTTGGGAATGTCACAAATGTATACATCACATTAACAAGCCAAAAATGATTACATGTTTGAGAAACAAAAGATTGCAACAAAAACCTTGTTAAAGGTCAAAAATTGTCAATAAAACAAAAGATAAGGACAAAAAGTGACATTTATGTTTTTATAGGGATCAAACAGGTCCTACATGTACAAAAGGTATTTTTATGTTAAACATACTTTAAAAAGGGCCAGAAATGCAAATTTAGGCTTAATGGGCTAAAACTTTTAGGCCTCGCAATTTGGGCCCAAATTTGCGGAAAAAATGAAGTTTTTGGGATTAGAAATCTTATTTGAGTGAAATTTGGTTCATAAATGTAAATAAATCAAATTTAGTGGTGAAAAATAACATTTATTTTCAAATTTGACCAAAAATGTAAATTTTTCCAAAATTAGGCCGAAAGTGTAAAGTTTCACAAACAAAGGGATGAAAATGCAATTTTTTGCAAAACTAGGTCTTTAATGTCAAATTATAAAATTTTGGATTAAATTTGTGAATTTCTAAAACATTTGGGACAAAATTGCAATTTTTATAAATTATGAACTAAAATGTCATTTGTATAAAAACTTTGGGCCTTAATTGAAAATTTATAGGATTATTTGCCAAAAATGTCATTTTACAAAAAGAAAGCTTCTTATCATCAATCAAGTAAACCTCGAGCTAAAACAAACGACTAACAAAAACAAATGAACGAAATACATCGATAACTATCTATTAGACCTAATATTCACATTACTTGACCATTGGGCCCTAAGGGCTCATTTAAGTGTATATTGAGTCCAATATTTTCCATGACGTGTTTATTGGGCCTTGCGACCCACTTACATGTTAATTTGGGCCTAAGTTATGGATTTCATGTTTATTGGGCTTTTGTGGCCCATTTACATGCCTATTGGGCCTAAATTACAGTCTTACATGTTATTGGGCCTTTGTGGTCTAATTACATGATAATAGGGCTTGGAATGGAAATTTCACATACTAATAGATTGTAACTATACCTTTGTGTAATCATTAAACTTCGTATACTTACATATGTACCTTTCGGATACAAAAACATACCACATATACGTAAACATTAAACATAGTACAAAAAGGGGTTGAGAATCTAGTGAGACATGTCGGTTAGCACCTCTGAGTATACAACTGTAGCCTATAGTTATAATCAGAGTTTCCTGGTAGGAAAGCAAGAGTTTGCGTATAGATCTATACGGGGTGACCCCACATGCCTTAGTTGTTCGCTACAGCTAGACTAGGTCAGTCTAGGGCGACAAAATCTTGAGCAATACCGGCATTTGGAAAAATGCCAAGATGGGCAACCTAGTCATTATGACATTATCATGCATGGTTATAACGTCTCATATAGGGATTTAATACCAAAAATTTAACCTTTCGAAAATAAACTCTTCAACTGTGTCAATGCAAAACGACTTATTTAACGAAACAAGAATCTAGGCATTGTTATAAAACAGAAAATATTAGATTTTATGGGGGAATTATTCATATACATTTATCATTTATTCACAATTCAATGAATCTAAACTAGACTCATATAAGTTATAACTATGAAATTCACACATGCATTTATACTTGATTTTCACATCATTTTCAGACATTTTACAGAAAATATCAGATTTTATGCGTTTTTATGAAAGATACAAAGATTTCACTCAAACATACTTATGAACTCACCAACATTATATATGTTGACCGTTTTCAAAATAACTTGCATTCTCAGGTAATCGTTAAGCTGGAAGATTTACAAGTGTGTATGGTTTTGTTTTATGTAACAACACTTATCGTACTTTTAACAATTAGAACTTATGTATTTTAACAATGTACTTGATGTGAACAATGCTAGTTGTATTATGTAATGTTGGTGACGAATGTGTTATGTTTCATGTATATTCATTGTGATGATTATTCAATTGTTAGTCACATGAGCCCTCGTACGTTCCCACTGTCTGGTATGGGGGTGTGACAAGGGCATTGAACAAGCTCAAGATAAGAAGCTCACAACCGCACTCAATGAGTTCAACAATTTCAAAGTGTGACATCCCCATTTTCACGACCAGAAAAAGACCGAATTTGTTTATGCTTTTTAAAAATCAGAGTTCTTTAAATAAAAATGTTGCGGAATTTGTTCCAAAAAAAAAACACGATAAATACGTTATTAAAACATTTTCGAAGAAACGTATTTTATTCATTTCAAAACGTTTCGGATGTCATCGTTAATATAGAAACATAAGCATAAACAGAACTTACATTTATTTACACTAGTGATCTACATCTCTTTAAATCTCTCAGTGTAATGTGACTTCATATCAACACTTGTGATATAAATAAACTGAGTGGGTCAGGTTGGGAAACCTGGTGAGTACATAGGGTTTTCAACCCACAATAATATAATTATTATGTTTAAACAATCAAACAATCAGCCCAATTACCCATCCCCATTATCTTCTTTAATCTTAAGGATCTACCCTAAGAATTAGTTATTCCTCGTTCATTCATTCCTAAGGATCATCCTAAGGAATCGGCACAAAGTCCATCGTTGCCACGGTTTACACAACGGGCACTAAGTCTGCATAGTCGCCAGGGTTTAGGCATCAAGTGTGCATGATCACCAAGGTTTAGGCATCAAGTCTGCATGATCACCAAGGTTTAGGCATCAAGTCTGCATGATCACCAAGGTTTAGGCATCAAGTCTGCATGATCACCAGGGTTTAGAGTACACCGGGTGAACACATCATTCACAACACCTACAGGTTGCGAGCCTGCTAGTGTTCCACTGACTGTCTAGAATAGTCTGTGGTTGTCATCCATACTCTGCTGAAGGACGGGGCCATCATTTGGGAAAAAGGCTTCTCACATCATCCACCTCTCACCCTCACCTCATGGTCTATAACACCTCTCAACTCATCATTCAACTCATATTCCATCTATTATATCTACCCATGTTTACCCCAACATTATCGTAGATATAAAATACATATACAGTTTAAATCATTTAAAACATGTATAAAATCGTTCATTTAGCATAGACAACAAGTACTCAGATAATATGCACACATAGCACGTAATTTATATAAAATACTTCATATATATGTGTAAGATGAAAGGGAACTATGCACTTTCAAAATGATATTCCTTCGATACTCTCAAAATGATATTCCTTCGATAAAACCTAGTATCGATACCACTAGGGTTTAGTCTAATGATAACCGCGACAAATTAATTATCTGACTATTATTATTATTATTATTATATAAGCGTTAATAACACTCAATATAACTCATAATAATAGCCCAAATAATTATTTTAAGGACCTAATAACATTCCTATTTTAAAACATAAGCTAAACTAAAGATAGGATAGGTACAGCTCACTTACAGCGGGTTTTTCTCGAAAACCGGGCTTCGCTGGAGCAGCGTTCCCGAGCCGAAAGGCTCTTTGCTCGGAACTTCAGGAGCCTCGGGGCTTTCTTCGGGTGCTAGGGGGTTTACCTAGGCTTTTAGGGGGGTTAGGGAGCTTAGAGAGAGAGTTTAGAGAGAGAAAGAAGAGGGTTGAGGTGTGAAGAGAAGGCTAGACCCGACACCTCTATTTATAGTGCAAAAATCTGATGGACTCGCCGAGTAGGGGGGACCTACTCGCCGAGTTGGTCCATGTGGTGGCCTTCTGGTGGTGCCACGTGTCCAATTCTGGTGGTGCCACGTCACCCCCTATCGCATATCAGCCTTCAAACTAAGAAAAATCATAACTTTCGCATACGAGCTTCATTTTCGACGTTCTTTGTATCCAGGCGTAGGTAAAATCAAGATCTACAACTTTCGTTTAGACTGCGTCGGCTAATTCTCGACCAATCTCAAATTTAACAGTAGGAGACGTTTAGACTGTTAAGTGACCGCGAAGAATTCATAACTCCTTCATACGGACTCCGTTTTCGTCTGTCTTTTTACCATTGAGTTCCTATTAATGATATCTTCAACTCTCATTTAGGTTGCGTAAGCCAAAAACCGCTCGAACTAAAATTCGAGTTTCGGGTCGTGCACTACTAAGTCGAATCTTAGAAAAATCATAACTTCCTCATACGAAGTCAGATTTGGGCGTTCTTTTTATCGACGTTCTTAGTTTAACATATTATACGACTTTCATTTAGATTGCTAAGGATAAATCTCGCTCTATCGTAAATTCACTATTTACGCTTCCCGGTGTCGTGCCGATTTTGCTGTAAAACTTCGACGGGCCATAACTTCTTCGTTATAACTCGGATTTCGGCGTTCTTTATACGTACGGAAACCTTGTGACATATTCTACAACTTGGTTAAGATTGTTTATTCTAAATAATCTTTTGTCGAAAAGTCATTTTCGACCACTATTGCCTCTAAATTGACTAGCCCGGATCTACGGGCGTTACACAAAGCTCATACTGGCGAAAGTTTGGAAGACTCCTTCAAAAGGTTCAACCTGATTGTTACTAAGTTATCTGATGTTGGCACGGTCCGAAGCAACCATAAGACAAATCTTCATTTTCTCAACGGTTTGGGAAGACACTGGACGACTACAAAGATGATATTCAAAGGAGATAGAAAGATCCACTTTTTATCTCTCTACAAGCTCTATGGTGAACTTTAAGCTCAAGAATCCACTGTACTTAAAGAATGTGCTGACTTCGGTGGACCACCGGCTCTTATAGCACAAGCTCCACATAATCAATCTTACTCTCCCTCGTATGAAAATTGTAATGCCCGCGTTTCCAGGCTAGGCATTATTGTTGATGTAATAGTCTATGTTAACCCTTGTAACTCTTATTGAAGTATTAATGAAATATTTGAGTATTATGTGAATTATGTGTTTATTTTCTTAACTATTATAATTTAATGAATTAAGAATAAAATAAGCGTCAAAATTAAAGTGTGATATAAGCCCTATATCTTTGCATGAAGATGTAGTGGTTGAAACAAGGATTCCGGAGATATAACGAATGCCGAAATCCGAGTTATAACGAAGAAGTTATGACCTGTTGAAGTTTCGCAACAGAACCGACGACGCTGAAGGACGTAAAAATTGAAATTTATGTTAGAGCGATATTTAGCCGTAGTGATCTAAACGGAAATCGTAGAGTTCGTTAAACTGAGAGTGTGCATAAAAAGAACGCCCAAATCTGACTTTGTATGAGGAAGTTATGATTTTCCGAAGTTTCAACTTAGCAGTATGCAGCCCGAATACTCGATTTGAGACCGAGCGCTTTTTAGCCGAAACAATCTAAACGAGAATCAAAAATCTCGTTAATAGTAGTGAAGCGATAAAGAAGACAGGCGAAAACAGACGTCAGATGAAGAAGTTATGAATTTATAACGAAGTTTTATTGTCCTAGCCTACTAAAAATAAATTATAAAAATAAATCAAAATTAGCCGACGAAGTCTAAATGAAAGTTGTAGAGTATAGTCTCACCCACGTAGGGATATAAAGAACATCGAAAACGAAGTTCCTATGAGGAAGATATGAATTTTTTAAATTTATTAAATAATTAAAATATTAAATTTAATTATAAATTCCGAAACTATCCAAAGGGGGGGAGTCAGACCTTATCCGGGTTACGCCCAGTGTAACTAGGATTTACATCCAACGTAAATCAATGATCTAGACCCCTATAAAAGGAAGTCGAGGCTGCCGAGTTCTGTTGCTCGTTTCTCTCATTCTCTCGCGTTTTTACCTCGTTTTGCGTGCAATAAATGTCCCGAAGCCCCGGTATCATTCCGAGACCCGAAGCAAGTCCCGAAGCCCCGAAGATCCCGAGAAGTAAAATTCCCGAGCCGAAGCTCTACCCGCGAGGAGCCCGGTTTTTGTGAAGATCTTCCAGATCTACCAAAGAATACTACTTCTACAAGCAGTAGTGTTGTCCGATCATCTTCTGATCAAAGTGAGTGTGTAGTTACTTTCTTCTAACGCATAATTATAAAGTATTTTATACGAAATACATGTTATGTGTATATTTTGTTGTTATATGTGTGAATGTATATTATCTTCCTTCTATCTCATAGATATGATTTACTCTCTATGAAATACGTGTTGTATGTATGTATTTCATCTGTTGTTTGGAATATGTATTGAATGAGAATGCTATACAGGTTTTAAACTATGTATAAAAATATATATTTTTATCTACTAATATGTTGGGTAGAACATGTGTATATAGTTAATGTGTGATAAACAAATGAGAGGCCTCGATGTTGTTTTTGATTCAGTCATCTAGTAGAGTTTAGATGACGACCACATACTTTTCTAGATAGTCATGTGGAACGCTAGCAAGCTCGCCACCTATAGGTGTTAATGAAATTAGGGTTTAGGGTTTAGGTTTTAGGGTTTAGGGTTTAGGGTATAGGGTTTAGGGTTTGGGGAATAGGGTTTGGGGTTTAGGGTTTAGGGTTTAGGGTTTAGGGTTTGGGGTTAGGGGTCGATTTTTAGCCGACGGGATCTAAATGAAAGTTGTAGTACTCGTAAATACCAATGTGTGGATATAAAGAACGTCGATAATAGAGCTCGTATGCGAAAGATATGGACGAAGCTTAGTCCCTACTTTTCGAGCGCGGCGAATTCGATACAGTTTTGTAAATCCGAGATAGAATGAGAATTAGCCAACGAGGTCTAAATGAAAGTTGAATATCTCATTAATAAGAACTCAAAGGTAAAAAGACAGACAAAAACGGAGCTCGTATGCAAAAGTTACGGACGAAGCTTGGAGACTACTTTACTATACACTTCCTATAAATACAAGGGTGAACTCCTCATATTTTCTTCACACCATAAGCCTCTCTTTCTCTCTCTAACTTCTCTCTAGCCTCCCTAAACCCCTCCCACGTCTACGGAACCTCCCTAGCACAAGAAGAAAGCCCCGGAGCGCCCGACGGCTCCGAGAAGAAAAGCTTTCGGCTTGGAAACGCTGCTCCAGCGAAGCCCAGTTTTTAATAAAAACTCGCTGTAAGTGAGCTACGCCTATACTATATTTAATATAGATTTTATTTAATTATAGTAACATTATTAGGACCTTAAAATAATTATTTGGGCTATTATTATGAGTTATATTGAGTGTTATTTAATGCTTATATAATAGTAATAATAGCTAGACTATTAATTAGTCGTGGTTAACGTTAAAAACTAAACCCTAGTGGTATTGATACTAGGTTTTGTCGAGGAAAATTGTTTTGAGATAACAAAGTGCTGTCTGAGTTCGGAATCACCACCTAATCAGGTGAGTGCATGGTCCCTTTCATCTTACATATAGATATGAAGTATTTATTATATAATTTACGTGTTGTGAGTGCATAGTCCCTTTCATCTTACACATAGATATGAAGTATTTTATATAAACTACGTGCTATGTGTGCATATTATCTGAATACTTGTTGTCTATGCTGGATGAACGTTTTATACATGTTTTAAAGGATTTAAACTGTATACATATTTTATATATACGAATATGTTGGGTATGATGATGGGTAGATAAATGATGAGAGATAGAAGATGACGTGAGTATACATTGGCAGCTATAGACTTAGTGCCTATGGGACAAACACCGGTAGCTATGGACTTAGTACCTGTTAGACGTTGGTAGCTATGGATTTAGTACCTGTTGGGAATTGGTAGCTATGGACTTAGTACCTATTAGTTAGACGCTGGTAGCTAAGGATTTAGTACCTGTTGAACATTGGTAGCTATGGACTTAGTACCTATTAGATAAAGACTGGTAGCTATGGATTTAGTACCCGATGAATAGACTATAGCAGCTATGGAATTAGTGCTTTATGAACGAACATTGGCAGCTATGGATTTAGTGCCAGTCCTAGAACCCTGGAAGTAAGGGACTTCGGAATAAACGAATGAAGGATAGATGACTCTTAGGTTAAATCCTTAAAGAGTAAAGAAGATAATGGGGATGGGTAATTGGGTTGATTGTTTGATTAAACATAATAATTATATTATTGTGGGTTGAAAACCCTATGTACTCACCAGGTTTCCCAACCTGACCCACTCAGTTTATTTACATCACAAGTGGCGATATGAAGTGACATTACACTGAGAGATTTAAAGAGATGTAGATCACTAGTGTAAATAATTGTAAGTTCTGTTTATGCTTATGTTTCTGTATTAACGATGACATCCCAAATGTTTTAAGATTAATAAAAATACGTTTCTTCGAAAATGTTTTAATAACGTATTTATCGTGTTTTTCTGGGAACAAATTCCGCAACCTTTTTATAAAATGAAGTACTCTGATTTTTATAAAGCATAAACAAAATCGGTCTTTTATGGCCGTGATTTTGGGGATGTCACAGTTTAGGGTTTAGGGTTTAGGGTTTCGGGTTTAGGGTTTAGGGTTTAGGTTTTAGTGTTTAGGGTTTAGGGTTTTAGGGTTTTAGGGTTTAGGGTTTAGGGTTTAGGGTTTAGGGTTTCGGGTTTCGGGTTTAGGGTTTAGGGTTTAGGGTTTAGGGTTTAGGGTTTAGGGTTTAGGGTTTAGGGTGTAGGGTTTAGGGTTTAGGGTTTAGGGTTTAGGATTTAGGGTTTAGGGTTTAGGGTTTAGGGTTTAGGGTTTTTTTTTTTGGATAAAAGGGAAAAACCCCTTGGCAAATTTTATTGAAAAGAGAAAAAACAATACAAAGGAAAGAGGGCAGCCGCCCAAAAAAACTAACTACAAACCTAACAACACAGCTACAACCTAACAAAAAACAAAAGCAAAAAACCTAACTAATAAAGCCAACCAATCCACTTCCATGTCCAACTCCAAAGCAAGGAGTGGAACCAAAAATAACTTCCTAAGAAATAAACAACAAGAACAAAACCAAAAAACTTCCATCTCGCACAATCTTCAATATCTTCAATCTTCAAGAAGCTTTTAATCCTCCACCAAGTCAAACCCCAAAAATTGGCCTCATACTCAAACATATAATCCAAGGTTTGAATAATGCTAGTCTTCCAATACTTCCAAGGAGCTTCCAAATCAAGAGAATCATTGGCCAATTCACTCAAATCATCAATAGCTTTCAAAGTTCTCCTAATCAAACTAAAACCGAGAATAGCAACCAACTTTGAATTTTGAGCTTTACTCTTCATGTAATTCTTCCCAATCTTCTCCAAAATGTAATTATTAAACTTTTCCCCAATCTTTACTTTAAAATCCAAAAAACTCCAATAAATAATCCCATTAACCATCGCAAATTCCTTGAGACAATTCCTAAAAGAACCTTTTATGTCTTCCAAAAAACTTCCAATTTCCTCTATAGCTGAAAAAAGAGTCTTCAAATTCCAAGAAAGTATGATGCTAAAACCGGTATATCCCAACAAATCCCACCATTTCCAAATCATCTTCAATTTATATCCCACTTCTTTCTTGCTCAAACTAAGACAATTAGTCTTCAACAAATCTTGCAATATAATAATCCAAGTATTCCGAAAATGCCCTTGAAGAAAAACCCCTCCTCTAGCAATTAAGTAGCTCATAAACACAATTAAACCAAATTCCGCAAGGTTAAAAAAATCCAAATCGCCAACTTTCTCCTTAGGAATCAATCCAAAGATGCAAAACCCGTCAATTCCTTTTTTTATGGGAATATTCCGAAAATACCCCTGAAGGTTAATCCTTAAAAAATTAAGAATGAAACCTCCAAATTCCACATCAAAGGTAAAAAAACCAATGATAACCGGGATGGACCGGTCTGCATTAAATTTTTGGTAGAACCAAAGAGGATGTAAGATCCAAAAGTGGTTGTTTTTATGAGAACAAGGGAAACAACCAACCCAATTGTGGTACAGTCTACGGTTAACGTACCCAATCCAGTGTATTGACGGGTAAATATCCCACCACTTGCTAATCGAACTAGCAGTGGCACCCACTAAAGTGGAGATTCCTAGTTGCCCAGGAAGAAATTTCCAACTAACGGGGATCAAGCCCGTTTGCTTTAAAAAAATAGCCACTTCAAAGGAAAAAATTCCAATGAGATCTGGGATAGACCAGAAAGCAAATAACAAACAAAGGTCCATAAGACTCCAAATGTGGTTGTTTTTATGATTACAAAGGAAACAACCAACCTGTGCGTGGTACAGTCTAAGGTTAACGTACCCAATCCCGTGTATTGCCGGGTGAATATCCCACCACTTGCTAATCGAACTAGCAGTGGCACCCACATGAGTGGAGAATCCTAGTTGCCTAGGATGAAAACACCAACTAATGGGGATCAAACCCAATTGCAATAATAAAAAATCCACTTCAAAGGAAAAAATTCCAATGAAATCCGGGATAAACCGGATAGCAGTAACCATACATTTATACCATAAAACCTTAAAGTGGTTGTTTTTATAGTTACAAGGGAAACAACCAACCCATTTGTGGTACAGTTTAAGGAAAACGTACCCAATCCCTGGTATTGACGGGTAATTATCCCACCACTTGCTAATCGAACTAGCAGTGGCACCCACCAAAGTGGAGACTCCAAGTTGCCAAGGATGAAAACGACTTATAATGGGGATAAAACCCATTTGCAAAATGAAAACCACTTCTAAAGGAATAATCCTCAAGAAAATCGGGATAAAACCGATAAGCAACACAATTTTTAAAGGAAAATTGTTAAACCCAAAACCGTCAATTCCTTTAATCATCAAAATGATCTTGATTTTTCTCCCCCACAGGAACACCCCACTTCTTCTTGACAACATTATCAAACCCCAAGTAATCACCTTTGAGGCCAATAAGCTTCAAGCGAATTTCTTCAAAAATTTCTAACATAACTTTCGACTCTTCCGATTTGCCTTTCCTAAAAAGCCTTCGATTTCTTTCTCTCCAAATATAATACACTGAAGCAGCAAAAGCAATCTTCGTGATGAAAACAAGTATGCTTTTTCCTTTAAACTTTTCTTGAAGCTCTTCAATTAACTCTTTCCAGCCATGCGAGTCACTAATAATTCCTGTTTTGTCTTTCACAGCTTCCCAAACATGGTTAGAAAAGGAACATTCAAAGAACAGGTGAGAATGCGAATCAGGTTGTTTATTACAAAGGACACAATAGAGATTTTTATTTTTGTCCCAAAATCTCATTCTGTCCTGCGTCATAAGTCTTTCCTGAACAGCAAGCCAAAGAATAAAGCTATGCCTTGGAATTCTTTGTTTGAACCAAACCAAATGGACCCATGAAACTTCATTGCCAAAGTTCGAAAGATCATCACAAACTCTTTTTATGCTAAAATCAATTATTCTCCCAGAACTGCTCCTCCACATAACTTTATCAGGAATTGAAGGGTTAAGAAAAGGAAGTTGGAAGTTCCTTAATTGAGGGATAATATCACACCATTCATTCGGCCAGAACCAAGAATCATCAACTATGACGTCTCTAACCTTGTCCGAAATACTGAACCCAGCTTGCGAGATTTCCCTAGGAGATATAACATAAGAAAGAGGTCCCAGTGGATGCCAATCATCAAACCAAATAAAAGAGGAAGCACCATCTCCTATCTTATTACAAAAGTGATTTCTAACAGCATCCTTAAGCTTAATGAGATTCCGCCAGCTCCAACTTAGCCCATTCTTTTTCTCTATATCCCAAAAACTTCTTCCTTTTAAGAGATTAATCTTAACCCACTTAACCCACAAAGAATCAAAATCAGACAGAATCATCCAAATTCTTTTTGAGATAATAGCTTTATTCCACATTCTCAAACTTCTGATACCCAGACCTCCATTCACCACCGGCTTACATATAGAAGTCCAAGCCACTTTCGCTCTTCCTTTTTTTGATTCATCATGATTCCATAAAAAATTCTTCATCAACTTTTCAATGTCCTTTATGATGCTGATCGGAATAAGTATGCTGGAAGCCCAGAACACAGGCAACGACAAGAGGACCGAAGTAATAAGCTGAAGCCTGCCCGCATAAGACAGTTAATGCACTCTAAAAAATTCTTCCTCAATCAATTTGCTATTTCCCATAACTCGATCAAGCTTCTTCAAAATGCCATTCTTTCCACGTGGTTTTTGGTTCCAAGTGAAGTTCAACCCATTACTATTAATGTCTTGAAGTTCAAGACAGTTAATGCACTCTAAAAAATCCACCATGCCTTTAGAAAATCTAGACGACCCTGCTGTACTTTTAGTCAAGCTAAGGGTGACATTAAAATCCCCTCCAATAACCCACGGATCATCTTTAACAAAAGCCTTTTGCTGCTTGATCGAATCCCATAAAACTTTCCTGTCAATATACTTATTGGCCGCATAAACAAAGGAACAAAAAACTGAATTATTGTTGTTTGGAAAACTAATTTTGCAATGCAAAACTTGATCATTTTGATCAATCAAATTAACATCAAAGAGATTAGAATTCCACCCAACAATAATTCGAATGGTATTTCCAGAAATGCCCTTATTAGCCATCCATTTCCAAGAACCAAAATTTTTATCACACTTCCCTTTAAGTTTACTTATACTAACTTGCGGCTCAAGGACAGCAAGTAAACTCAAATTATTCCTTTTAATTAAGCTAATTAACTCTTTTTGCTTAGGAGATTGGTTAAACCCCCTAATATTCCAAATTCCAAAGTTAAACGTCATTGGAAACAACTTCCATTTTGGTATCACACAAAGGGATACCTCCAATTACTTCCATTTGATCAACCGTATCCAGATAATCTAAATCAATATCAGCTATTCCTTTTTTCGAAATCCCGTATTGATTCTCCTCTTTCAATTCCATTAAGACATCAAATTTATTTTTAGAAACAAACTCCATGGTATCAACTTTTCTGATGTTCGAGTTTTCCTTGTCAAAATTTGAGCTGATCTTAATGTCCGGGCCAGATTTTGGAATATATTTCTGCACATTTCCTTCTTTTTTCCCCAACTCCACTTTTAAATTAGACTTTTGCTTATTTTTTTCCACTGAAATATCCCCCACAATATTCTCTTTTTTCACAAAAAAATTGCTTTTGCTGCTTTGCCCCTGTTCTAATTTTCCACCAAAAAAATTCCCATTCTTGCTATAATTTTTCCCATTATACCCCTGAACTGCTTTTCCTTTATTCCATTGATTCCCCCCATTATTATTCCCTAATTTCGAACCATTATTCCCTTTCTGCCCTTGACTTCCAGCATTGATACCATCCCCACTTTTTCCTTTTCCTTGATAATTCCCATTTTGCCCCTGAACCGAGACTTGATTCTTTTTTCCCATTTCCTCCTTGTCGTGTACTCCCATATTATTCCCCTTATTTCTTTTACTTACAAGTTGAAATCCTTCATTATCTTCTTCCACTTTTTTCGTACTAGCAATAAGAACCTCCATTAAATCAACTTTTTTCCCATCCTTATTTTCCCCATTCCCAGTCGCAATGCTGCTGTCCTTTACTTCCTTAGCTAATAATATCCCACATTTAGAATCCGTGTGTCCATAAACTTTACAATGAGAACACTTAGAAGGATTCCAAGCATATTCTATCTTGCATTTGGAGAGAATCCTTTCACCTGTTGTTAAATCCGAAGAATAGATGAGCACTTCTTTAAGCCACTCTTTAGCTGCTGACATTTCAATTAAGATTCTCATAAAATCCGGTCTTCCCCAATGTTCTTGGCACATTTTAGCAGTGTGAGCATCAACATCTAAAGGTTTTCCAATTTCCCAAGCTATATGGCTCAATCCTGTCCCATTCCAATACTCCAAGGGAACATTATATATCTTCACCCAAACAGGAATTTTATCATGTTGGTCTTTGACTGAACTAACACCTGTAGTCCATCTACGAATAATAAGAGCACTATCAAATATCATCCATACTCCCCCTTCCAGCACCGAGAGGAGACCTTGTTCTGAGCTGAATTTGAAAAAGTAAATCCCTTCATCATTTACCATCACCTCTTCCAAGCCATATTTCTTCCACATATTGTGAGCAAACTTATTAACATTGAAAAAGTTAATATGTTTATCAATAAAATACCCATACAACGTTGTTTTAAAGGGGCTGCAGCCTTTAAGAATGTCACTTATAGGCATTTCCACAACACCTTCAGGAAGTTCAGCATTCTTTTTGACTTTAGAAATAAGATTTGCTGCATTCATTTTCTTTCCACTCACTTTTTCAGCATATGAGACTTTTCCTTCAATTTTTTCTTCCATAGAATTTTGCACAGGGATAATCTTCTCCTCTTTACCCTTGACATTACTAGCCTTCACTTCTTCCAGCATATCTTCGGTTATAAGAAGCCCGCCATTTGTATTATAACCTGTTGTTCTAATCTCTTCCTTATCATCTATATTCATTTGGCCCTCACTTTCCTCTTCATCAGTATCAACATACTTGTATTTGAATTCACCCTCATTAGCAAGTTCTAAATGATTAAACTTACTAGGAAAATGATAGATAATTTCATTACAGACTTGTTCAAGCTGTTGACTAACCATCTCATCAATTTCAAACTTCTTCTTTACCTTCTTCTCCTTGACCTGAGATCGCATAGAACATATGTCTTGAAGATCGACAATCACAGGGCTATTATTGTTCGAGATTGGAACTCCTTCAGGAATGAGATTTAACACAGTTTCACCCACTTTCTGCAATCCATCCGAGGCTTCAAAATCAGATGTCTTCTTCATATCAATAACAGCAGGAAACAAAGAAGCAGAGGGTTTAAATGGCACTTGGTTCTTCCTAAGATTGGCTTCCACCTGTTTTTTTATTTTGCTCGTACACAACTTATGAATCACCTTCTCCTTCTTCTTTTGATTGAGATCTTTCCAATTCATCAGAATATCATTTCTTTGGCTAACAGATGATAGCTTCTTAACATTATCTATAGAATCATCATAAGAAGAATCAAACTCACCTTCCTTGTTGTATTTTTTCTTGATAAACCTTAAGCCATGGACGAAGCCTTCCTTCTCGCTCAAAGTTAGTCCGTTCCAAAAAACCATCATGGCTTCCTTTTCTCCTGGACTACAAAATTGCGTGATGTCCTTTTCAAATTCGAGAACACGGGAACTCAAATCTTCAATTAAGACTTCTTCCTTCTTAATCGTAATGTAATTTACCAATGGAGCCAATAGTGGAGCCATAGCATCAACTTCAGAACCATTTGAAGGCTTCGCAATCTCATTCCCGCTATTATCAATTTTATCAGCTGTAGCTTCGACTTTGAGCTCCGACGAATTTTTACGATCGATCAAATTAGCTTCAGATTCGAACTTATTAACGAGTGTGGTGACCGATTTAGCTTTCAATGGATCATTCAATTGATTAGATTCATTATCCAGAATAGATTTGAGCTTATTTTTCAACTTCGCATTTTTTCCTTTTTTTCTCATTATTACGTCGGGTTCCAAATCAGGTGGAACACCCTCCATAAATCGATCAACCAGTATCCTTAGATCAAGTAGGAGAAGACAAACAAATTGAGATCAAAATTGTTGCAAACAGTTGCCGGAGTGAAGATCGGTGCCGGAAAAACAGTTGGAAAACGAGGGAATCGCCAGAGAAGAGAGAGAAACAAAGAGAGAGAAATTTGGGGGTTTAGGGTTTAGGGTTTAGGGTTTAGGGTTTAGGGGTTTAGGGGTTTAGGGTTTAGGGTTTAGGGTTTATGGGTTTAGGGTTTAGGGTTTAGGGTTTAGGGTTTTTTTTTTTTTTTTTTTTTTTTTTTTTGGATAAAAGGGGAAAGACCCCTTGGCAAATTTATTGAAAAGAAAAACAATACAAGGGAAGAGGGCAACCGCCCAAAAACCTAACTACAAACCTAACAACAAACTACAAAACTAAAAACTAGACTAGAAAAAACACAAGCATATATCCCTATCTAAACAAAACCAACCGATCCACTTCCATGTCCAACTCCAACACAAGGAGTGAAACCAAACATAACTAGCTAGGAAATACACAATAAAATCAAAAACAACAACCTTCCAACTCACGAAATCTTCAAAATCTTCAATCTTCATATAGCTTCCAATTTTCCACCAAGTCAAACTCCAAAAGATGGCCTCATACTCAAACAAATAGTCCAAGGTTTGAAAAATGTTTGACTTCCAATGCTTCCAAGGAACTTCCAGATCAAGAGAATCATTGGCCAATTCATTCAAATCATCAATAGTTTGCAAATATCTCCACACCAAACTAAAACCAATAATAGCAATTAACTTTGAACTTTGAACTATACTCTTCTTGCAATTCTTCCCAATCTTCTCCACAATGTAATTGTTAAACTTCTTTCCAATCTTCACTTTAAAATCCAATAAGCTCCAATAGAGAATCTTCAAACCCCAAGAAAGTATGATGCTAAAACCATTATTTCCCAACAAATCCCACCATTTCCAAATCATCTTCAAATTGTCTTCAACTTCTTTCTTTCCCAAACTAAGCCAATTACTCTTCAACAAATCTTCCAATATAATAATCCAAGAATTCCAAAAATGCCCTTGGATAAAATCCCAGCCTCTAGCAAATAAATAGCTCATAAGCGCAAAAATACCACAATCCTCAAGATTAAAAAAATCTAAATTGCGAACTTTCTCCTTAGGAATCAATCCAACAACATGAAGCCCGTCAATTCCTTTTTTAATGAAGGTATTCCAAAAATACCCCTGAAGGTTAATCCTTAAAAAATTAAGAATAAAACCTCCAAATTCCACATCAAAGACTAAAAAGCCAATGATAACCGGGATGGACCGATTTGCATTAAAATTTTGGTAAAACCAAAGGGATTGTAATGTTCCAAAGTGGTTGTTTTTATGAGAACAAGGGAAACAACCAACCCAATTGTGGTACAGTCTAAGGTTAACGTACCCAATCCAGTGTATTGACGGGTAAATATCCCACCACTTGCTAATCGAACTAGCAGTGGCACCCACTAAAGTGGAGATTCCTAGTTGCCTAGGAAGAAATTTCCAACTAACGGGGATCAAACCGTTTTGCTTTAAAGAATTGACCACTTCAAAGGAAAGAATTCCAATGAAATCTGGGATAAACCAGACAGCAATAAGCAGAAAAGGATCCATAAGGCTCCAAATGTGGTTGTTTTTATGGTTACAAAGGAAACAACCAACCTGTAAGTGGTACAGTCTAAGGTTAACGTACCCAATCCCGTGTATTGTCGGGTGAATATCCCACCACTTGCTAATCGAACTAGCAGTGGCACCCACATAAGTGGAGAATCCTAGTTGCCTAGGATGAAAACACCAACTAATGGGGATCAAACCCAAATGCAATAAGAAATAATCCACTTCAAAGGAAAAAAATCCAATGAAATCCGGGATACACCGGATAGCAGTAGCCTTACACTTATGCCAGGAAATCATAAAGTGGTTGTTTTTATGGTTACAAGGGAAACAACCAACCCATTTGTGGTACAGTTTAAGGAGAACGTACCCAATCCTTGGTATTAACGGGTAATTATCCCACCACTTGCTAATCGAACTAGCATTGGCACCCACCAAAGTGGAGACTCCAAGTTGCCAAGGAGAAAAACAACTTATAATGGGGATAAAACCCATTTGCAAAAAGAAAACCACTTCAAAAGGAATAATCCTTAAGAAAATCGGGATAAAACCGATAAGAAAACCAATTTTTAAAGGAAAATTGTTAAACCCATACCCGTCAATTCCTTTAATCATCATAAAAATCTTGATTTTTCTCACCAATCGGAACACCCCACTTCCTTTTAACAACATTATCAAATCCCGAAAAAACACCTTTTAGACCAATAAGCTTTAATCGGATTTCTTCAACAATGTTCAAGGCAATTTTCCTCTCTTCGGTCTTTCCATTTCTAAACAGCCTGCAATTCCTCTCTCTCCAAATGAAATACACAGAAGCAGCAAAGGCAATCTTAGATATGAAAACTTGAATGCTTTTCCCTTTCAACAGACCTTGAAACTCTTCAATTAATGTTTCCCATCCTTGAGAATTACTAGTAATTCCCACTTTATCTTTCACCAGATTCCAGACAAGAGAAGAATACGAGCATTCAAAAAAGAGGTGATTATGCGAGTCAGGCTGCATATTACAAAAAACACACTTGAGATTCTTGTTTTTATCCCAAAATCTCATTCTATCCTGGGTCATCAATCTCTCCTGGATAGCAAGCCATAAAATGAAGCTGAGTCTAGGAATACATTGTTTGAACCAAACCAAATGGGCCCAAGGAACCTTCTGACCGCAGAAATTTAGGTCCCTCCAAACTTGATGAATATCAAATTCCACCACTTGACCATCCCTTTTTCTCCATAAAGTTCTGTCGGCCACCATAGGATCAAGAGTCGGCAATTGAAGATCTCTCAATTGAGGAATAAGAGTGATCCACTCTGACGGCCAGGACCAAGAATTGTCCACAATAACATCCTTGACTTTGTCAGTGATTCTGAATCCAGCATTAGTAATATCTCTAGGAGAAAGGACATGCGAAAAAGCACCCAACTGGTGCCAATCATCATACCACATAAAAGAATTTGCCCCATTCCCGAGCTTGGTAAAAAAATGATTTCTAAATTTGGTTCTCAATCCGATCAAGTTCCTCCAGCTCCAACTTAGGTCCTGTTTTTCCTTAACATCCCAAAAACTTCTACCCTTGAGAACATGAATGTTTATCCATTTAACCCACAAAGAGTCAAAGTTAGATAAAATCATCCATATTCTTTTAAATAGAATAGCTTTGTTCCAAACTCTAAGATTTCTGAGACCCAACCCCCCATTCTCAACAGGTTTACAAATGGAAGACCATGAAACTTTAGCTCTTCCCTTCTTGGATTCATCCTAGTCCCACAAAAAATTCTTCATCAGTTTCTCAATTTCCTTGGTAATAGAAGCCGGAATAAGCAAACAAGAAGCCCAATACACAGGAAGGGAGAATAAAACCGAAGATATGAGCTGAAGTCTTCCCGCATAAGAGAGATATTTGTTTCTCCAATCACCAATTCTACATCGGACTTTATCAACAAGTCTTTTGCAGTCACGTATGAACAATCTAGTAGAAATGAGAGGGATACCCAAATATCTCATTGGAAGTTTCCCTTCAACAAAGGGAAGAGTGTCAAGAATTTTCCTTTTAACATCAGCCTTGACGTTCCCAAAAAAAATATGGCTTTTAGAAAAATTTGGATGAAGGCCAGCAATTTTAGCAAATTCATCAAGGCTGTCTTTAATAACCCTGACCGAGGCTTTATTACCATGACAGAAGATCATTAGATCATCCGCAAAGCACAAGTGAGTGATTTTAAGATGCTTGCACTTCCAATGATACTTGAACAGAGGCTCATTCCTTATTCTTCTTTGAAAAATCAAATTGAAACTTTCCATCACCAAGGTAAAAAGATACGGAGATAATGGGCAGCCCTATCAGAGACCTCTTTTTCCATCAAAATAACCATGAAATGATCCATTCATACTAATCATGTATGAAGGGGAGCTAACACACTGCATGATCCATTTTATCATTACCGGATGAAATCCAAAATGAAAGAGGATATTTTGAAGAAATGACCAATTCACCATGTCATACGCTTTCTGGATATCAACTTTAAGGGCACATCTAGAATAACCTCGATCTCTGTGGTAACCCCTAACCAATTCTTGGGAAAGAAGGATATTGTCTGTAATGGATTTTCCCGGAATAAAGGCAGATTGGTTATCAGCAACAATAGATCCTAAATGATTTCTTACTCTTCCAACAATGATCTTACTGATGCATTTGTAAATAACAGAACAACATGAAATAGGTCTAAAGTCACTCACTTTCCCAGGAGAATTAACTTTAGGGACTAAAGCAATGACAGTAGAATTTATCTCCTTGAGGATTTTCCCATTAGCAAAAAATTCCTTGACAGCTAAACAAAAATCCTCTCCAATAATAGTCCACATAGATTTGAAAAACTTAGCCGAATACCCATCCGGACCAGGAGCTTTATCATCCTCTATGTCAAAAAGGGCAGCCTTAATTTCATCATTAGAAACAATCTTGACCATATCAACAGCATCACTAAGATCCAATTTTTTAATGAAAAGAGAATCAGGCTGATAAATTTCATCACAAGTCACCTCTTTTCCAAGAAAATCCTGAAAATAGTCAACAAACTCTTTATAAACAGCCTCCCCTTCCAGCCACTCTCCATGACAATTCATAACAGCTTCTATTCTGTTTTTATGCATTTTCCCTTTAACAATTCTGTGAAAAAATTTTGAATTGCTGTCACCCTCCTTTAGCCATTGAACTTTAGCTTTTTGCTTTAAGAAATTCTCTTCCTTATCATGAGCTTTTTTGAATTCTTCAAGAAAAATTGCCTCCAGATCGCGAAGATGAGAATTATACGGATCCATGTCCAATTCAACTTGAACCGCTTCCAGCTCTTTCCGGTAATGATTAACATTATCCGAAAAATGCCCCTGCATCTTTAAGAGTTTGCGAATTGGCTTTTTGAGATTTTTAAGCTTTTGCGTTAAAATAAACATTTTAACACCTTGAATATCAATGTTCCAGTGCCTTTCAACAATTAATTTCAGATCAGGACAGAGGGTAAGAACATTGGGGAATTTAAACGGAAGCACCTTAAATTTAGATCTTGAGGGAATTTTAATGATGACCGGACTATGATCAGAAATCCCGTAAGGAAGAAAAGAAGCACAAATAGAAGGAAATTGATCCAGAAGTTTGCAATTGCCCATGACACGATCAAGTTTCTTCATAATTCCATTTAATCCTTTCGGCTTTTGATTCCAAGTGAAATTCAATCCATTACAATTAATATCTTGAATTTCAAGAGAATTAATGCAATCATGAAATTCCACCATCCCTTTAGTAAATTTGGAAGATCCAGCGGAACTTTCACAAGGATTAAGTGTGACATTAAAATCACCACCAATAATCCAAGGATCTTCATTCACAAAAATTTTATGATGCACAAGAGAAAACCACAAAGCTCTTCTATCAATGTACTTATTGGCAGCATAAACAATGGAACAAAAGACAAATTTGTTGTTTGAAGGAAACCAAACTTTACAATGAATAACTTGATCATTATGATCAATCAAGTTAACATAAAAAAGAAGCGGATTCCATCCCAAAATAATGCGGTAAGTACGCCCTAAGTTCCCCTTAACAGCAGTCCACTTCCAATTCCCAAAGATTTTATCACACTTCTCATTAAGTTTATTCAAGCTAACTTGAGATTCAAGGATAGCTAATAAACTTAAATTATTTTCCTTAATAAAATTCTTTATTTCTTTTTGTTTAGGAGCCTGATTAAGACCCCTAATATTCCAAATTCCAAAATTAAGCGACATTGGAAAACCCTTCCCTGTTGGTATCATCCAAAGGGATACCTCCTATAACTTCCATTTGATCAACATTATCCAAATAATCGAGATCAATATCTTGAATACTTTTCCTTGAATAATCCATTTGATTATCCACTTCCAAATCCTTCAAGACCTCAAATTTGTTGTTGGACAAAATAATCGCAGGATCTTGAATTTTTTCAACTTTTGGGCTTTTATCAAAGTTAGAACTAATCTTAAAATCATCTCTGGACTTTGGAACATACTTCAGCCCACTGCCAAAGTTTTTTCTTTTTTCCGAAAATAAATTCGGATCTTTATGAGCAGCCGAAACTTGCAAATTCCCCAGATCATTATTCCCACCTGTGCCAGCTCCAACATTAACATTTTTGCTCGAGAAATTAGAACTTTTACTATTTTCCCCTGTTCAAAATTATAACCAAAAGATCTACCATTCACACTTTGGTTCTTCCCATTTTGCCCCTGAATTCCTTTACCCTTAATCCATTGGTTGCCCCCATAACTATATCCATTTTTTTCAAAGTTATTCCCTTTTTGCCCCTGATTTCCAACCGAGTTTTTTTCTCCACTATTCCCTTTTTGCCCCTGACTTTCAGCAGTACTTTTAGCCGCATTCCTTCCATTGCCTTGGTTTTTCCAAGAATGCCCTTGAGAAACATTCTGATTTTTGATTCCATTTCCTTCCTTGATTTTTTCTCCAGTATTTATTCCCTTATTTCTTTTGACCACTGTTTGAAACCCATCTTTATCTTCTTCAACTTTTTTTGTGCTCACAATAAGAATTTCCATTAAATCAACTTTGTTGCCATCCTTATTATGTTCATCAGATTTAGAATTCACTGCATCATTGGCCTCCTTAGCAAGTAAAATTCCGCATGTACTATCTTTATGCCCATAAACCTTGCAATGAGAGCATTTGGAAGGATTCCAAGCATATTCAATTTTGCATCTTGACAGAATTCTTTCTCCTGTAGTAAGGTCCGACGAATATACATGAACTTCCTTTAGCCATTCCTTAGCAGCAGACATTTCAATCAGAATTCTCATAAAGGCCGGTCTTCCCCAATGCTCTTGACACATTTTTGCTGTATGAGCATCAACATCCAGTGGTTTTCCTATTTCCCAAGCAATATGACTCAGCCCTGTTCCATTCCAATATTCAAGAGGAACATTATATATTTTGACCCAAACTGGAACTTTGTCATGTTGATCTTTGGCCGAGCTCACACCAGTGGTCCATCTTCTAACGACAAGGGCACTGTCAAAAATCATCCAAACTCCTCCCTCTAACACAGAAATCATGCCTTGTTCAGTGCTAAATCTGAAAAAATAAATTCCTTCGTCATTCACCATTACTTCCTCTAATCCATGTTTTTTCCATGTGTTGTGAGCAAACTTGTTAACATTAAAAAAATTAACATGTTTGTCAATGAAATATCCATAAAGGGTGGTCTTAAAGGGGCTGCAGCCTTTAAGGATATCACAAATTGGCATTTCCACCACTCCATCAGGTAATTCCGCATTCTTCTTAACCTTAGAAATAAGGTTTGCTGCATTAAGCTTCTTCCCACTAACTTTTTCAGCACATGACACAGGTTCATTTGTTTTTAATTCATCCAAAGCCATTATGGGAGCATTCATATTCACCTTGTTCTTTATCTCCCCATTCTTCATTTGTTCCAGCATGTTTTCAGTGATGAGAAGCCCTCCATTACTATTTCGAATACTTCCTTTCTTATCCTCATCTTCATCAACCGTCATTTGGACATTAATGCCCTTGTCATCCGGATCATCATAGTTGAAATTAAACTCTCCTTTTTTTTCAATTTCAATATGATTGAACTTGATAGGGAAGTGAAAAATAATCTCATTACATACTTGTTCTAGTTGTCTACTCACCATTTCATCAATTTCAATTTTCCTTTTCTCTTTCTTTTCCTTAACCACAGATTGCAGAGAACAGATTTCTTGAAGATCAACACTCACTGGCTCATTTAAATTCAGCTTTGGATCCCCTTCAGGGAAAAGCTTAATCACAGTTTCACCAACTTTTTGAAGACCATTAGAAGCTTCAAGTTCCGAAGAGATTTTCATATTAACCGAAGAAGGGAACAGAGAAGAAGAAGTTTTGATTGGAATTCGGTTCTTCCCAAAATTTGCTTCAGCCAATTTTTTAACTTTGCTAGTGCAAAGTTTACGAATTATTTTTTCTTTTTTCTTATCGGGCAAGTCTTTCCAATTCAGCAGCATCTCGTTCCTTTGACTGACCAAGGAGATCTTCTTAACATCATCAATAGCATCCACCTTGTCTTCATCAGCTTCTATTCCATTATTGTATTTCTTCTTCGTGAATCTCAATCCATGAACAAATCCTTCTTTTTCATTTACAGATAATCCATTCCAAAAAGCCATCATAGCATTTTTCTCTCCAATTCCACAAAATTGAGCAATATCTTTTTCAAATTCAGCAACAGGATGACTTAGAACATCAATTGAATCCATCTCTTCTTTAATAGAAATATTCGAGCCATGCAGAATAACAGAAGGAGAGGAGCACTCGGTATTAAGCGAACAGGGGATAACATGATTTTTCAAATTAGCGATATTAGGAGAGATTTGCGAATTGAGAATCAAACAATTAGGAGGAATATCTTCATTTTTCACAAAAGGAGAAGAATCAAAGGCCATACTAACCAATTTGGAATTTTCGGCATTACCAGCTTCAGATGGGATTATAGAACTGATCGGGATAGCTTCAGATTCAAACTTGTTGACAAGCGAGGAGACCGATTTAGCTTGGGATGAATCAATCAATTGCTTGGAATCTGAATCCTGAACGAATTTGAGCTTATTTTTCAACTTCGCATTTTTTCCTTTTTTCCGCATTATTACATCAGGTTCCAAATCAGGTGGAACACCCTCCATAGATCGATCAAACAGTATCCTTAGATTAAGCAGGAGAAGAGGAACAAATTGATATCAAATTTGTTGCAAACAGTTGTCGGAAAAACGATCGGTGCCGGAAAAACAGTTGGAAAACGAGGGAATCGCCAGAGAAGAGAGAGAAACAAAGAGAGAGAAAGTTGGGTTTGGGTTTAGGGTTTAGGGTTTAGGGTTTAGGGTTTAGGGTTTAGGGTTTTAGGGTTTTAGGGTTTTGGGTTTAGGGTTTAGGGTTTAGGGTTTTGGGTTTAGGGTTTTAGGGGTTTAGGGTTTAGGGTTTAGGGTTTAGGGTTTAGGGTTTAGGGTTTAGGGTTTAGGGTTTAGGGTTTAGGGTTTAGGGTTTAGGGTTTAGGGTTTAGGGTTTAGGGTTTAGGGTTTAGGGTTTAGGGTTTAGGGTTTAGGGTTTTAGGGTTTTAGGGTTTAGGGTTTAGGGTTTAGGGTTTAGGGTTTAGGGTTTAGGGTTTAGGGTTTAGGGTTTAGGGTTTAGGGTTTAGGGTTTAGGGTTTAGGGTTTAGGGTTTAGGGTTTAGGGTTTAGGGTTTAGGGTTTAGGGTTTAGGGTTTAGGGTTTAGGGTTTAGGGTTTAGGGTTTAGGGTTTAGGGTTTAGGGTTTAGGGTTTAGGGTTTAGGGTTTAGGGTTTAGGGTTTAGGGTTTAGGGTTTAGGGTTTAGGGTTTAGGGTTTAGGGTTTAGGGTTTAGGGTTTAGGGTTTAGGGTTTAGGGTTTAGGGTTTAGGGTTTAGGGTTTAGGGTTTAGGGTTTAGGGTTTAGGGTTTAGGGTTTAGGGTTTAGGGTTTTAGGGTTTTAGGGTTTTAGGGTTTAGGGTTTAGGGTTTAGGGTTTAGGGTTTAGGGTTTAGGGTTTAGGGTTTAGGGTTTTAGGGTTTTAGGGTTTTAGGGGTTTAGGGGTTTAGGGTTTAGGGTTTAGGGTTTAGGGTTTAGGGTTTAGGGTTTAGGGTTTAGGGTTTAGGGTTTAGGGTTTAGGGTTTAGGGTTTAGGGTTTAGGGTTTAGGGTTTAGGGTTTAGGGTTTTAGGGTTTTAGGGTTTAGGGTTTAGGGTTTAGGGTTTAGGGTTTAGGGTTTAGGGTTTAGGGTTTAGGGTTTAGGGTTTAGGGTTTAGGGTTTAGGGTTTAGGGTTTAGGGTTTAGGGTTTAGGGTTTAGGGTTTAGGGTTTAGGGTTTAGGGTTTAGGGTTTAGGGTTTAGGGTTTAGGGTTTAGGGTTTAGGGTTTAGGGTTTAGGGTTTAGGGTTTAGGGTTTAGGGTTTAGGGTTTAGGGTTTAGGGTTTAGGGTTTAGGGTTTAGGGTTTAGGGTTTAGGGTTTAGGGTTTAGGGTTTAGGGTTTAGGGTTTAGGGTTTAGGGTTTAGGGTTTAGGGTTTAGGGTTTAGGGTTTAGGGTTTAGGGTTTAGGGTTTAGGGTTTAGGGTTTAGGGTTTAGGGTTTAGGGTTTAGGGTTTAGGGTTTAGGGTTTAGGGTTTAGGGTTTAGGGTTTAGGGTTTAGGGTTTAGGGTTTAGGGTTTAGGGTTTAGGGTTTAGGGTTTAGGGTTTAGGGTTTAGGGTTTAGGGTTTAGGGTTTAGGGTTTAGGGTTTAGGGTTTAGGGTTTAGGGTTTAGGGTTTAGGGTTTAGGGTTTAGGGTTTAGGGTTTAGGGTTTAGGGTTTAGGGTTTAGGGTTTAGGGTTTAGGGTTTAGGGTTTAGGGTTTAGGGTTTAGGGTTTAGGGTTTAGGGTTTAGGGTTTAGGGTTTAGGGTTTAGGGTTTAGGGTTTAGGGTTTAGGGTTTAGGGTTTAGGGTTTAGGGTTTAGGGTTTAGGGTTTAGGGTTTAGGGTTTAGGGTTTAGGGTTTAGGGTTTAGGGTTTAGGGTTTAGGGTTTAGGGTTTAGGGTTTAGGGTTTAGGGTTTAGGGTTTAGGGTTTAGGGTTTAGGGTTTAGGGTTTAGGGTTTAGGGTTTAGGGTTTAGGGTTTAGGGTTTAGGGTTTAGGGTTTAGGGTTTAGGGTTTAGGGTTTAGGGTTTAGGGTTTAGGGTTTAGGGTTTAGGGTTTAGGGTTTAGGGTTTAGGGTTTAGGGTTTAGGGTTTAGGGTTTAGGGTTTAGGGTTTAGGGTTTAGGGTTTAGGGTTTAGGGTTTAGGGTTTAGGGTTTAGGGTTTAGGGTTTAGGGTTTAGGGTTTAGGGTTTAGGGTTTAGGGTTTAGGGTTTAGGGTTTAGGGTTTAGGGTTTAGGGTTTAGGGTTTAGGGTTTAGGGTTTAGGGTTTAGGGTTTAGGGTTTAGGGTTTAGGGTTTAGGGTTTAGGGTTTAGGGTTTAGGGTTTAGGGTTTAGGGTTTAGGGTTTAGGGTTTAGGGTTTAGGGTTTAGGGTTTAGGGTTTAGGGTTTAGGGTTTAGGGTTTAGGGTTTAGGGTTTAGGGTTTAGGGTTTAGGGTTTAGGGTTTAGGGTTTAGGGTTTAGGGTTTAGGGTTTAGGGTTTAGGGTTTAGGGTTTAGGGTTTAGGGTTTAGGGTTTAGGGTTTAGGGTTTAGGGTTTAGGGTTTAGGGTTTAGGGTTTAGGGTTTAGGGTTTAGGGTTTAGGGTTTAGGGTTTAGGGTTTAGGGTTTAGGGTTTAGGGTTTAGGGTTTAGGGTTTAGGGTTTAGGGTTTAGGGTTTAGGGTTTAGGGTTTAGGGTTTAGGGTTTAGGGTTTAGGGTTTAGGGTTTAGGGTTTAGGGTTTAGGGTTTAGGGTTTAGGGTTTAGGGTTTAGGGTTTAGGGTTTAGGGTTTAGGGTTTAGGGTTTAGGGTTTAGGGTTTAGGGTTTAGGGTTTAGGGTTTAGGGTTTAGGGTTTAGGGTTTAGGGTTTAGGGTTTAGGGTTTAGGGTTTAGGGTTTAGGGTTTAGGGTTTAGGGTTTAGGGTTTAGGGTTTAGGGTTTAGGGTTTAGGGTTTAGGGTTTAGGGTTTAGGGTTTAGGGTTTAGGGTTTAGGGTTTAGGGTTTAGGGTTTAGGGTTTAGGGTTTAGGGTTTAGGGTTTAGGGTTTAGGGTTTAGGGTTTAGGGTTTAGGGTTTAGGGTTTAGGGTTTAGGGTTTAGGGTTTAGGGTTTAGGGTTTAGGGTTTAGGGTTTAGGGTTTAGGGTTTAGGGTTTAGGGTTTAGGGTTTAGGGTTTAGGGTTTAGGGTTTAGGGTTTAGGGTTTAGGGTTTAGGGTTTAGGGTTTAGGGTTTAGGGTTTAGGGTTTAGGGTTTAGGGTTTAGGGTTTAGGGTTTAGGGTTTAGGGTTTAGGGTTTAGGGTTTAGGGTTTAGGGTTTAGGGTTTAGGGTTTAGGGTTTAGGGTTTAGGGTTTAGGGTTTAGGGTTTAGGGTTTAGGGTTTAGGGTTTAGGGTTTAGGGTTTAGGGTTTAGGGTTTAGGGTTTAGGGTTTAGGGTTTAGGGTTTAGGGTTTAGGGTTTAGGGTTTAGGGTTTAGGGTTTAGGGTTTAGGGTTTAGGGTTTAGGGTTTAGGGTTTAGGGTTTAGGGTTTAGGGTTTAGGGTTTAGGGTTTAGGGTTTAGGGTTTAGGGTTTAGGGTTTAGGGTTTAGGGTTTAGGGTTTAGGGTTTAGGGTTTAGGGTTTAGGGTTTAGGGTTTAGGGTTTAGGGTTTAGGGTTTAGGGTTTAGGGTTTAGGGTTTAGGGTTTAGGGTTTAGGGTTTAGGGTTTAGGGTTTAGGGTTTAGGGTTTAGGGTTTAGGGTTTAGGGTTTAGGGTTTAGGGTTTAGGGTTTAGGGTTTAGGG